>NC_041388.1:384801377-384828218 GCF_002162155.2 Triticum dicoccoides
GGCGATACAATCGGTGCTGGGGACGGTTGGGCGTCCAGTCGTCGCCCCCAGGCGCCGATATTGGCCCAGTTTTCGGCCCATTTTCGGCGAATAAATGCCACATATGGGCGAGAATCGGCCCATATTCGGCGCGGTTCATCGTGGCTCGGCGTTCAATTATGAACATAAATATATTTTTATCACATAGTTCATCACAGAAAATCAAATAGTTCAACAAAATAGTGCAACAACAAATAGTTCAATACAAATTATATAATTCAACAAATAAAAACTCATATTTCATCACACGTCGAGCCCAGCGTCGCCCGTGAGCCTCCATAGGTGCTCCACCAGATCCTACTGTAGTTTGATATGCACCTGTGGGTCTCGGATTTTCTGACGCATACTGAGGTAGGCAGTCCAGGTTGCCGGTAGCTGGTGATCAACTTTGGCTAGAGGACCCTGCCGGTAGTATGGTACAGTGTCAAACACTGGCTCTTCCTGCTCGCTCTCGACGATCATGTTGTGCAAGATGACACATCTGAAAGGATCGATATGGTTGACTAGAGGGGGGGGGGGGTGAATAGGCAACTAACAATTTTTAGCTTTTCTTTACCAAATTAAACTTTGCATCAAAGTAGGTTGTCTAGAAGTGCAACTAGGTGAGCAACCTATATGATGCAACAACAACAAGCACACAAGCAAGCAAGGGAAGTAACACTAATAAGCTTGCACAAGTAAAGGTACGAGATAATCAAGGGTGGAGCCGGTGAAGACGAGGATGTGTTACCGAAGTTTCTTCCTTTTGAGGGGAAGTACGTCTCTGTTGGAGCGGTGTGGAGGCACAATGCTCCCCAAGAAGCCACTAGGGCCACCGTATTTTCCTCACGCCCTCACACAATGCGAGATGCCGTGATTCCACTATTGGTGCCCTTGGAGGCGGTGATCGGACCTTTACAAACAAGGTTGGGGCAATCTCCACAACTTAATCGGAGGCTCCCAACAACACCACGAAGCTTCACCACAATGGACTATGGCTCCGTGGTGACCTTAGCCGTCTAGGGTGCTCAAACACCCAAGAGTAACAAGATCCGCTAGGGATTGGTGGTGGAATCAAATTTCTCTTGGTGGAAGTGTAGATCGGGGCCTTCTCAACCACTCCCGAGCAAATCAACAAGTATGATTGGCTAGGGAGAGAGATCGGGCGAAAATGGAGCTTGAAGCATTAATGGAGCTTATGGGGGAAGAGGTGGGTCAACGAGGAAGAAGGGGACCCCCTTTTATACTAAAGGGCCCCATCCAACCATTACCTCCAAAACAGCCCCGCAGAGGGCGGTACTACCGCAGGGGGCAGCGGTACTACCGCTCCCCCTTGCGGTACTACCGCCCAGCCTGGGAGGGCTTGAAGGTAGAGAAGGGACCGTGCCCAGCGCGGTACTACCGCTCTCGAGCGGTACTACCGCACCTACTACCGCTTCAAGTGCCGCTCAACCGACACGAGATGCGCCCCCCTCGAGTCGAGACGGTAGTGACCCGGTACCGCAGCGGTACTGCCGTTGAGGACCCTCAAGCGCTAATACCGCTGGGCACCGCAGTACTACCGCTGGGGCCAAAGACTGCCCATCCAGCAGGGAATCAAACCTCCAACGACGCGGGAAGGCCCAGAGGGTGTGAAACGGAAGTGTACGTGATGATTCCACCCTAGCCTTACCAAAGCGGACCCCCTCTCGATAGTACGGTGACTCCTACGAAACTAGTTCACCAAACAAGAAACGAAAGAGCTACACCGTCTTGAAAAACACTCCGAGGGGAAAGAAATCGTCTCGTGCCAAAGGATGAATCTCTGAAATGCTCAAAGCACACTACTAGTCTGCAAACCTGTTGTCATCAATCACCAAAACTACATCGAGAAAGATATGCCTTAACAACAGCAAGTCATGATCTCCCACATTTGATCTTTCGACCAGGTCTGAGTAGGGTAGCGAACAACAGCAAATCGAGATTGGAGCACACCAAAAGCCCGCTCGACATCCTTCCTGCAAGCCTCCTGCACCTTGGCAAAGTGGGACTTCTTGCCTCCTGACACAACGTTTGAGATAGTCTTCACAAATGTAGACCATCTCGGATAGATGCCATCAGCTAGGTAGTACCCCTTATTGTAGTGCCGCCCATTGAGCTCAAAGTTCACTGGAGGAGAATGACCTTCAACAAGCTTGGCAAAGATAGGGGAGCACTGCAGCACGTTGATGTCATTGTGAGTTCCTGGCATACCAAAGAAGGAGTGCCAAATCCAGAGGTCCTGTGGCCACCGCCTCAAGTACCACACTGCAACCGCTTTTGGCGCCTTTGTACATCCCCTGCCAACCAAATGGGTAGTTCTTCCATTTCCAATGCATGCAGTCGATACTTCCAAGCATCCCAGGAAATCCTCTTGCTACATTCTGTGCTAGGATCCGAGCAATGTCTTCCGCATTGGGTGTTCGCAAGTATTGCGGCCCAAACACTGCCACGACTGCCTGACAGAACTTATAGAAACACTCAATGATGGTGGAGTCGGCCATGCGCCCATAGTCGTCGAGCGAATCATTTGGAGCTCCATATGCAAGCATCCTCATCGCTGTCGTGCACTTCTGGATCGAGGTGAATCCAAGTTTGCCAGTGCAATCCTTCTTGCACTTGAAGTAGTTGTCGAACTCCCGGATGGAATTCACAATCCCGAGAAAAAGCTTTCGACTCATCCGATAACAGTGCCGAAATGTCTTGTCGCCATGCAGTGGAGCGTCGGCGAAGTAGTCGGAGTAGAGCATGCAGTAGCCTTCGAGACGATGCCGGTTCTTTGCTTTCACCCGCCCCGACGCCGAGACACCTCGCCGCGGCTTTTCATTGCTCGCCAGCAGCTGGGCGAGGGCGGTGAGCACCATGAGATCCTCTTCTTCCTGGACATCGGCCTCGGCTTCCTCCTCCAGCAGCGCGGCGAGCGCTTCCTCGTCATCTGAGTCCATCGCCGAGGCAGGCAAATCACCGAACACCTTGCGCCTGGAGGGCGTGTACCCGCCGCTAAACTGCCCCTCCGCGGCCGGAAACGCCCAGCTGTTGGTGGAGGGGCTGCCTCGGCGAACCTCTGCTATTTTTCCAGCGGGGATTGGCTATCTAGCGGTGAAGGGTGGCGGGCTGTGCCGGGATACAACTAGTGGCGGCCGAGGGCGCGGGGGGTGGGAGGCGAGTCGGGGAAGAAAAACTTGACTTTTCACCTGACGGTGTGGGCCAGCCGCGCTTTTCCCTTGCGCCGGAGCCCCCGATCGCCCCCCCAGTGCGTCGGGTTCGGCCTGCCGGGCCCAAAACGGGGCGTATCGGCGCTTTTTGACGTCTTGGAGGCGCGACTAGGGCGTTTTTTTGCACCGGCGCCAAAAAAGTGACCTGGGGGCCTGTTGGGGGCGCGGCTGGAGATGCTCTTAGATGATCCAGATCATTTCAATCTGGATCTAATGGTCAATAAAAGAGGAGGGCTGAGAAAGCTCCCTCCCTAGGGAGCTTAGTATCTTTAGGGATGTACAAAGTTTCATCAATACATGCACAAAAATGGGTTTTCTTTGTTTTTGGGCTGAATTTTCGTTTTCTATGTAGCATATATAATGTAATGTATTATTGAGCGGAAATTAACAGTACATAGAGAACATCAATATGTATTTCATTTGTTTAAAAAGTTAAGTTCTTTTTAAAACTTTTAGATGCCATTTTTAGTCTTCTTAAAATAAAGTGTTTCAATGCACCTATGCTTCAAAAGTCAACACCGGGTCGTTTAACATAGTTGACCTTGATTTTGCTGGTAGCAACAACAATAATGGAAAGAGCAGGCATCTCCGATGCCGACCCATAAACCGTCTGCGTAAGTTCGGACCGCGCCGTCCAAATGTGTTTTGTCATCCAACATGGATCTATATCGGTTCTTGGAAAGTCTAGACGTGCTTTTTCCCGAACACCAAAGACAAATTAGGAGGGCTTTGCGAGCGTCCAGATTGATACCACGCCCATTTCTGTCCGCCCTAGCCAGCAAAAAAACCCTCCTCCCTCGCCCGCGTGTGTTCCCACCCGACACCAGCTGCCTGCATTCATGCCCATGCAGAGCGGCCCCTCCGCAATGACGTCGGTCCAGAGCGGAAGCGACCTCTGACTGGCGCCGGCATTGAAGCGTCGCACCGGCTGAGGGAGCCACCCACGCCACGTCCCTGGTGTCCGTGTTTATTCAATGTCAGAGTGGAGTTTGTTATTCAGGACGGGACGGATATCTAGCACGCCCGTACAATGCCCGTCCATCTGTATGCCGCCATTAAGTAGGCTCGCCAGACGAGGAATCAACTCCGGCGCCACGCATTGACGCACCTAGACGCTTGGCCTCGCCGAAATCCGCTATTAAAGGCAGCCACACCCAGATATCTCCACAACACATCCTCCTCCCTTTGCTCCACATCCCCATGAACGCGAGCGGGAATGCTCTGTGGGATAGTCTGTTGCCGGAGATGAAACACGAGGTGGCCGTCCTTGCAGCCGTCTGGCTGTCCCACCATGCCAAGCAGATCAAGCAGGGCATTCCAGTAGCTCGCCCGAGGCTCCGACGGCGACCCCACGGGCTCCCATGACGACACGGCCCCGAACCCCGTGTCGGTGCATGTCGGCCTGACTATGGAGCAGGCGCAGGCGCACTACGACGCTGCCATGGCGAAGGAGGAGCTTGTGTCGGTGTTCCGACAGGCTCAGGAGGAGCAGAGGTACAATTTGTTCCTCCTCGAGCAGCACCGGCTAGCGGAGGGCCAAATCTACGACAAGCACGCAAGTGAGGAGGCCGTGTTCGCCATGGCAACGGCGAACTCGAACTTCGGTGCGGAGTAGCACGTGATCTAAGTGTTGGGGAACGTAGTAATTTCAAAAAAAATTCCTACGCACACGCAAGATCATGGTGATGCATAGCAACGAGAGGGGAGAGTGTTGTCTACGTACCCTCGTAGACCGAAAGCGGAAGCGTTAGCACAATGCGGTTGATGTAGTCGTACGTCTTCACGATCTGACCGATCAAGTACCGAACGTACGACACCTCCGAGTTCAGCACACGTTCAGCCCGATGATGTCCCTCGAACTCCGATCCAGCCGAGTGTTGAGGGAGAGTTTCGTCAGCACGACGGTGTGGTGACGATGTTGATGTTCTACCGACGCAGGGCTTCGCCTAAGCACCGCTACAGTAATATCGAGGTGGACTATGGTGGAGGGGGCACCGCACACGGCTAAAGGATCAAACGATCAATTGTTGTGTCTATGGGGTGCCCCCTGCCCCCGTATATAAAGGAGCAAGGGAGGGTGCGGCCGGCCAGGGAGAGGGCGCGCCAGGAGGAGTCCTACTCCCACCGGGATTAGGACTCCCCCCCTTTCCTAATTGGAATAGGATTCGGGAAAAGGAAAGAGAGATGGGAAGAAGGAAAGAGGGGGCCGACCCCCTTCGCCCTAAACCAATTCGGTTTGGGCCTTGGGGGGCGCGCCCCACACTCCCCTTGCTTCCCTCTATTTCCACTAACGCCCATGTAGGCCCATTAAGCCCCCAGGGGGTTCCGGTAACCTCCCGGTACTCCGGTAAAATCCCGATTTCACCCGGAACACTTCCGACATCCAAACATAGGCTTCCAATATATCAATCTTCATGTCTTGACCATTTCGAGACTCCTCGTCATGTCCTTGATCACATCCGGGACTCCGAACAATCTTCGGTACATCAAAACATATAAACTCATAATATAACTGTCATCGTAACGTTAAGCGTGCGGACCCTACGGGTTCGAGAACTATGTAGACATGACCGAGACACGTCTCCGGTCAATAACCAATAGCGGAACCTGGATGCTCATATTGGCTCCCACATATTCTACGAAGATCTTTATCGCTCAAACCGCACAACAACATACGTTGTTCCCTTTGTCATCGGTATGTTACTTGCCCGAGATTCGATCGTCGGTATCTCAATACCTAGTTCAATCTCGTTACCGGCAAGTCTCTTTACTCATTCTGTAATACATCATCCTGCAACTAACTCATTATTTGCAATGCTTGCAAGGCTTAAGTGATGTGCATTACCGAGAGGGCCCAGAGATACCTCTCCGACAATCGGAGTGACAAATCATAATCTCGAAATACGCCAACCCAACAAGTACCTTCGGAGACACCTGTAGAGCACCTTTATAATCACCCAGTTACGTTGTGACGTTTGTTAGCACACAAAGTGTTCCTCCAGTAAACAGGAGTTGCATAATCTCATAGTCATAGGAACATGTATAAGTCATGAAGAAAGCAATAGCAACAAATGAAACGATCAAGTGCTATGCTAACGGAATGGGTCAAGTCAATCACATCATTCTCTAATGATGTGACCCCGTTAATCAAATGACAACTCATGTCTATGGCTAGGAAACTTAACCATCTTTGATTCAACGAGCTAGTCAAATAGAGGCATAATAGTGACACTCTGTTTGTCTATGTATTCACACATGTATTATGTTTACGGTTAATACAATTCTAGCATGAATAATAAACATTTATCATGATATAAGGAAATAAATAATAACTTTATTATTGCCTCTAGGGCATATTTCCTTCAGTCTCCCACTTGCACTAGAGTCAATAATCTAGTTCACATCGCCATGTGATTTAACATCAATAGTTCACATCACCATGTGATTAACACCCATAGTTCACATCGTCATGTGACGAACACCCAAAGGGTTTACTAGAGTTAATAATCTAGTTCACATCGCTATGTGATTAATACCCAAAGAGTACTAAGGTGTAATCATGTTTTGCTTGTGAGGGAAGTTTAGTCAACGGGTCTGCCACATTCAGATCCGTATGTATTTTGCAAATTTCTATGTCAACAATGCTCTGCACGGAGCTACTCTAGCTAATTACTCCCACTTTCAATATGTATCCAGATTGAGACTTTGAGTCATCTGGATCAGTGTCAAAACTTGCATCGACGTAACCCTTTACAACGAACCTTTTGTCACCTTCATAATCGAGAAACATATCCTTATTCCACTAAGGATAATTTTGACCAATGTCCAGTGATCTACTCCTAGATCACTATTGTACTCCCTTGCCAAACTCAGGGCAGGGTATACAATAGGTCTGGTACACAGCATGACATACTTTATAGAACCTATGGCTGAGGCATAGGGAATGACTTTCATTCTCTCTCTATCTTCTGCCGTGGTCGGGTTTTGAGTCTTACTCAACTTCACACCTTGTAACACAGGCAAGAACTCCTTCTTTGACTGTTCCATTTTGAACTACTTCAAAATCTTGTCAAGGTATGTACTCATTGAAAAATTTATCAAGCGTCTTGATCTATCTCTATAGATCTTGATGCTCAATATGTAAGTAGCTTCACCGAGGTCTTTCTTAGAAAAAAAATACTCCTTTCAAACATTCCTTTATGCTTTGCAGAATAACTCTACATTATCTTCGGTCAACAATATGTCATTCACATATACTTATCAGAAATGTTGTAGTGCTCCCACTCACTTTTCTTGTAAATACAGACTTCACGCAAGTCTGTATAAAACTATATGCTTTGATCAACTTATCAAAGCGTATATTCCAACTCCGAGATGCTTGCACCAGTCCATAGATGGATCGCTGGAGCTTGCATATTTTGTTAGCACTTTTAGGATTGACAAAACCTTCTGGTTGCATCATATACAACTCTTCTTTAATAAATCTATTAAGGAATGTAGTTTTGTTTATCCATTTGCCAGATTTCATAAAATGCGGCAATTGTTAACATGATTCGGACATACTTAAGCATAGATACGAGTGAGAAACTCTCATCATAGTCAACACCTTGAACTTGTCGAAAACCTTTTTACGACAATTCTAGCTTTGTAGATAGTAACACTACTATCAGCGTCCGTCTTCCTCTTGAAGATCCATTTAATTTCAATGGCTCGCCGATCATTGGGCAAGTCAATCAAAGTCCATACTTTGTTCTCATGCATGGATCTCATCTAAGATTTCATGGCCTCAAGCCATTTCGCAGAATCTGGGCTCATCATCGCTTCCTCATAGTTCGTAGGCTCATCATGGTCAAGTAACATGACCTTCAGAACAGGATTACCGTACCACTATGGTGCGGATCTCACTCTGGTTTACCTATGAGGTTTCAATAGTAACTTGATCTGAAGTTACATGATCATCATCATTAGCTTCCTCACTAATTGGTGTAGTAGTCACAGGAACAGATTTCTGTGATGAACTACTTTCCAATAAGGGAGCAGGTACAGTTACCTCATCAAGTTCTACTTTCCTCCCACTCACTTCTTTCAAGAGAAACTCCTTCTCTAGAAAGGATCCATTCTCAGCAATGAATATCTTGCCCTCGGATCTGTGATAGAAGGTGTACCCAACATTTTCTTTTGGGTATCCTATGAATACGCACTTCTCCGATTTGGGTTTGAGCTTATCAGATTGAAACTTTTTCACATAAGCATTGCAACCTCAAACTTTAAGAAACGACAACTTAGGTTTCTTGCCAAACCATAATTCATACGGTGTCGTCTCAACGGATTTAGATGGTGCCCTATTTAACGTGAATGTAGCTGTCTCTAATGCATAACCCCAAAACGATAGTGGCAAATCGGTAAGAGACATCATAGATCCCACCATATCTATAAAGTACGGTTACGACGTTCGGACACACCATTACACTGTGGTGTTCCAGGTGGCGTGAGTAGTGAAACTATTTCACATTGTTTTAACTGAAGGCCAAACTCATAACTCAAATATTTTACTTCTACGATCATATCGTAGAAACTTTTATTTTTGTTACGATGATTCTCCACTTCACTCTAAAATTCTTTGAACTTTTCAAATGCTTCAGACTTGTATTTTATCAAGTAGATATACTCATATCAGCTCAAATCATCTGTGAAGATCAGAAAATAATGATACCTGCCGTGAGCCTCAATATTCATCGGACCACATACATCAGTATGTATGATTTCCAACAAATCTGTTGCTCGCTCCATTGTTCCAGAGAATGGAGTCTTAGTCATCTTGCCCATGAGGCATGGTTCGCAAGCATCAACTGATTCATAATCAAGTGGTTCCAAAAGCCCATCAGCATGGATTTACTTCATGCGCTTTACACCAATATGACCTAAATGGCAGTGCCACAAATAAGTTACACTATCATTATTAACTTTGCATCTTTTGGCTTCAATATTATGAAAATGTGTATCACCACGATCGAGATCCAACAAAACATTTTCATTGGGTGTATGACCATAGAAGGTTTTATTCATGTAAACAGAACAACAATTATTCTCTAACTTACATGAATAACCGTATTGCAATAAACATGATCCAATCATATTCATGCTCAATGCAAACACTAAATAACATTTATGTTAGGTTTAACACTAATCCCAAAAGTATAGGGAGTGTGCGATGATGATCATATCAATCTTGGAACCATTTCCAATACACATCGTCACTTCACCCTTAACTAGTCTCTGTTCATTCTGCAACTCTCGTTTCGAGTTACTATTCTTAGCAAATGAACTAGTATCAAATACTGAGGGGTTTCTATAAACACTAGTAAAGTACACATCAATAACATGTATATCAAATATACCTATGTTCACTTTGCCATCCTTCTTATCCGCCAATTACTTGGGGTAGTTCTTCTTCTAGTGACCAGTCCCTTTGCAGTAGAAGCACTCAGTTTCAGGCTTATGTCCAGACTTGGGTTTTTCACTTGAGTAGCAACTTGCTTGCCATTCTTCTTGAAGTTCCCCTTTCTTCCCTTTGTCCCTTTACTTGAAACTAGTGGTTTTGTTTACCATCAACACTTGATGCTTTTCTTGATTTCTACCTTCGTCGATTTCAGCATCACGAAGAGCTTGGGAATCGTTTCTGTTATCCCTTGCATAGTATAATTCATCATGAAGTTCTATTAACTTGGTGATGGTGACTAGAGAATTCTGTCAATCACTATTTTATCTGGAAGATTAACTCTCACTTGATTCAAGCGATTGTAGTACCCAGACAATCTGAGCACATGCTCACTGCTTGAGCTATTCTCTTCCATCTTTTAGCTATAGAACTTGTTGGAGACTTCATATCTCTCAACTCGGGTATTTGCTTGAAATATTAACTTCAACTCCTGGAACATCTCATATGTTCCATGACGTTCAAAACGTCTTTGAAGTCCCAATTCTAAGCCGTTATGCATGGTGCACTAAACTATCAAGTAGTCATCATATTGAGCTAGCCAAACATTCAGAATGTCTGCATCTGCTCCTGCAATAGGTCTGTCACCTAGCGGTGCATCAAGGACATAATTCTTCTGTGCATCAATGAGGATAATCCTCAGATCACGGATCCAATCCGCATCATTGCTACTAACATTTTTCAACTTAGCTTTCTCTAGGAACATATAAAAATTAAACGGGGAGCAACATCACGAGCTATTGATCTACAATATAGATATGCTAATACTACCAGGACTAAGTTCATGATAAATTAAAGTTCAATTAATCATATTACTTAAGAACTCCCACTTAGATAGACATCCCTCTAATCATCTAAGTGATCACGTGATCCAAATCAACTAAACCATAACCGGTCATCACGTGAAATGGAGTAGCTTTCAATGGTGAACATCATTATGTTGATCATATCTACTATATAATTCACGCTCGAACTTTCGGTCTCAGTGTTCCGAGGCCATATCTGCATATGCTAGGCTCGTCAAGTTTAACCTGAGTATTCTGCGTGTGCAAAACTGGCTTGCACCCGTTGTAGATGGACGTAGAACTTATCACACCCGATCATCACGTGATGTCTGGGCACGACAAACTTTGGCAATGGTGCATACTCAAGAGAACACTTTTATCTTGAAATTTAGTGAGAGATCATCTTATAATGCTACCACCGAACTAAGCAAAATAAGATGTATAAAAGATAAACATCATACGCAATCAAAATATGTGACATGATATGGCCATCATCATCTTGTGCCTTTGATCTCCATCTCCAAAGCATCGTCATGATTTCCATCGTCACCGGCATGACACCATGATCTCCATCATCTAGATCTATATCAATGTGTCGTCACATGGTCGTCTCGCCAACTATTGCTCTTGCAACTATTGCTATCGCATAGCGATAAAGTAAAGCAATTATTTGGCTCTTGCATCTTATGCAATAAAGAAACAACCATAAGGCTTCTGCCAGTTGCCGATAACTTCAACAAAACATGATCATCTTATACAACAACTTATATCTCATCACGTCTTGACCATATCACATCACAACATGCCCTGCAAAAACAAGTTAGACGTCCTCTACTTTGTTGTTGCAAGTTTATACGTGGCTGCTACGAGCTGAGCAAGAACCGTTCTTACCTACGCATCAAAACCACAACGATAGTTTGTCAAGTTAGTGTTGTTTTAACCTTCTCAAGGACCGGGCGTAGCCACACTTGATTCAACTAAAGTTGGAGAAACTGACACCCGCTAGTCACCTATGTGCTTAGCACGGCGGTAAAACCAGTCTCGCGTAAGCATACGCGTAATGTCGGTCCGGGCCGCTTCATCCAACAATACCGCCGAACCAAAGTGTGACATGCTGGTAAGCAGTATGACTTATATCGCCCACAACTCACTTGTGTTCTACTCGTGCATATTACATCAACGCATAAAACCTAGCTCGGATGCCACTGTTGGGGAACGTAGTGATTTCAAAAAATTCCTACGCACACGCAAGATCATGGTGATGCATAGCAATGAGAGGGAAGAATGTTGTCTACGTACCCTCGTAGACCAAAAGTGGAAGCGTTAGCACAACGCGGTTGATGTAGTCGTACGTCTTCACGACCCGACCGATCAAGTACCGAATGTACGGCACCTCCGAGTTCAGCACACGTTCAGCCCGATGACGTCCCTCGAACTCCGATCCAGCCGAGTGTTGAGTGAGAGCTTCGTCAGCATGACGGTGTGGTGATGATGTTGATGTTCTACTGACGCAGGGCTTCGCCTAAGCACCGCTACAGTAATATCGAGGTGGACTATGGTGGAGGGGGGCACCGCACACGGCTAAAGGATCAAACGATCAATTATTGTGTCTATGGGGTGCCTCCCTGTCCCCGTATATAAAGGAGCAAGGGGGGGTGCGGCCGGCCAGGGAGAGGGCGCGCCAGGAGGAGTCCTACGTTGGAATAGGATTCGGGAGAAGGAAAGAGAGAGGGGAAGAAGGAAAGAGGGGGCCGGCCTTGGGGGGGCGCCCCAATTCGGTTTGGGCCTTGGGGGGGCGCCCCACACTCCCCTTGCTTCCCTCTATTTCCACTAAGGCCCATGTAGGCCCATTAAGCCCCCCGGGGGTTTCGGTAACCTCCCGGTACTCCGGTAAAATCCCGATTTCACCCGAAACACTTCCGACATCCAAACATAGGCTTCCAATATATCAATCTTCATGTCTCGACCATTTCGAGACTCCTCGTCATGTCCTTGATCACATCCGAGACTCCAAACAATCTTCGGTACATCAAAACATATAAACTCATAATATAACTGTCATCGTAACGTTAAGCGTGCGGACCCTACGGGTTCGAGAACTATGTAGACATGACCGAGACACGTCTCCGGTCAATAACCAATAGCGGAACCTGGATGCTCATATTGGCTCCCACATATTCTACGAAGATCTTTATCGGTCAAACCGCACAACAACATATGTTGTTCCCTTTGTCATCGGTATGTTACTTGCCCGAGATTCGATCGTCGGTATCTCAATACCTAGTTCAATCTCGTTACCGGCAAGTCTCTTTACTCGTTCTGTAATACATCATCCTGCAACTAACTCATTATTTGCAATGCTTGCAAGGCTTAAGTGATGTGCATTACCGAGAGGGCCCAGATATACCTCTCCGACAATCGGAGTGACAAATCATAATATCGAAATACGCCAACCCAACAAGTACCTTCGGAGACACCTGTAGAGCACCTTTATAATCACCCAGTTACGTTGTGACGTTTGGTAGCACACAAAGTGTTCCTTCGGTAAACGGGAGTTGCATAATCTCATAGTCATAGGAACATGTATAAGTCATGAAGAAAGCAATAGCAACAAACTAAACGATCAAGTGCTATACTAACGGAATGTGTCAAGTCAATCACATCATTCTCTAATGATGTGACCCGTTAATCAAATGACAACTCATGTCTATGGCTAGGAAACTTAACCATCTTTGATTCAACGAGCTAGTCAAGTAGAGGCATACTAGTGACACTCTGTTTGTCTATGTATTCACACATGTATTATGTTTCCGGTTAATACAATTCTATCATGAATAATAAACATTTATCATGATATAAGGAAATAAATAATAACTTTATTATTGCCTCTAGGGCATATTTCCTTCAGTCTCCCACTTGCACTAGAGTCAATAATCTAGTTCACATCGCCATGTGATTTAACATCAATAGTTCATATCACCATGTAATTAACACCCATAGTTCACATCGTCATGTGACCAACACCCAAAGGGTTTACTAGAGTTAATAATCTAGTTCACATCGCTATGTGATTAATACCCAAAAAGTACTAAGGTGTGATCATGTTTTGCTTGTGAGGGAAGTTTAGTCAACGGGTCTGCCACATTTAGATCCGTATGTATTTTGCAAATTTCTATGTCAACAATGCTCTGCACGGAGCTACTCTAGCTAATTACTCCCACTTTCAATATGTATCCAGATTGAGACTTTGAGTCATCTGGATCAGTGTCAAAACTTGCATCGACGTAACCCTTTACTACGAACCTTTTGTCACCTCCATAATCGAGAAACATATCCTTATTCCACTAAGGATAATTTTGACCAATGTCCAGTGATCTACTCCTAGATCACTATTGTACTCGCTTGCCAAACTCACTAAGAGGCCGCGCGCTACTCGCAATGAAGTTCCGCCTCAGGCGGACGCGGGCGCGACTGCTAGCTGCACCTCCTACACGCCCCATTGAACTATCAGCCCCACACGTGGCAGGTGGACAATGACTGACCGTCCACGTCCATCATCGACCTCATGCCCACCGGCGTCGACAATGGACAGGTCGCGGACTCGTCCAAGGATGAGTAGGGCATGGGAGGCGGCAGGGCATTGTGCCCCAAGTGGGCCAGTCTGTCTCCCATGTTCTACTCTTTCTCGCCGCAGACCGCACCTTCACTTCATGTGTCTTACCGTCGCCGCTCATGGAGACGGCAGATGGAGAAGGTGGTCGACGATGTGGAATAGAAAGGAAGTGGACGACGGCCGTCGCCATAGGATAGGTTTAGGTCGGGTTTTTTCTTCTTCTAAAATCCACCGTTTTTGCATGAATCTCATCTGGTTTATATGAAAATCCGCCGTGTTTGCATAATTTCGTCCAGTTAGTTGAAAAGTTGTTTAAAATGTATGCAGACACTGTTGGATGACGGCCTTCGATATCAGTGCCCGTAGATTCGGCCCCCTGTCCATGGACAGATGCCTGAGCAAATTTGAGGATCAGCATTGAAAATGCCCTAAACAATGAAGATTATCAAGACATTGCTGAGGAACAAGATGAATGATGATGGGATAAATCATAGCATGTTAAGCTATACCCGCAAACCGGATACGCGGACGGGGGACCAATCCTAGTCCTAGAAAGAAAGAAGCATCCAACCAGAAGCGTCATCAGTGGGGCATTAAGAGCACAACAGGGATACGCATCATCTGCATGATCAGGTTATCATATTTGCTAGGCTGGTCCATTCTAGGGGATTGCTCATGATATGCTCCGGCGCACACTCGGTTTATATATCCATCATATATACATAGATAGAAGGTGTACATGGACCAAACCTTCCATCTGAAATCCATATGCAACTTTGCTGTTTCACCACTCCTATCCTAACCTTTCTGTAAAGCCTACGTAGAAAAGGTGCCAACTTCGTGCTCAAAAGGCTGTGGTTCTTGCAACTGCAAACTAGTCTGCTTTAGCATGGTAAAAGGGCACTGGTATATCACAGAAGATGAAACAATTTGTGCTCTCGACCCATTCAGTAGTGCGCGTGACTCCATTTTCAGTGTACTCCGATACTTCAGTAACATACTAACATCTGATTTTTCAAGTTTTTCTCAAAAATAATAATAATCTACTCCCCCCATCCCATAATATAAGAGCATTTTTTACACTGTGTTTTTGACATAGTGTCAAAAACGCTCTTATATTATGAGACGGAGGGAGTAATTTTCAAGTTTGCCAAACAAAAGGGAGACATCTGATTGTTTTGGAGTAGATGGTACGGGGACAAAACAAAGGTAAAAACAGAAGATAGCCGTCACACTGAGCTAATCAGTTACTTCCTGAACTTAATTCAGTCTGTAATTAATCAAGCCTATGTATAAAGCTAATATTACATCAAATCAGACACTTTGAAAGAATGATAAACATACATCTTGTGATCATCTTCTCCCTTCACGACTGCATAAATTCCTAACCACGCATGCACAACGTATCCCTGTTAATTTGATAGTTTGCCACCGCTAAGCTAGTCATCAATATCTTCAACTACCGTGGATGAGAAGCCCAACGAGGACTCGAATGTAGCGGCGGTGTCGCCGCCGAGGTACCGCTTGAGCCGGTCCAGGTCATCGGCGGCGTCCAGCATAGACGGCCGCGTGGACGCTCTCTCCTGGGTGCAGAGAATGCCGAGCTCCAGCAGCTCGCCGATGGCCGCGTCCGACATCCTCCTCACCTCGGGCGTCTGGTCCAGAACCATCCTGGCCAGCGCCTGGTCGACCACCGCGTGGGCCCGGCCATGGTAGTGGCTCTTCACCCACTTGTGCAGGCTCAGCCCGCCCTCAAACATGTCGTCAGTCGGCTTCTTCCTCGTTACCATCTCCATCACCAGAACGCCGAAGCTGTACACATCGCCCTTCGTCGTCGGGTTCGAGCCGTAGCCATACTCTTCAGATCATTGACCAAGAAGTAAGAACCACTCAGAACTAAGAATCTGAGAACTCATCACCAGAATAGCTTGTGAATTAGCTTTAGCAGTGTGTGGTTTCATGGTACGTACCTGGAGGAATGTATCCGATGGAACCGCACAGCATGTTGGCGGTGGAGGCGCCGACGTCGGCCATGTTGGCCACCCCGCCAACGCTCATGACCAGCCGGGAGATGCCGAAGTCGGACACCAGCGCGGTCATGTCATCGTTGATGAGGACGTTGCTTGGCTTGAGGTCACAGTGGATGACCTTGACCGGTGAGTGGTGGTGCAGGTAGGCAACCCCCTCGGCGATGTCGCTGCAGATGTTGACGCGCTGCACCAGGCTGAGCTCGGCCGGCGGTCCAGCATAGAGGCACCGCTCCAGGCTGCCCTTCGCCATGAAGGGCAGGACCAGCGCCTTGAAGTCCGCCAGGCTGCATGCGGTGATGATCCGCATGAGGTTCCGGTGGCGGATGCGCTTCAGGACCTGGCACTCGCGGCTGAAGCTCTTGGTCGAGTTCCCTGACTGGAGCTGCAGCACCTTCACGGCAACCATGGTGCCGTCCCGCAGCGTGCCACGGTACACGCGGCCGTAGCTGCCCGTTCCGACGAGCCGGTCTGCGCTGAACTCCTCCGTCGCCTCAACCAACTCCTGGTGTGTGATCCGCGGGTACTTGTACTTCATCACCGGTGACGAGCCTCCGCTGCGTCGGCCCCTGAACATGTCCTCCCGCATTGCAGCTAGCCAATCCCGGATCTTCCAGGCACCGACCGCGCAGAGGATTGTCAGCACGAATGCTAGCACGGCGGCGCAGACGCACATCACGACCAAATACTTCCGGGACTGATACCATGGGCGGTGTCTTTGGCAGTTGCGCCTAACCACCGAGCCGCAGAGCCGTGGGTTGCCAATGTAGGACAGGAAGGTGAAGTCCGCAAAGACGCCAGTGGTGGGCACATGGCCGACGAAGTTATTGTATGACAGGTTGAAATGTTTCAGGCTGGTGCATTTCGTCAGGTTTGCAGGGATCTCACCGGTCAGGGAGTTGTTGGAGACGTCCAGGTTTTTGAGGTCCTTGAGGAGGTCGAGGGACGACGGTAGGACGCCGGTGAGCAAGTTGTGCGACAGGTCCAGAACCTCCAGCTCCCGGCAGAGCCCAATCTGCGGGGAGATCATGCCACTGAAGTTGTTCCAGGACAGGTCAATCGTTTGCACTTGTTGCATGTTGCCGAGCCCCCGTGGAAGCTCACCTCTGATCTGGTTGTGCGACAGGTTCAGAGATATAATGTCGGTGCCAGAGACCATGTCCGGTACCTCTCCGGTCAAGCTGTTGTTCGAGAGGTCAAGGTGCAGCAAGCGGATGCATTCGGCAAGGCGGTTTGCCGGTATCTCCCCGGACAGCTGGTTGTTCTGCAGGTAGAGGTTGACAAGCCCGGTCCCGATGCCGCTCGGGATGCTCCCTGACAGCGCATTGCCTGACAGATCCAGCTCGCCGAGGCTCGTCGCGTTGCCTATGCACGCTGGGATCATGCCCCTCAGGGCGTTGTTGGAAAGGGAGAGCCGCTCGAGCTTCGGCAAGCCGCAGATGGAAGCCGGGACTGTCCCATTCAGCTGGTTGCTCGACAGGTTCATCAGTGTGATGTTTATCACGTCGCCCATGTCGGCTGGGATTGGCCCCTCGATCTTGTTGAGCTCCAGGTTGAGGTGCGATATATTTGGTGGGAGCAACGAGCCAAGCCAGGTTGGCAGCTGACCGCCCATCCCCACCGCGCCGGCCTCGATCTCCAGTATTTGGGAGCAGTTCGATACTGCGGCGAAGAAGGGCTCCAGGTTGGTGTTGCCGTCGTGGCTCGAGAACCGGTAGTTGTTGGACAAATGCAGGTACTTGAGCTGCTGCTTGCCTGCTATGATGCCGGCGGGGAGCTTGTCGGCGAGCGAGTTGTCCTCCACATCCAGCATGTACAGATAGGTGCAGTTAGCGAGCCACCATGGGAGTTTTCCGGTTAGCCTGTTGGAGTAGAGGTTGAGCACAAGAATGTTCTCCGAGGCTTCCAGGGGAATCTCGCCAGACAGATCGTTGTTGCCGAAGTCGACCAGACCTAGACGGGTGCAGTTCTTGAAGAGAACGGCCGGGATAGGGCCTGAGAGCTGATTATCCTTAAGGCTGAGGTAGGCCAAGCTTGCCAGCTCAGAGAAGGACGGCGGTATGCCGCCGCTGAGCTGGTTGTGGCCGAGGTCGAGGACTTCGAGACCGCGGAGGTTGGAGAGCTCGGCTGGGATCTGCCCTGCGAGGAAATTGCTAGACATGTCGAGGCTCTTGAGGCGAGTGAGGTTACCGATGACCGGCGGCACGGCGCCAGAGATGTTCATGTCGCCTAGGGAGAGGCCGATGACGTGCTGCCGCCTCCAGTCGCAGGCGACGCCAGTGAGGCCGCAGACGTCGCCGTTGGACTCGTTCCAGTCGGCCAGAGGCGACGGCGACAGCAAGGTGAGCGAGCGTTTCAACGCCAGGAGCGTGGCCTTCTCCTGCAGAAGCACTTGCCGCCGACGCTGCTGCTGCCGGACGATTGTCCCAGCCCGCCTCTCGCCCGCCGCAGCGGCCACGGCATGGAAGAGCATGAGGTGGAGGTGGAGGTGGAGGTGGAGGAGGAGGAGAATGGCCGCGCGCCTGACGGCCATGGGAGCTGCCCTCATGTTTTAGTGGAAAGGCATGCAGCCGGTGATGGACTATGGGAGGTAGCTCAGACCTGAGAGCCTAGCTAAGGGTTCTACATGGCGGTAGCATCTCCGGTCACTACTCTATAGGCTGGAATGGATGTACCAGACTCCAGAGATGGATCGGAAAGGATGTTGAGGTCGCAGAAAATATGGAATGGGAACGAAGATAGATGGATGGAGAATGAGGTGACGGCGACCGGCGAGAGTGGCGGTAATGGCATGGCCCCTGGCTGATTTGTTTCTGCGTCGGCTATGATTGCCCAGTGCACGATAAGCGGGCGCAGGCAGTGGGAAAGCGACCGGAGATGGCTCTGCACTGCACTTGCACTTCGGCAGCGCGCACGCACGCGCGTGCAGTAGGGACGAGGTTGCAATGGCCATAGATTTTCTTCGGGCATGCCGCACTCGCGCCAGTAGGCCAATACGGATGGGGTTATCTGTCTCGGGAAATACTGTAGTGCTAGCTGTGGTGCTTGCCAAGAAGATCCCCTTGTGTACAATGTATTTTCTTCTACTGTTAACCCAGCTAGTTAATCTGAACACTACTTTAGACAAGCGCGTGTATCTCTATTGCCAACCGAACAACCATCTGACAGATCTGGAGTAAGTTGAGCATGATAAAGCTAGAGTGAACCAATCTGGTTATGTATTGACTCTGTGCATCAATCCACACCTCCATGCAGAGGCCCGGCGCCGCCTCCTTTATCCAAAAAAAAAAACAAAGCTCTGTAAAAAAGATCTGATTAGTTTAAGCCAGAACCAATTCATACCAAGCAGCTGCACATATGTGTAGTTATACATGTCAAATCTTGCATGTGTGTAACAACTAGAAGCACAAACAGAAATTCTACTCACTAACATCCATCAGCTGGGTCATCTCAATTATCTGGTTTCAGGCTAACATCCACCAGAGACTAGCAGAGTAGCAGGGTGTTTACGGGGCGTCTATCATGCCTAACATGCACACGCTGTCTCTCAAAGGTTCAGAGAACAGCCACACTTTTCACAACCCGGGCATGTGATCCATGAACAAACTTTTCAACGGTCTGGACCATCATGCAACATTGCAATTGCAGACTTTTAGTACTAGTAAAGTTCAGCCTACAAGTGTGAGTGTGTGACCTATGCTGTTATGCACGAACTAGGGGTGGGCCAGAAAGCTTAACCTATGAGACCTTGTTTATACATAGGTAACCAAAAACAATGTCAAAGAATGATTAGCACTTTTGCGATGCAGGATAGGAAGATCGGCCTACATGTCTAAGGCTGTTATTTAAATGAGCAGTTAGGTGCATCATGACTGCCCTTTCAACCAAAATCAAGTGGGGCACTCTTGAGGTGTTTCATTTGCTCCATGATGTTTACTTCCCTCTGGAACAAACAAGATGTTCAGTTTGTAGATGTCTGGCACTGTTCCATCTTCGATGATATGCAGGATACAAAGCAGATTGTGTTAGTTGTTTGTACTGCTAGTTTTTTCAGATAAACTGTTTGTCCTGCAGGACAAGATAAGTAGTAGAGATAGATAGAGGCTTCTGTATTGCTCCATGTGCATGCCAAACTGTAAACAGGCACAGCACGGCACTTTTTCTCCTAATACTCGAATCATGTGAGACTGAGCATATGTGGTGAAGCCTCTAGCTAGAGCACTAGCAATAGCTCACGAAACAAAACTACTGCCAATTCAGATGATCCAGTGATCTTTTTAGCAATGCCCAGAGAAAATGCCATGCCACCATCTATCATAATTCTGACCTTTTTAATTGAAGTTATCCGCAGCCGGCACCGGGTGAATGGGCTTCGGTCTGCTGTCGCCTTCTTCAGAAAGAGCACACAACCTCTGTATTTTCTGCCTCAAAATGTAATTGATCAGACGAGGTTCCCGAGATAATGGAAAAACATTGTACACGACCGATCTCATGCGAGGAGGAGCTGGATACCAAATCACAGGCATGCGCCCCTGCTCCTTGAATCATCCAGAGAAAGCCCCAGCTTGATTTGAGCAATAATGCCAGTCCTCTGGGACCAGGTCTATTTTTCGCAAAGGTGTCTCCACCAAGAAGGTTGCACATGGTCTCCTAGTAAGCATCCCGGAGGTAGGGTATCCGGCATCGGGATCAACAGGCGGTGCAAATGCTGGGCTGTGCCGCGCATTTGCACGAGCAGGTGGTGGGCGCGCGGGTGCCCAGCCGGTGGCAGACAAGACAACCAGGAGATCACAAGCTGTACAGCTACAAATCCATGACGAGGGCCTCCGACTCCGATCGCGCCACGGTTGGCCCGCGCCGATGGTGCCGCCCGGCGCGGCCGTCGTGCTCCCCGCCATCGTCGGGTTTGAGTGGGATTTTTCCCACCTCCTTTTTTCGTGTCATGGGGTTTGAGTGGTACGACGGCTTGGAGAGGCGGACGACAGGATTGTCGGGGGAGACGCAACGCGACATGGGGCGCCCCTATGTCTCGCTCTAAGCGAGACCGAGGGAAACCCACGCGTCAGGGCAGCTCCAGGGCACATCCTCGGGTTTTGTTCTGTCACGTTTTTTTGTTTCTCATTTTCATCTCTTTTTTAAATTTTGTTTACACTTCCGGAAATAATAAACATATATATTACAAAAATAAATTTTACATAATATTTTGAAAAATGTTAATCCTGCATTTGAAAATTGTTAAATGTGTATAGAAAAAAATGTTGACCATGTATACGAAAAATATACAATGTGTGAAAAAAGTTGATCATGTAATTTTTTAAATTAATAAATCTTTAAAAACATTGTTAAACAATTATTTAAAAAATCAAACATTTAAAAACATTAAATGTGTATAGAAAAAATGTCAAACATTTATTAAAAAAAGTTTAACTTGCATTTTTAAAAGGTAAAATGTGTATAGAAAAAATATTGACCGTGTATTAAAATAAATAAATTTGAATTTTTTTACTGTGTGTAAAAAATGTTGACCATGTATTCAAAATATGTGAAACTGATATTTAAAAAATGTTAACTGTGTATAGTAAAAATGTTGACCATGTATTAAAAAAATGTTAAATATGTACACAAAAAATGTTGACCATCTATTAAAAAAATGTTAACCTTGTATTTAAAAAATGTTAAATGTATATAGAAACAAAGTGCATAGCGGACGGCTAAAGCGTGCGGAGAATGTCAAGAGAGGACGGGGTCGACCGATTTTGACATGGGAGGAGTCCGTTAAGAGAGACCTGAAGGATTGGAGTATCGACAAAGAGCTAGCTATGGACAGGGGTGCGTGGAAGCTTGCTATCCATGTGACAGAGCCATGAGTTGGTTGCGAGATCTTATGGGTTTCACCTCTAGCCTACCCCAACTTGTTTGGGACTAAAGGCTTTGTTGTTGTTGTTGTTGTTGTTGTATATAGAAACAAAGTTGACCATGTATTAAAAAATGTTAAATTTGTATTTGAAATATGTTAATAAAGCTTTTGAAAAATAAAAAATAAATATGTATAGGAAAAATGTTGATCATGTATTAAAAAATATTAATCAAGCATTTAAAAAATGTTGAACGTGTGTTACATCCTCACCGACGACATCCCAGTGTCGTTGATAGAAACCAGCCGTGAAACCGTCCACTCCCGGGGCCTTGGACGGTGCCATATCGAAAAGTGCCTTCCTTACTTCTTTAGCCACAAAGTCCTTCTCAATGAACTCATTGATGGCTTCGGATACACGAGGTTGCACACATTCCAACAGCTCTTCCATTGGGCTATACCCTTGGGATTGGTACAATGCGTGGTAGAAGCTCGGTATTTCTTGTTTTATCTCCCCTGGGTCGCTGCATATCTGACCATTAGCTCTCTCCAAAGACGTTATGCGGTTTATGCGCTTATGATGGGTTGCCTGGGCCTGGAAATATCTAGTGTTCCGGTCACCCTCCTTAAGCCATGTCACGTGGGATCATTTTCCTCCTGCCGATGGGCTTCTCGTAGCTGTGATTCATCCGCTCTCTCTTCCTCCGTTGGTCCACGTCCCAACAGGTACTTCTTAGACGGTCTAAGACGTTGTTGAAGCCGCAAGTACAAAGCAATGATCAGATTCTGCTAATGTGCTTGACACTTGACAATTCGAACAAATCTAGAAACCTTTGGTTGACAAGAGCTCGATTCAATCTAGCCTTGACGTTCTTGTCTCCTTGTTTATTATCCCATGTGAAAGGTACTCCCTGCCACCCAACTTCTGGAGTGCACAGTCTGATATCACTTCCCGAAAAGCTCACATTTGTCCTTCCGGCTTTGGGTTAACCCCAAACTGCTCATCCTCCTGAAGTATTTCATTGAAATCTCACATACATATCCATGCTTCATGAGGGACAACAAAAAAATTGCGCATAAAACGCCAACTATGGTGTCTATTTTTCACCCGTGGCTCACCATAGAAGCCCGTGAAACACCAAGTTTTATTTTCTTGTCTCACAGTTACATCAATATGGGAAGCATTATAATTTTCCAGAGTTACATTGATATCACTTGACCAAAAGAGGCCAGTACCTCCACTAAGACCGTCGCTATCGATGGCAAAACAGGCTGAAAAACCAAGTGTGTTCTTCAGATCCTCAACCCTATTGCCCCTGATTTTCGTCTCCATGATAAATAGCGGGGCGGGCCCTTCTTGCTTCACAAGTTTGAGAAGCTCTCGAACTGTCCAAGGGTTCCCAAGTGTGACGCCCCCGATTCAATCGTACACTAATCATACACGCAAACGTGTACGATCAAGATCAGGGACTCACGGGAAGATATCACAACACAACTCTATAAATAAAATAAGTCATACAAGCATCATAATACAAGCCAGGGGCCTCGAGGGCTCGAATACAAGTGCTCGATCATAGACGAGTCAACGGAAGCAACAATATCTGAGTACAGACATAAGTTAAACAAGTTTGCCTTAAGAAGGCTAGCACAAACTGGGATACAGATCGAAAGAGGCGCAGGCCTCCTGCCTGGGATCCTCCAAACTACTCCTGGTCGTCGTCAGCGGGCAACACGTAGTAGTAGGCACCTCCGGTGTAGTAGGGGTCGTCGTCGACGGTGGCGTCTGGCTCCTGGACTCCAGCATCTGGTTGCGACAACCAGAAAGAAAGGAAAGGGGGAAAAGGGGGGAGAAAGCAACCGTGAGTACTCATCCAAAGTAATCGCAAGCAAGGAACTATACTACATATGCATGGGTATATGTGTAAGGAGGCCATATCGGTGGACTGAACTGCAGAATGCCAGAATAAAAAGGGGGGATAGCTAGTCCTAGCGAAGACTACGCTTCTGGCAGCCTCCGTCTCGCAGCACGTAGAAGAGAGTAGATTGAAGTCCTCCAAGTAGCATCTCCAAGTAGCATCTCCGGTAGCATCTCCAGTAGCATAATCCTACCCGGCGATCCCCTCCTCATATCCCTGAGGGAGAGCGACCACCGGTTGTATCTGGCACTTGGAAGGGTGTGTTTTATTAAGTATCCGGTTCTAGTTGTCATAAGGTCAAGGTACAACTCCAAGTCGTCCTGTTACCGAAGATCACGGCTATTCGAATAGATTAACTTCCCTGCAGGGGTGCACCAACTTACCCAACACGCTTGATCCCATTTGGCCGGACACACTTTCCTGGGTCATGCCCGGCCTCGGAAGATCAACACGTCGCAGCCCCACCTAGGCTCAACAGAGAGGCCAACACGCCGGTCTAAACCTAAGCGCACAGGGGTCTGGGCCCATCGCCCATAGCACACCTGCACGTTGCGTACGCGGCCGAAAGCAGAACTAGCCCCCTTAATACAAGAGCAGGCTTACGTTCCAATTCGGCGCGCGCCACTCGGTCGCTGGCGTCACGAAGTGCTTCGGCTGATACCACGACGCCGAGTGCCCATATCTTTCCCACGTAGTTGGTTAGTGCGTATAGGCTCGTAGCCAACTCAGATCAAATACCAAGATCTCGTTAAGCGTGTTAAGTATCCGCGAACGCCGAACAGGGCCAGGCCCACCTGTCTCCTAGGTGGTCTCAACCTGCCCTGTCGCTCCGCCACAAAGATCCACACAGAGGGCCGTTGGGACAAAGGCCCTTTCAGCCCCCAATCCGTGAATCACTCGCGGGTACTCTTCGAGCTGACCCGACTTTAGTCACCATCTGTATAGTATGTAAGTATGTATAATATATACCCGTGATCACCTCCCGAGTGATCACGACCCGATAGTATAGCACGGCTGACGGACAAGAATGTAGGGCCACAGATGGAAATACTAGCATCCTATACTAAGCATATAGGATTGCAGGTAAAGGTATCAACAGTAGTAACAAGGACAGGCTATGCATCAGGATAGGTATAACGGAAAGCAGTAACATGCTAAACTACTCTAATGCAAGCAGTATAGAATAGAATAGGTGATATCTGGTGATCAAGGGGGGGGCTTGCCTGGTTGCTCTGGCAAGAGAGAGGGGTCGTCAACTCCGTAGTCGAACTGGGCCGCAGCAGCGTCGGTCTCGTAGTCTACCGGAGAGAAGAGGGGGAAGAAACAATGAATACCATGCAAACAAATGCATATCGATGCATGACATGACAAGTAACGATGCTAGGTGTGCCTAATCGCGGTAGTAGGTGATACCGACGAAGGGGGGAAACATCCGGGAAAGTATTCCCGGTGTTTCGCGTTTTCGGACAGATGAACCGGAGGGGGAAAGTTGCGTGTTTGGTATGTTAGAGGTGTGTGGTGGACGAACGGGCTGCGTATCCGGGTTCGTCTCATCGTTCTGAGCAACTTTCATGTAGAAAGTATTTTCATCCGAGTTACGGATTAAAAGATATGATTTTCTAAAGATTTAAATCATTTTCTGATTTTAATTATTTATCTAAAGCCAACATTATCCAGAACAGTGCCTGATGACGCAAGCATGACATCAGAGTGATGTCAGCAGGTCAACTGGTCGGTTGACCAGTCAAACCAGACAGGTGGGTCCAGTGGGACCCACATGTCATTGTCAGGGGCATTAACAGAGTTTTGAAACTAATTAAATGGGTTAATTAGCAGGTAGGGCCCAGTAGTCAGTGAGAGATTAGGTTTTAATTAATTTATTTAATTAATTAGCAGTTTATCTATTTGTTTTTATTTGTTTTATGGGATGGGGCCCGCATGTCAGTGGCAGTAGCTGCCACGTCAGCGAAGTTGACTTGGTCAACGTGGCCAGTTGGGGCCCCCAGGCCCACAGGCAGTGACCCAGGGGGTGGACCCCATGCATGCCACATTAGCCGGCCGGCGTTTAGACGCCGGCGAGTCCGTTTCCGCGGCGGCGCGGCTCGGGAGAGTGGCGGGTTTCGCCCATAGGGCACCAAATCGAGCGGGACCGGTCGCGTTCGAACGGCAAGACGACGGCGGAGTGAGTGGGGGTGGTTGTAGAGGCGGTGGTGGCCGGAGTCGAGCGCCACGAGCTCGTCGGCGGCGAGGTGGTTCAGGCGTGAAATGAAGATGGCGACACAACGCGCTTCGGGGCGAATGGGAAGGCTAGGGTGGACCTGCGCGACACGCAGAGCACAAAGGGCTCGGTCCCGTGACCATTTGGTCACCGGAAGGGCGCCGACGACGCGCGCAGGCGGCGGCGTGGTCGGGTCCCCGACGAGAAACGCGCTAGTAGGCACGGGAAGGCTATTGCGCGGGCGCGCTGGGCTCCTAGGAACCCCAGGAGTGCAACGGCGAGTTCGGGCGTGCGTGACGACGGCGGCGAGGTACGCCGTGGCGACCAGAGCCTCGGCAATGGCGGCGGCTGGCTACAGAGCGCTAGGGGGCCAACGAAGAGCAGCAGGGGGAGGAGAAGCTTACCGTGCGGCACGCAAGATGGCCCCTGGGAGTTTTGTAGCCGGAGAGTTGACGGCGCTCGTCGGAGGTGCGTCGGGGATCCGAGGAAGAAGACGAGGTTGGGGCAGCGTTCGATGGTGCTCGGCGTCCTGCGTCTTGACGTGGAGGCGTAGTCGAGGGAGGCGGAGCGTGCGGACGTGTTGGAAGGGCGTGGAGGTCGCGGTGGCCGCGAGTACTACGGCGGCGAGGCCATGGTGGCGCTCGGTTGCCGTGGGGAACGATGGGGCGAGGTGCGGTGGAT
>NC_041388.1:384828635-384839934 GCF_002162155.2 Triticum dicoccoides
GCAGGGACCGAGGCGAGAGTGGGGGGGGCGAGTGGGAGGAGGAACCGAGGAGGCGCGGCGTGGCGACCTTATCCCCTCGTCTCGTCGCCGGCGAGGGGGGTTCGGTTGGGACGCGCCCTGTTCCGACCCGGGTCGGGGGAACAGGGGAAAGGGACGCGGTGCGGGAGCTGGGCCGGCTGGGCCGGCCAGGCTGGCTGCGGGCCAGGGGGGTTGGGCGGTGGCCGTGCGGGTGGGTTGGGCTGCCTGGTCCAGGGGGCTTCCCCCCCCTTTTTTTGTTTTTTTGTAATTTCTTTCTTTTATTTATTTTCCCTTTCTGTTTTATTTAGTTTTAGGGCATTTACGCATTTTATAAAATGGTGTTTGCTTCACCATAATTACCAGTGCAATATTTGGCAAACCCCGAACATTTTCGCTTTGACTTTTGAAAACTTAGGGTGTTTGTCACTAATTCATATTTTGAATTAGCAATGATTTTGAACTACCACTTGGTTAGCAACAGTAACACTGATGACATGGCATCATTAGAAGAGTTTTACTGTAGTCTAATTATCCGGACGTTACACCAAGCCCCAGGCAGTTCCAAGACAAGGTACTCATTGGCTCTGGGAGGGCTGACTCGCAGCCGCTGCCGGAGATTCAAATGATGTGGGGGCTTCTTTTCTTCTGTTCCCTTTCAGGAAAGGCCTCCCCGAGGTTTCATGTTTCTTACTCTGTTACAGTGGTTGTCACCGCCTCGACGTCCTGTTCCGTATGTGCCTCCCCATGCTCAGTAATGGTTAACTGTGTGGGAAGCACCTTGCGGTAGACTTGAGTGGACCGAGGCCCCCCTTTGCGCTTATTCTGCCGGTTGTTCTTGACAAGGGAGTTAACCTCAGTTCCCTTCTCCTGCTTAGTACTGGACGAACGAGACGCTTTGTGAGTCTTGTTTCTCCTTCACCGTATGCTCCCTCGAGTTTGCTTTCTTCCTACTCTCTATCGCCCGAAGGCTCGGTTTGAAGGGTAGATCCCCCTTCTCATCGCTAGTCCCTGGCGTAGGAAGAAATAAGTCTGAATGTCCCAAACGGCCACAAGAGAAGCAGAAGTGCGGGATGTTTTCATATTGGATATTGTAGTAGTCCGTGTTGTTCCTCTTGGCCGACTCTCAAGATCCATCTGTGTAGGGGCTTTTGCACTGCAATAGTTACTCGGACTCTTAAGGAATCCCCCCACGGGATCAATCTCCACCACGGTGGCCTTCTAATAAATTTGATTCGCAATAAGGCCCCATGTGTTGTTCTTCATGTTGTAAGGGAGATTTACAACCCTAGTGTAACATCCCAAATTTTCAATTTGGAATGTTATACATTAGATCATCATTGCATATCATATTTTATTTGCGTTTGGTTTTGATCCTAGAAATTTTACGCAACTCAAGGAACCACGGAGAGAGTTGGGGATTTCGTTATTTTCATATTTGAGTTTTCTCAAAATTTGAGAATAGGATCATTTGATTTTAATTATTTATTCATCAATTATTTGTATTACAAAAATATGAGAGAGGGAATAAAATGACTTTCCCAAAATAAAGAAATATTGAGGATTTAATAATAAAATCAAATAAGATTTTATTTCGGAGTTTTTCGTTATTTTATTTGAATTTAGGAAAAATGTGCGTTTTCCAAAATTGCATTTGGGCCCCAAATAAATGTTCACCTTGTGCGGCTTGATTTTAGAAGCCCGGAAAAATTTATTTCGGGATTTTTGGAGTCCGTTTAGTATTTATTTTTATTTTTCTTCTGCGCGTAATTATTTAAAAAAACGAACCGACCTAGGGCCGTGTCTGACTAGGACTCCCGGCCCGTTAGGCTATACTAGATCATTGATGACGCGCGTTGCTGCGCCCGTCTATTTATGCACTTTAATGTTAGGGATTGATACAGATATATGTCAAGATTTACTGTTTTTCAAAGTTGGCATGAACTATTATGTATATAGTCGTGATTTTTAAAGTTTATTTGGTCAATTGTACATGTGGTGGGCGTTCATTTATTGTGTTTGCACTCCATTATTTTCTATTCCATTTTTTTGGTGGAATGGCTAAGTTACATAGTCCAACAAAAGAGGAGATAGACGTTTGGTGACCGAGCTCATTGGAGCTCTAAATTTTTGAAAAATTCAAATTCAAACTTTTTATTTAAAAAATTGTAAAAAAAATTACAAGTAAACAAGGATGTTATGTGTATGTGTGTAAATTTCTATGATGAAATACCTTGAAATGTTATCTGTACAAAAAAGGAGGATGAAACATATTTTGCTCTGAAAATTTACACACGTGTGTGTTATGCTTCAAGTATATCTGTATTTTTTTTCAGAATTTTTTGAAACATAAAAATTTGACTTTTCATGAAATTTGACTTTTGAATTTGGAGGCCTCCATGGAGGCCGAGCTCCAAAAGCAATTTTCAAGCAAAAGGCCCTGCTACATAGCTACAAATTAATGTCAAACTGTCATAAAGACACATGGCAGTGCCAGTTCCTAAATGCCATTATTTGGTTCATATTGTAGTTGTGATAATGAAAATATGACATTTCGTTTACAATGCAGAGTTGATATGAAAAAAAAGAGGCATTGCTCATCACCCACTTAGCCCACAATGAGCATAGTTAATAAAAAATGTCAACGTTCTCATATATTCAATCTCCCTAAGGCCGTGATTCATCACCAAGGATGGCATAAACACCATACTACTATAACATTTTTCATTTGAGGGATGAGCTAGCCAAATTGGGTGCGACTAAATGATAAATAAAGTTTGTGATGTCATAGACCAACAGGCTTACATGTTCCTGGGCAAGTTGGCAGCCGCACCAATCAGCCACGCCATTACAAAGTTCTAGGGCAATAACCAAATTGAATATTATCAAAGTAAAAAGACAACAGGAAGGAGAGATTTCTAAACATGGTGACAGTAACACAAATATCACCTACAACGGAAGCAAGCAAGCGTTGCCGTGCCCCTCCATCTGGAGGATAGAATGGTAGAAATTTCCACATGATTATGAACTGAAAAAAGGTTATATTCGCATGAAGTGAAATAAAAAGTGTATTACTGTGTCCGTGCCATCTATTTTCAGAAATGAAAAATAAAAATCTTTAAGAAAAGTTAAACACATAAAAATCCAATCGTTTACATATACACTGGCTCAATATAGTGGTGAGGTATATTTATTTATATTTCTCATAGTCTTTATATCACATTCGTAACATATAAATAACAATATTCAAGTATTTTCCTCAACTTCATTAACAAACCCAAAAACATGTACGTACTTTAATATTTCAACAACGGTTCAGTGTGTAACTTTTCTCCACAAGTATAAGAACATGTTAATGGCAGAATAGTGCTAGTTTCTCCCGTCTATTCAGCTATATCGGCATAACCCTGCAGCAAAGAGTACATCATCATGGCTCTCTCTAAGAATCTGCTTTACTTCAAAAGCATACACCCTATTCTTCTATATGTCAGCAATCACTTCTTATTCTACATGGTTAAAACCAGCACATCATAAGCGTGTAGGTTTTGAAGTACCTGAACCAGACACGTGAAGGAAAAATATTTCCTGTGAGCATTATAACCATACCACAAAGATGGTTGTAGGAGCGAAGCCCTTGTGTCTGTCTAGCCAAACTAACTATACTGAACTTCTTGACTCAAACACTACGTCCCCTGTCATTCTAGAGACCTTGTGTTGGCTACGAGGTACCCATAATATATCATTGGATCCAACACTGGAGGGCATTTACCAACCTGATAAAAAACATAAGTAAAAAGTTTCATATCCATGCCAGGTTATATCATGTATTCTATCCCAACTATGGACTTGTAGCAAGTGGATATATCAAATACACATACAAATACTTCGTTACTTTAGTATCCAAAGGAGGGACTCCTATTTAATTAATACTTGATAGGGTGCAGAATACATAGTACTAAGAAGTAAATTTCAAAGAAATATGGGAACAGAGTTAGATGGTTGTCGCTACCTTGCAACATCATGTTAATATTCCCTTCGTGACAGCAATAATGCAGCATATAATTTATGCTGAGATCACTCACATGAAACTGTATCTGCTTTAGTCTTTTGATTCATCATGTGTTATTTAGCTGCGCAAAAAAAAAATGCAAGTTCCTAGTTAATGCATAAAATGCAGATAAGGTAAACATGCAGAGACAAGACAAAGTAGGGAAATATCAAACATCAAGGCTAAGACAACATACCGGACCAACCCCTTCAAGACTAAGTGTCCTTGCTCTTAAAAGTATCGAGTTATTTGAGCATTTATCTCTTAAGATCATCCTCTCTTCCCATGACAAGCTCTGTACAATAATCTGAATGTAGCATAAGAAATGAGAAGATTTATTATAAAATGTTGATCCAAATGCTAAGCAAAATTAAAATAGAGAGCCACAAGTTGAGGCAGGACTGCCTTTATATTAGATACATGATAATTATTCCCTTTGTTGGTTTCAACATAAATGCAATGATCTGAATGTAGCATATGAAACTCTACAGCCTCTTTGCTGCCCGAATCTGGTGGTCGAAGAGGCAAAAGCCAACCAACAGGCAGAGCACTTGGATGAGGAATGCAAGGAGCAGTCATGAGGCGTAGGCGACGCACGTAGCTGTTCACTGCCCATGCTGCCAAGAACGTACCCTACCACAGACTCTGCGTCGTCATAACCGTCGCCGACCGCCGGGGAGATGGAGTCATGGAGATGGAGAAGGAGAGCAGTGGAGCGCCCAGCCGGAGGCGGCGATGTGTGATTGAACACGCTACCAAGATGAAAAGGCGCACGGGCTGCCGCGATGTTGATCCGTGGTTAGGATCGGAGAGAGAGAGAGAGACCATGTGGCGCTACAGATCTTGGGGCGGCTAGGTCTGGGGTGGGGAGGCGCTGCAAGAGAGATGGAGGGACAGAACCGAAGGGAAGGAGGGGGGTCGAGCGAAGGGAGACGGGTGACTCGCTCGTTCGTTTTTTTTGAGACAATCACATGAAGCCTTTATTAACTTGTGCCAATGTTCAAAGGTACAAAAGAAAGATTACCCGGGTTGCCTAACCAAACATGGCGGCCAACTCCCAACTTCAAACTATGCTTCGCTAGATTGTGAGCCTCGGCATTCGTCGCTCGTTCGGTTGTTTCCTCATAAGGTCTGAATGGGCTTCACGTGAGAGCAAGGGCCCAATTAACCACAAGCCTCCAATTTTGCTGCGAGAGCAGCTGCCCAGTTTAGTCGTGTTAAGCGTTGCCCCCAAAGTTTAATCAGATGGCCATAAACTTTCACAAATGCAGATCCGATGGCCAAAAGTACTGATGGCCTGACAGGGCTGGAAGAGTGCTCGGTTATAATATATCTAAATAAGCCGGGGTAGAGGCCCAGCCGAACCCTAGCCCCGCCCAAAGCCGCCCCAGCCGCCCCAAGCCGCCGCCGCCGCTGCCGCCGGACGCCGCCGAGGTCCGCCGCCGCCTCGTTTTTCGTGCCGATTTTTTTATTTTTTTTTAAAACCGTTCGGTTTTTCCGTCGGTTTTTTTAGATTCGGTTTTTTAAATAGATTGGTTTTTTTCCCGGTTTATTTAAATAGCGAGCGTTCGTCCGTTCATTCGTTCTAGCGAACCTTCGTCGTTTTTCTTTTTTTCGGATTTAATCCGCGATTTTTCTGATCGCGATTCCTGATCCGATTTTATTTTTAGTATAACTTTTCGCTCGTTTATCGGAATCAGGCGATTCAAGCGCCTAGAGTTTCGTCTCGAAACCCTCTGTCCGTTTAATGAATTTAAACAAGTTTTTGCTACTATAAAATTTACCCTAGATCCAGATTAGTAGAACGAAGTTGTTTTCTTTCGCCGTTTGACTTTCGTTGCTTCTTCGATTTGATTCTTTTTGCAAACCGGAGTTCTTAAGTTGAACCTTCTGGTTAGATCTTTTATTTGAGTTTTACCCGTGCATTAGATGAGTATTTATTGTATACTTGTTTGTTGTTTGCGATAGAGTACCCGGAGTGCGCCGCTTGTTACTTCGAATCGCTAGGTTTCCCGGATCATCAGCAAGGCAAGTAACACTTTGATCATACCTTTCCTACTACCCAGTTTTATTGCATTAGATCAATCCTCACACTTTGCATGATTAGGATCTAATAAAATTGTGGGATGGGAAGTAGTTGAGGTAGTACCTATTACCTGTTTGTTATCAAACATTTGGGAGTTACTTCTACGTTTGCTTATTATGGCATGCTATGCTAGTAGACGTGGATTGGGTGAGTGATATCCATGACAGATGTGAGTTTGTTAATTAATGGTTTATCTAAGGTGGCAACTTAAACACACATCTGGGTGGATTGAGGCACCTGGGTATTCCGGGACTTGCCTGTTTTCTTTTGGACCGCCACCCAGGCTCAAAGGGATCATGCGACTATTCATACTAGAAACTTCCATGTGCAGCCACAAGCTATTATGGGCTCTAGCATAGTTGACTAAGTCGTGCGAACTCTTACGGTGGTAGACTAGCAGATGTAGGGGATGTAGGTGGTACGGTCTACCCGATCGTAAGGTGCTAGCGCTTCTGAAAGACTATGTCTCGGTCATCCGTCTTCTCAAACACCATGTAGTGCGAGAAACCAAACGGAGGAGATCGAGTCTTGTGGGGAAAAGTGCGCAAACCTCTACAAAGTGTAATAAACTAATCATGGTTAGTCGTGTCCCCGGTTATGGACATCTTGAGTATCTAGTACCTGGATTATCATGTGAATCTCAAGATGTTACCCTAAATTAATTTTGTTGGGCTTGTTTAATGATGATGCTTAATTGGGATTGAGAATGCTGTCAACCATTCTCAATGTTTAACAACCACCATGATAGTAATTAAATTTATTCCTTTGTAGTAGGGAAAAATTGGCTTTACGCAAAACTGTAACCATAGAGCTTTCCACCAGCCAAATATGCATATAGTATAGCTGTTTCATTGCATTATTCTCTATGTGTTACCTTGCTAGCATATTCCATGTGCTGACCCGTTTCGGGCTGCAAAGTTAATGTTGCAGACTTTTCAGACGACGATTAAGGAGTTTTTAGATCGTGGTTCTATACTCAGTGATGCCGTTGGAGTTGATGGACTCATTTATCTTCCAAGCCTTCCGTTGTTATCGTTATTAGATGGCCTTAAGCCATATTTATTGTAATAAGTTCTCTATGGAGACACTCGATGTAATAAGTGTGTGATTGCTACTCTGTTATAAATCCTCCGAGTACTGTGTGGTGTCAGCATTACTGATCCAGGGATGACAACGGAGCACAGAGATCAGACTGTTTGAGGTCTGGTCGCTACAGAGATGGTATCAGAGCACACGCTGACTGTAGGACACGACCACTAAGCTAAAGACCTAGATCACTATTCACCCTCTTCTCTTCTGACTCCTCATCTTTTCTACTCTTTTAAGATGGCGGATGCAAGGAACAAGTTCACGCAACCGGATGAAGATACATCCTTTGGACGACACTTGAAGGAAGTCACTAGATACCTGAACGTAGGAGTACCAAGCTTCACCGGAACCTACAATGCCACTTTACCTGAGGAAGAGCGCTGGATGATTCAAGTTCAAGTTCCAGGAAGAACGTTCATGCCAGTCACTGAGCCCATAGAGTTTTCTTTTGATGCACCAACTTGGAGTCTAGGAAAGAGCATGGAAGCTCACATCGCCATGGGACGCATTGGAGAAGTCTACCGCAATGATCTCAAGGATACTACCTACCGGATTTGTGGGCGCCGAGATGAGCACTCGGAGATGATCAACACCAGGAAGGATAGATCAATTGCAACTTTTATCCAGGAGTTAAACCAACACATTCGACGACAGGAGAACCAGATGTGCGCCGACATGATAGATCTGAAGAAGGCTAAGACAAGAATCAAGGTGTAACACCCTTGATGCGACTATATCTTCCACGTGTCGAGGCACGACTTAGAGGCATAATCGCATTGAAGGCATATGTCGCAAGTTAGGCAATCTTCACAACATCCCATGTAATATAAATAATAAAGGGGAGAAAACATAGTTGGCTTACACTCGCCACGTCAATCAAGGACATAAATAACATTACATCATTCAAACACTCATGGCCCGACTACGGCGCCAAAATAAAAGATAACCCAACATGTGACACGGTCCCGATCACCCCCAACTGGGCACCACTACTGATCATCAGGAAAAGAAATATAGTATCGTTGAGAGTCCTCTCGAACTCCCACTTGAGCTCGAGCGCATCACCTGGAGCGGAATCATCAGGCCCTGCATCTGGTGTAATAGTAATCTGTGAGCCACAGGGCTCAGCAATCCCGCACCCTCGCGATCAAGACTATTTAAGCTTAATAGGTATGGCAAGGTAAATAAGGTGGAGCTGCAGCAAGCGACTAGCGTATATGGTGGCTATCCTGTTTGCAAAAAGGGGGCGAGAAGAGGAGGCAAAGCGCGAGCAAGAAACTAGAGAGCAACATGTGCAAGCATTACTCCAACATCGTGTCCACTTCCCGGACTCCTCCGAGAAGAGGCCATCACGGTAACACACTCAGTTGATTCATTTTAATTAAGTTAAGGTTAAAGTTATCTACAACCGGACATTAACAAATTCCCATCTGCCCATAACCGCGGGCACGGCTTCCGAAAGTTCAAATCCCTGCAGGGGAGTCCCAACTTAGCCCATGACAAGCTCTCACGGTCAACGAAGGAATAGACCTTCTCCCGAGACGTTCCGATCAGACTCGGTACCTCGGTTCTTCAAGACACTTCGACAGGTTAAAACTAATCCAGCAACACCGCCCGAATGTGCCGACAAATCCCGATAGGAGCTGCACATATCTCTTTCTCAGGGCACACTCAGATTGTCTTAGGTACGGGTAGGCCAGCCCAGAGTTGCCCCTGGTGGCCACCGGCAGCTGACAGGTGGACCAACACTCAGAGAAGCACTGGCCCGGGGGGGTTAAAATAAGATGACCCTCAGGCTCCGGAAACCCAAGGGAAAAAGAGGCTAGGTGGCAAATGGTAAAACCAAGGTTGGGCATTGCTGGAAAAACTTTAATCAAGGCGAACTATCAAGGGGTTCCCATTATAACCCAATCGCGTAAGGAACGCAAAATCCGGGAACATAACACCGATATGACGGAAACTAGGGCGGCAAGAGTGGAACAAAACACTAGGCGAGAGGCCGAGCCTTCCACCCTTTACCAAGTATATAGATGCATTAAGATAACATGGCAATATAATGATATCCCAACAAGTAAATAATGTTCCGACAAGGAACGGTCTCCAATCTTCACCTGCAACTAGCAACGCTATAAGAGGGGTTGAGCAAAGCGGTTTGCTAGAACATGGTGGGTTAGAGGTTTGACATGGCAGTTTGGGAGGCTTGAAAGCAAGTGGTAGGCATCGTAGCATTGGCATAGCAAAAGAGCGAGCATCTAGCAAAGCAAAGATAGTAGTGATTTCGAGGGTATGATCATCTTGCCTGCAAAGTTGTCAGAGTTGACTGGATCCTCGAAAGCAAACTCAACGGGCTCCTTGTTAGCGAACTCGTCTCCCGGCTCTACCCAAACAAGACAAACAAGCAACAAGGACACAATCAACCACGTGCAAGGATCAAACAATATGATGCAAACATGATATGCTATGCGGGATGCGATGCGGGATGCATATGCAAGATTTGACAAGGAACGAATGAACCTAGCCTCAACTTGGAAATCCAAGTGTGCCACTGGAGAGATGAGATGAAATCGCTTGAAAACAATGTAAAGAACGCCGGAATCGGAGTTATGGTTTGGAAATGGCAAGCGATTGAAATATGACACCGGTTTGCGATTTACAGCAAGTAGCCATCTAAATGCAACAAGATGAACATGCTACAGCACTCAAACATGGCATCAAAATACATGGCAGGGATGCATTCAAGATGCTTAACAAAAGTCTAGCACTGAGCTACGGCCAATTCATCCATTAACAGGTTCAAACAAGCATGGCAAAAATGCATATGACAAACAGATTTCAGACTTAGTGAAATTAACACTTGTCTGGAATTTCAGATTAGATAGCACTCTTCAGAGCAACAAAGCTACATGCTACAGGACCTGAACATGGCAAAGTAAAGCATGGCATGGAGCTACTCAAAGAGCTTAACAAAAGTCTCTTAATGACCTTGAGCCAAAAGGGATCAGAAAATACAATTGCAAGCATGTGAACATGGCAAAAACATAATCAGTTCTCAGACTTAGTGAAAACTGGAGCATGCTGAAAACAGATATCAAGTAGGCATGTTTACGAGCTCGATGCACTCACTACAGAGCAAGTCATGGCAAGCTAAGCATACACCCATCAAGAATACACAAAATGCAAGCTAGACATGGCAAGAACAATAGCATAGCATGCACGGATCAACTACAACATCCTCAGCAAAATCGCTAACAAGTAGACAATCTGCCCAGATTCACGAAGTAGTAAAAATAGAGCTCGATTGACTCAAGCTAGGGTGCTCCATAATTGCAAACAAAGACATGGAGGGATAGAGCACTACAATATTAACAAAACATCCTTACTGATCATCCTCAAAAGAGGCACGGATCACTAGGAAACAACATGAACATATGGCATCATGAGAAAAACAGATCAAGGACTTAGCGGAATTGCTAAGTCCCTGAAATCAGCATTACCAAGTATCTCACTTTGCAAGCTTGTGCTAGTCACCACACACATCACAAAAATATATGGGTTGCACCTCTGGAAAGATGGCAAAACCCTTAACAAAACATATGTAGAACTCAGGGGCATATCATGCACACAATAAACATGACAAAAATGACAAATATCTAAATGAAGCAGCAGATCTGACAATTATCTCAAGTAGCACTCTTCTAACAGCATTTAGGGCCTCAAAATGAACTCAAATGAAAATGATGCAATGGAATGAAATGATGTTCTCTCTGAGACGAACAATTTGATATGCTATATGCCCAAAACGGAGCTACGGATGCAAAGTTATAGCACAATGAACAGGGCAACATGAACTAGGGTTTGGGAGAAAGTCAACCCAAGTTTGAATCTAGATCTGAGATCTGCACGGTTCCCGATGCGGCTCGCCGGAGTACTGTTCACCAGTGGGGAGGAAGCTCGCCGGAGCACGACGGGGAGGCGGGGGCAGGTATGGGCGCGGCCGGCGACGAGGCTGGGGAGGCACGGCGGCGGCGGTGCGGCTCCGGTGGCGGAGCTCCGCGAGGGCG
>NC_041388.1:384840584-384975144 GCF_002162155.2 Triticum dicoccoides
GGGGAAGGGCAGGCGCGGGCGGCGCATAGGGCAACGGGCCCGAGGGCCGGACGCGGGCTCTCCGGGCCGCGGCGGGTGGCGGCGACGAGGCAACACGTGGCGCGCAGCTAGTGGACCGGGGCGGCGGCGCGAAGTGTCCGGCCGGATACGGACATGTCCGGCGCGGCGCGAGGCAATTTTTAGGGTTTCGGGGGAAGGAGAAGGAGATTTTCGGGGGTGTCTTTAAATAGGTATAGAGGGAGCTAGGAGAGTCCAAATGAGGTGTGGATTTCGGCCACGCGATCGTGATCGAACGCTTTAGATGATGGAGAGAGTTTTGGTGGGTTTTGGGCCAAATTGGAGGGGTGTTGGGCTGCAACACACACGAGGCCTTTTCGGTCCCTCGGTTAACCGTTGGAGCATCAAACGAAGTCCAAATGGTACGAAACTTGACAGGCGGTCTACCGGTAGTAAACCAAGGCCGCATGGCAAGTCTCGGTCCAATCCAGAAATGTTTAATCCCCACACACGAAAGAAAGGTAGAAATGACCACCGGAGGAGAACGAAGCGCCGGAATGCAAAATGGACAACGAGGAAAATGCTCGAATGCATGAGATGAACACGTATGCAAATGCAATGCACATGATGACATGATATGAGATGCATGACAACGATAACAACACATGGAGACAAAGAACCCGAACCCGAGAAAATAAAATAACTTAAGGCCGGAAACGGCAAGAGTTGGAGTACATATTGGGAAAGTTACATCCGGTGTGTTACAACACTCCACCACTACGAAAGGATCTCGTCCCGAGATCTAGGACTGAAAGAACGCCGGGTACTCAGAACGGAGGTGATCCTCGCGTTCCCAGGTAGCTTCACGGTCGGTATGGTGTGACCACTTGACTTTGAGGAATTTGATTGACTTGTTGCGAGTCTTGCGTTCAGTCTCTTCAAGAATAGCAACTGTGTGCTCACGATAGGAGAGATCTTCTTGGAGCTCAATGTCCTTGAAGTTGACGGTGCGGTCAGGAGTCTTGAAGCACTTTCGGAGCTGAGAGACATGGAACCCATCATGAACATTTGCAAAGTTTGAAGGAAGCTCGAGTTGATAGGCGAGATCGCCTCTCTTGCTGACAATCTTGAAAGGTCCCACGTATCTAGGGGCAAGCTTCCCTTTGATACCGAAGCGACGAGTATCTTTCATTGGAGAGACGCGGAGGTAAACATGATCTCCGATCTCGAAAGCCAAATCACGGTGCTTACTATCATAGTAGTTGTTCTGGCGGGATTGGGCTACTTTGAGGTTATCTCGAATGACTTTGCACATTTCCTCTGCCTCTGTGATTAAGTCATTACCCAGCAGCTGACGTTCACCGGTTTCGGACCAGTTGAGAGGGGTACGACACTTCCTGCCATACAGAATTTCAAATGGGGCTTTGCCCGAACTTGCTTGAAAACTGTTGTTGTAGGAGAATTCAGCATAAGAAAGACAATCCTCCCACTTCATGCCGAAGGAGATCACACAAGCCCTGAGCATATCTTCAAGAATCTGGTTGACACGCTCGACTTGACCGCTAGTTTGAGGATGGAAAGCTGTGCTGAAGCGGATGTTGGTGCCCATGGCCTTCTGAAAAGAATCCCAAAACTTGGAGGTAAAGATGTTGCCACGATCTGAAGAGATCACTTGTGGAATACCGTGCAGAGAGACAATTCGAGAGGTATAGAGTTCCGCCAATTGAGCTGCAGTGATTGACTCTTTGATAGGCAGAAAGTGAGCCACTTTGGTGAGTTTGTCGATGACAATGAATATAGCATCATTGCCACGCTTGGACTTAGGAAACCCAGTCACGAAGTCCATTTCAATGTGGTCAAACTTCCATTCTGGAATGGCAAGAGGTTGGAGGAGACCAGCTGGCCTTTGGTGTTCTGCCTTCACTCTTCTGCAGACATCACACTCATTTACGAATTGAGCAATCTCGCGCTTCATTCCAGTCCACCAATAAGCCTGCTTGAGGTCCTGATACATCTTCGTGCTCCCAGGGTGGATGGAGAGGAGAGAATTGTGAGCCTCGTTCATGATCACTTTACGAAGTTCACCTTTGGGCACAACAATACGATCCTCGAAGAAGAGAGTGTCCTTGTCATCAAGGCGGTAGCACTTGTACTTGGGTTGACTCTTGGCAATCCCAATCTTCACCTTTTTCACCATAGCATCGAGAAGTTGAGCTTGGCGAATTTGGTCTTCCAAGGTAGGAGAGACTTGAAGGTTGGCGAGGAAACCTTGAGGAACAACTTGCAGATTAAGTTTGCAGAAAGCTTCACAAAGCTCGGGTTGATAAGGCTTGAGAATCAGACTGTTGCAATAAGCCTTCCCGCTCAATGCGTCAGCAATCACATTGGCCTTGCTTGGAGTATACTCGATACTCGGATTATACTCTTGAATCATTTCGACCCATCGAGTTTGCCTGAGGTTGAGATTAGGCTGAGTGAAGATGTACTTGAGACTCTTATGATCAGTGAAAATGTCCACTTTTCTTCCCAATAAGAGATGTCTCCAAGTCAAAAGAGCATGCACAACTGCCGCCAACTTGAGATCATGAGTGGGGTAGTTCTTCTCATTAGGCTTCAACTGGCGAGAGGTATAAGCAACAACTTTCTTCTCTTGCATCAATACTGCGCCAAGACCTTGGAGAGAGGCATCACAAAAGACCTCATACGGTTTGGATTCATCAAGCGGAGTCAGAACTGGAGCAGTGATCAATTTCTCTTTCAAAGTGTTGAAAGCAATGTCACACTCCGGAGACCAAACGTACTTGACGTGCTTTTGGAGAAGATTTGAGAGAGGCTTCGCGATCTTGGAAAAGTTTTCAACGAATCTTCGGCAGTAGCTTGCGAGACCGAGGAAGCTACGGAGTTGCTTCACGTTCTGAGGAGGTTCCCAATTCACAATTGCAGACACCTTCTCAGGATTCACCGCAATGCCCTTGGCAGAGATGATATGACCAAGATAAAGAACCTCATCGAGCCAAAATTCGCACTTGGAGAACTTGGCGTAGAACTTGTGTTCCCTCAGCTTATCGAGTACCAAACGCAAGTGCTTGGCATGATCTTCCTTGTTCTTCGAGAAAACCAGAATGTCGTCGAGATAGACCAAAACAAAGTCATTGGTGTAGGCGTTGAAGATGAAGTTCATCATGCGAGACAACGTCGGAGGAGCGTTGACGAGGCCAAAAGACATGACAGTGTATTCATATGAACCATAGCTTGTCCTGAAAGCCGTCTTGGGAATATCTTGCTCACGGATTCGAATCTGATGATAACCCATACGGAGATCAAGCTTGGAGAATACTTGGGCACCTTTGAGTTGTTCGAACAGCTCATTGATGTTGGGAAGTGGGTATTTGTTCTTGATGGTCTTCTTGTTCAATGGACGGTAATCAACACAAAGTCGGTCCGTTCCATCCTTCTTCTTCACAAAAAGAACACCACAACCCCACAGAGAAGAACTAGGCCGGATGAGACCCATTCTTTCTTGAATATCGAGTTGCTTCTTCAGCTCCTTCAACTCTTCAGGTCCGAGCTTGTAAGGACGCTTGCACACGGGTTCCGTGCCAGGCTTAAGATCGATGACGAATTCAACTGGCCGGTGCGGAGGCATTCCTGGGAGCTCTTCTGGAAAGACGTCTTGATATTCGCAAATGACTGGAATTTGCGAGATAGCATCCAGTTCACCCTTCTCATTGAGAGAAAACAAACGGATAGTATTATCCTGAGCGGCAAAGACAATTACATCCTCAAACTAATGAGTCAATTGAATCTGCCTGGCAGCACAATCAAGATGCGCCTTGTGCTTAGAAAGCCAATCCATTCCAAGAATAAGATCAATATCCGAGTCACCAAGAACCGTTGGAGAAGCCAGAAACTTGTAGTCACCCAAGGTGATAGTAACATCCGGAGCAATGGAGTTAGCATGCATGCGCCTACCGGGAGAGACAACTGCTAATGGACTAGGCAAAATTTGCAAAGCCAAACCATGCTTAGATGAAAACGGTCTCGAAATGAAACAATGCGATGCACCCTTGTCAAAAAGAACTTTTGTAGGAACATCGTTAACAGGAAGGTTACCCATGATGACATCTGACGAATCCTCTGCCTGAGCTGCGTTCATCAAGTTGATCTTGGCGTGCTTGGGGGTTATTCTTGACCACAGCTGTACTTGCCGATCTCACGGGAGGAGGAGGAGGAAGACGCCTCTGATTGAGACACTTGTTGGCATAGTGACCCTTCTGTTGGCACTTGTTGCACGTGACCTCTGAAAGCGGACGGTGGTATGGAGCACTCGATCTTGGAGCTTGAGACGAAGTCTTGTTCTGAAAGCCAGGGTTGGATGGGTGGGAAGATCCACTGCCACCTTTGCTCTTCTGCTGATACGGCTGACGGAACGGAGGAGGAGGAAGCCAATACTTCTGCTGCTTGGCCACTTGAGTAGAGGAAGAAGGAGTAGCATCTCTGACTCGCTTCTTGGAAGCATCACACCTCAGTTGAGCGGCCTCTTGCTTCAGTGCCATGTTGTAGAACTCATCGTACCTCAAGGGCTCAAAGTGAACAAGAGCTAGCTGAATTTCTTCTCTGAGACCACCCATGAACTGGTATATCATGCTCTTCTCATCAGGAACGTCCTGCTTGGCAAAGCGGGTGAGCTTCTGAAACAACTTGTTGTAGTCATAGACAGACAAAGAGCCTTGCTTCAGGTTGCGGAATTCCTCACGCTTGCTTTCAACCACGCTCTGAGGGATATGGTGAGCTCTGAAATCTTGATGGGATTCATCCCAAGCGATCAAACGTCCACCTCTGGAATCTTTGTACTGCTGGAACCATTCTGCAGCTTGATCTTTGAGTTGGAAGGAAGCGAACTTGACAAAGTCCTCAGGCCTGACGTTACTACACTCGAAATGCTTGCACAGACCCACGAGCCAATCGTCAGCATCGGTTGCCTCAACACAATTGCTGAAAGTCTTTGGCCCGTTAGCAAGGAACTGGTTGAGTGTAGCAAAGTGATTCTGCTTGTTGCCTTGGTTCCCTTGGTTGCCTTGATTGCGCTCTTGGAGAATTTGCATGATCAACTGTGTGTTTGCATTGGTTGCGGCCATCACAGCTTGCCATGCCTCCGGAGGAGGTGGAGGTGGTGGCGGATCTTGATTTTGATTCTGATTGGTGCTCTTAGCGGGAGCCATCCTGAAGAGGTTGACCACCGTTAGCACATAGACAGATAAATGAAGTTGAATCCAACGGAATGAAAATTGCAACATAAAGTCTTTCACATCCGAACAAAATGAACGAATGCATTCCTCTTGAAATGGTCACATATCCATAAATTGAGAAGCCACTTAGAATTTAGGTAGAGAAATAAATCAACAAGGTACGGATCAAGAACGAATACTCGGTAAGAAATCCCAATCTCAAACCAAATATCCGTGGAAGAAGAACTAGAGCTACAAGAATTCCCACCTATGAAACTCCCGAACCTTTCCGCTTATGCAATCAGGTGTTGGGGATACATGGTAAGCATAATATCTCACCCCAATCTAGCAAATCCTACATCCAGCTGTATCCGTCCTTCAACACATAACCGAGAAAAACTTCGGAAACCATCTACCTCAACCTTCGAAAAGCATCCGTTATACAAGTTATGGCGATACTCCCGAACTCCCGCCCCAGTACTGGGTGGCGTTGAGGTTATCTCACCAACGAACTGCATAAAAGAGATTTTCGATGTCGGCGTACTAAACTCAGGTATTCCAGAACTGTAACGATAAAATTATGACGACAACACCTCAGAGCTCAACTCCCCGGGACACCTCCACACAACCCCTGACAGGAGGCACCAAGACAATGTTCTCGTCATAAAACCATCGGAATGATTCCAAGATACCTGCGTGATCCTAAAATTTTTTTTAGTGAAATTTGAGAAGAGAAGAGTCAAAACTCTACGTCAGGATGCCTTACCAGAGCGATGAGGAGACTGGGAAGTAAAAAGAATTCCTAACTCTCCGATATATAATTCCTAAATGACTCAAAACATTTTTCTAGACACAACTCGGCCGCTAAAAACGATCAAACAATGGGGCTCCTAAGGTCGGGGAAGGCTCTGATTACCAACTTGTAACACCCTCGATGCGACTATATCTCCCATGTGCCGAGGCACGACTTAGAGGCATAATCGCATTGAAGGCATATGTCACAAGTTAGGCAATCTTCACAACATCCCATGTAATATAAATAATAAAGGGAAGAAAACATAGTTGGCTTACACTCGCCACGTCAATCAAGGACATAAATAACATTACATCATTCAAACACTCATGGCCCGACTACGGCGCCAAAATAAAAGATAACCCAATATGCAACACGGTCCCGATCACCCCCAACTGGGCACCACTACTGATCATCAGGAAAAGAAACATAGTACCGTTGAGAGTCCTCGTCGAACTCCCACTTGAGCTCGAGCGCGTCACTTGGAGCGGAATCATCAGACCCTGCATCTGGTGTAATAGTAATCTGTGAGCCACCGGGACTCAGCAATCTCGCACCCTCGCAATCAAGACTATTTAAGCTTAATAGGTATGGCAAGGTAAATAAGGTGGAGCTGCAGCAAGCGACTAGCGTATATGGTGGCTATCCTGTTCACAAAAGGGGGCGAGAAGAGGAGGCAAAGCGCGAGCGAGAAACTAGAGAGCAACCTGTGCAAGCATTACTCCAACACCGTGTCCACTTCCCGGACTCCGCCGAGAAGAGGCCATCACGGTAACACACTCAGTTGATTCATTTTAATTAAGTTAAGGTTAAAGTTATCTACAACCGGACATTAACAAATTCCCATCTGCCCATAACCGCGGGCACGGCTTTCGAAAGTTCAAATCCCTGCAGGGGAGTCCCAACTTAGCCCATGACAAGCTCTCACGGTCAACAAAGGAATAGACCTTCTCCCGAGACGTTCCGATCAGACTCGGTACCTCGGTTCTTCAAGACACTTCGACAGGTTAAAACTAATCCAGCAACACCGCCCGAATGTGCCAACAAATCCCGATAGGAGCTGCACATATCTCTTTCTCAGGGCACACTCAGATTGTCTTAGGTACGGGTAGGCCAGCCCAGAGTTGCCCCTGATGGCCACCGGCAGCTGACAGGTGGACCAACACTCAGAGGAGCAATGGCCCGGGGGGGTTAAAATAAGATGACCCTCAGGCTCCGGAAACCCAAGGAAAAAAGAGGCTAGGTGGCAAATGGTAAAACCAAGGTTGGGCATTGCTGGAAAAACTTTAATCAAGGCGAACTATCAAGGGGTTCCCATTATAACCCAACCGCGTAAGGAACGCAAAATCCGGGAACATAACACCGATATGACGGAAACTAGGGCGGCAAGAGTGGAACAAAACACTAGGCGAGAGGCCGAGCCTTCCACCCTTTACCAAGTATATAGATGCATTAAGATAACATGGCAATATAATGATATCCCAACAAGTAAATAATGTTCCGACAAGGAACGGTCTCCAATCTTCACCTGCAACTAGAAACGCTATAAGAGGGGCTGAGCAAAGCGGTAACATAGCCAATCAACGGTTTGCTAGGACATGGTGGGTTAGAGGTTTGACATGGCAGTTTGGGAGGCTTGAAAGCAAGTGGTAGGCATCGTAGCATTGGCATAGCAAAAGAGCGAGCATCTAGCAAAGCAAAGATAGTAGTGATTTCGAGGGTATGATCATCTTGCCTGCAAAGTTGTCAGAGTTGACTGGATCCTCGAAAGCAAACTCAACGGGCTCCTCATTAGCGAACTCGTCTCCCGGCTCTACCCAAACAAGACAAACAAGCAACAAGGACACAATCAACCACGTGCAAGGATCAAACAATATGATGCAAACATGGTATGCTATGCGGGATGCGATGCGGGATGCATATGCAAGATTTGACAAGGAACGCATGAAAACCTGACCTCAACTTGGAAATCTAAGTGTGCCACTGGAAAGATGAGATGAAATCGCTTGAAAACGATATAAAGAATGCCGGAATCAGAGTTACGGTTTGGAAATGGCAAGCGATTCAAATATGACATTGGTTTGCGATTTACAGCAAGTAGCCATCTAAATGCAACAAGATGAACATGCTACAACACTCAAACATGGCATCAAAATACATGCCAGGGATGCATTCAAGATGCTTAACAAAAGTCTAGCACTGAGCTACGGCCAATTCATCCATTAACAGGTTCAAACAAGCATGGCAAAAATGCATATGACAAACAGATTTCAGACTTAGTGAAATTAACATTTGTCTGGAATTTCAGATCAGATAGCACTCTTCGGAGCAACAAAGTTACATGCTACAGGACCTGAACATGGTAAAGTAAAGGATGGCATGGAGCTACTCAAAGAGCTTAACAAAAGTCCCGTAATGACCTTGAGCCAAAAGGGATCAGAAAATACAATTGCAAGCATGTGAACATGGCAAAAACATAATCAGTTCTCAGACTTAGTGAAAACTGAAGCATGCTGAAAACAGATATCAAGTAGGCATGTTTACGAGCTCGATGCACTCACTACAGAGCAAGTCATGGCAAGCTAAGCATACACCCATCAAGAATACACAAAATGCAAGCTAGACATGGCAAGAACAATAGCATAGCATGCACGGATCAACTACAACATCCTCAGCAAAATCGCTAACAAATAGACAATTTGCCCAGATTCACGAAGTAGCAAAAATAGAGCTCGATTGACTCAAGTTAGGGTGCTCCATAATTGCAAACAAAGACATGGAGGGATAGAGCACTACAATATTAACAAAACATCCTTATTGATCATCCTCAAAATAGGCACGGATCACTAGGAAACAACATGAACATATGGCATCATGAGAAAAACAGATCAAGGACTTAGCGGAATTGCTAAGTCCCTGAAATCAGCATTACCAAGTATCTCACTTTGCAAGCTTGTGCTAGTCACCACACACATCACAAAAATATATGGGTTGCACCTCTGGAAAGATGGCAAAACCCTTAACAAAACATATGTAGAACTCAGGGGCATATCATGCACACAATAAACATGGCAAAAATGACAAATATCTAAATGAAGCAGCAGATCTGACAATTATCTCAAGTAGCACTCTTCTAACAGCATTTAGGGCATCAAGATGAACTCAAATGAAAATGATGCAATGGAATGAAATGATGTTCTCTCTGAGACGAACAATTTGATATGCTATATGCCCAAAACAGAGGTACGGATGCAAAGTTATAGCACAATGAACAGGGCAACATGAACTAGAGTTTCGGGAGAAAGTCAACCCGAGTTTGAATCTAGATCTGAGATCTGCACGGTTCCCGATGCGGCTCTCCGGAGTACTGTTCACCGGCGGGGAGGAAGCTCGCCGGAGCACGACGGGGAGGCGGGGGCCGGTGTGGGCGCGGCCGACGACGAGGCTGGGGAGGCGCGGCGGCGGCGGTGCGGCTTCGGTGGCGGAGCTCCGCGAGGGCGGCGGTGCGGCTCCGGTGGCGGAGCTCACCGGACGGGAGGCCGGCGCGGCGGCGCGGCGATCCGGCGTCGAAGAAGACTGCCGGCTCGGGCGGGGAAGGGCAGGCGCGGACGGGCTCGGGGGCCGGACGCGAGCTCTCTGGGCCGCGGCGGGTGGCGGCGGCGAGGCGACACGTGGTGCGCAGCTAGTGGACCGGGGCGGCGGCGCGAAGTGTCCGGCCGGATACGGACATGCCCGGCGCGGCGCGAGGCAATTTTTAGGGTTTCGGGGGAAGGAGAAGGAGATTTTCGGGGGTGTCTTTAAATAGGCATAGAGGGAGCTAGGAGAGTCCAAATGAGGTGCAGTTTTCGGTCACGCGATCGTGATCGAACGCTCTAGATGATGGAGAGGGTTTTGGTGGGTTTTGGGCCAAATTGGAGGGGTGTTGGGCTGCAACACACACGAGGCCTTTTCGGTCCCTCGGTTAACCGTTGGAGCATCAAACGAAGTCCAAATGGTACGAAACTTGACAGGCGGTCTACCGGTAGTAAACCAAGGCCGCTTGGCAAGTCTCGGTCCAATCCGGAAATGTTTAATCCCCACACACGAAAGAAAGGTAGAAATGACCACTGGAGGAGAACGAAGCGCCGGAATGCAAAACGGACAACAGGGAAAATGCTCGAATGCATGAGATGAACACGTATGCAAATGCAATGCACATGATGACATGATATGAGATGCATGACAATGATAACAACACATGGAGACAAAGAACCTAAACCCGAGAAAATAAAATAACTTAAGGACGGAAACGGCAAGAGTTGGAGTACATATTGGGAAAGTTACATCCGGGGTGTTACACAAGGAACTGGAGGAAGAACTCAAGGCTACACATGAAGATTATGAAGAAGAAATTGAAGTACTGGTGGATAAGAATGCTGACCTAACAAAGAAGATCGGGATATTTATGGGAGGCCCTACACCAGTAGATGAAGACGAAGAACCCAAGGAGATTCGCCCGGAAGACTACATCATCATCGACGACACCGATTCGGATCCAGACGATAGCGATGATGATTATGTTGATGAAGCTGGAGCAGATATCTTGGAGTCTGCAACCGAAGAATATTTCTAGTAGACCACCTCATCAGTAATAGTAGTCCACCATGTAAATATAGTAGTCCGAGCACTTTTGCGATAGTTAGATCAATTGTATGCCCTTGTTTGATTGAATGAAGTGAATTGTTTGCTTTTGCCTCATGTGCATATGGGTAGTGTTCTCTCTTTAGGCCCCCTCTATTCTTAACTCTCATCTTTTCTAAACCCTCAGATGCCTCCGAGACGTGACCCCAGATTTGCCTTCCCACAGGAACTCACCCAGTTATTCCAGCAGCAGAACACATTGATGCAGTTGCTAGTTCAGAATCAGAATCAGGAGAACAACAACAACAACCCACCACCACCACCACCACCTGTTGATCACTTAGCGCATTTTCTTAGACTGAATCCGCCGATGTTTTCCAGTAGCACCGAGCCGATAGTAGCAGATGATTGGCTCCGCAAGATAGCTAGAGAGTTGACCACAGCAGCATGCATGGATGCGGAGAAGGTGAAGTTTGCCGCACATCAGCTTGAAGGATCCGCAGCATCATGGTGGGAGAATTTCACAGCTACTTTCCCTGTCGACACTGTCACATGGGACCAGTTTCAGCAGGCTTTTCGTACTGCCCATGTTTCAGCAGGAGCTATGGCCATGAAGAAGCGTGAGTTTCGCAACTTGCGCCAAGGAGGACGGACATTTGGCCAGTATGTGGAGGACTTTAGTAAGTTAGCCCGTTATGCCCCAGATGATGTCGCTAGGATGCAGCGAAGCAGGAGAAGTTTCTAGAAGGACTGAATGATGAGTTGAGCATGCAGTTGATGGTAGCAACCTTCAACAACTATCAGGAGTTGGTAGATCGTGCTCTTATGATTGAAGGCAAACAACAGCAAATTGAGAACCGCAAGAGGAAGTATGGACAAAGGAAAACAATTCAGGAGCTCAGCAGAAGCCATGTTTTACCCCTAGACCGGGAGGACATTTTCAGCATACCCATGGAGGAGGTAGCTCGCACAATCACAATGGCACCAGGAATGGTAATGGGAATGGAGGAAGCAACGACCAGAATGGCACCAACCCATCAACCCCAGCCAAGAAAGACCTGAGCCAAGTCACTTGCTTTAAGTGTTCGAAGACCGGACATTATGCCAATGAATGTCCTGAATTACAAAATGGAAATGGCAATGGAAGCTCTGGGAAGAAGCCGAACCCTTTCAACAGGGGACAGGTGAACCACGTTAACGTAGAGGAGGTTGAAGCTCAGTCTGATGCAGTAATAGGTAAGTTTTTGGTTAAGTCATTTACTGCACTCGTTCTTTTTGATACTGGTGCATCGCATTCATACATCTCAAGGGGATTTGTGGATAAGTATAACATGTCAACCCAAGCCCTTAGGTCACCCATGTTAGTAACCTCGCCTGGAGCAGAGTATATGGCTAGTCGATGGTGTGATTGGTTACCATTAAGGATTGGTAACTATGTTTTTCCCTCAGACCTAATAGTATTGGAATCCCAAGGATTGGATGTGATATTAGGCATGGATTGGTTATCAAAGTATGAAGGGAATATTGAATGTGCTAGTAAGTCAATTTTGCTTACCACACCAGAAGGGAGAAGGATCAAGTATGTATCCCAACATGTGCCAAAAAGGACACAAGTAAATTGCTTAACAGGAGTTGTGCAGGAGGAAGTACCAGTGGTAAGGGATTTCCCTAAAGTATTTCCAGAAGAGTTGCCAGACATGCCACCGGATAGAGATATTGAGTTTTTGATTGAGCTATTGCCAGGCACAGGGTCAATATCAAAGAGACCATATAGGATGCCAGCAAAGGATTTGATAGAAATTAAGAAGCAGATTAAGGAGTTACTGGATAAAGGATATATTCGCCCAAGTTCTTCACCTTGGGGATCGCCAGTACTTCTGGTGGAGAAGAAGGATGGATCGTTAAGGATGGTTGTTGATTATTGAGGATTGAATGAAGTTGCGATCAAGAACAAGTACCCACTACCAATGATCAATGATCTGTTTGATCGATTGCAAGGAGCTAAGGTATTTTCCAAGATCGATTTGCGATCGGGATACCACCAGTTGAAGATTCGAGAACAGGATATTCCTAAGACAGCTTTTACCATCAGGTATGGGTTGTACGAGTATACCATTATGTCATTTGGTCTGACTAACGCACCTGCATATTTTATGAACATGATGAACAAAGTGTTTATGGAGTTCTTGGATAAGTTCGTCGTGGTGTTCATTGATGATATCCTGGTTTACTCGAAGAATGAAGAGGAGCATAAGGAGCATTTGCGTTTGGTACTTGGAAAGCTCAGAGAACATCAATTATATGCCAAGTTCAGCAAATGTGAGTTTTGGTTGAAGGAAGTAGGATTCCTCGGACACGTTATATCCGGAGAAGGAATAGCAGTAGATCCCGCTAAAGTTGATACCGTGACCAAATGGGAAGCACCGACCACGGTTGGAGAGATACGGAGTTTTCTTGGACTCGCATGATACTACCGGAGATTTATTGAGAATTTCTCAAAGATTGCGAAGCCTATGACTGAGTTGTTGAAAAAGGATACCAAGTTCAAGTGGACTGAAGAATGTGAGGCTAGTTTCCAGGAGTTGAAGAAACGTTTAGTTACCTCACCAGTGTTGACTTTGCCAGACCAAACCAAGGACTATGAGGTGTATTGCGATGCTTCACATCGAGGACTTGGAGCAGTGCTTATGCAGGAAGGGAGAGTTGTTTCATATGCCTCAAGACAACTGAAACCTCATGAGTTGAATTATGCTATGCATGATTTAGAGTTAGCAGCCGTAGTGCATGCATTGAAAACATGGAGACATTTCCTCATTGGAAATCATTGTGAGGTGTACATGGATCATAAGAGTTTGAAGTACATTTTCACGCAGAAGGAGTTAAACCTCAGACAGAGGAGATGGTTGGAGCTCATCAAGGATTATGATATGAGATTGCATTATCATCCCGGAAAGGCTAATGTAGTAGCCGACGCATTAAGCCGTAAGAGCCATGTCAATACAATAATGACGGGAGAAATACCAAGGGAGTTAGCAGAAAATCTTCGTGAACTATGTTTGGAAATAGTTCCTAGAGGCTATGTAGCAGCATTGGAGATTCAGTCAACCTTGATGAATAGAATCAGAGAAGCTCAGAAAACTGACAAGAAAATTGCCTCTATAAAGGAGAAACTAAGCAAAGGAAAGGCTAAAGGATTTCGTGAGGATGAGCACGACACCCTATGGTTTGAAGACCGTGTTTATGTGCCCAATGACCCGGAGATTAGGAAGTTGATTCTGCAAGAGGCACATGATTCACCATATTCGATTCACCCAGGCAATACCAAGATTTGAAGGATATTTTCTAGTGGACCGGAATGAAGAAGGATATTGCGGAGTATGTAGCAGTCTGTGATGTGTGTCAGAGAGTAAAGGCAGAGCATCAGAAGCCAACATGATTGTTACAACCATTGTCGATACCCGAATGGAAGTGGGATAAGTTAGGCATGGATTTTATCACGGGATTACCCAGGACTCGTTCAGGCTATGAATCGATTTGGGTTATAGTCGATCGGTTGACGAAGGTAGCTCATTTTATCCCGATAAAGACCACTTACACCAGTACTAAGTTGGCAAAGATATACATGACCAGGATCGTATGTTTGCATGGAGTTCCGAGGAGTATCGTATCAGATAGAGGAACCCAATTTACCTCAAAGTTCTGAAAGCAGTTGCATGAAACTTTGGGTACTAGGCTAGAATTCAGTACAACTTTTCATCCACAGACAGATGGACAGACCGAGAGAGTCAATCAGATTTTGGAGGATATGTTGAGAGCTTATGCGCTAGATTATGGATCTAGTTGGGACGACAATTTGCCATATGCAGAGTTCTCTTACAGCAACAGTTATCAAACCAGTTTAAAGATGGCCCCTTTCGAAGCTTTGTACGGAAGGAGATGCAGGACACCGTTGTCGTGGGACGAAGTTGGAGACCGCCAGTTGTTTGGACCTGACTTGATTAAAGAGTCTGATCAGAAGGTGAAGTTGATTCGCGATAGGCTCAAGATAGCCCAGTCCAGACAGAAGAGTTATGCAGATTCTAAACGGAAGGAGACAGTTTACGAAGTTGGAGATAGAGCTTATCTTCGAGTATCTCCACTTCGGGGAACAAAGCGTTTTGGAGTTAAGGGAAAATTAGCGCCACGATTTGTAGGACCATATCGAGTTTTGGAGCGTATGGGAGAAGTGGCCTATAGGTTGAAATTGCCTGAAGGATTGTCAGGAGTTCATGATGTGTTCCACGCTTCCCAGTTGAAGAAGTGTCACGCTGAGATGACTGACATACCCTTGAGAGACACAGTGCCATTGGAAACAATTCAGTTGGATAACGATTTGACCTACGAGAAGAAACCAATTAAGATCCTCGAGTTTGCCAGCCGAGTCACTCGCAGCAAGGTTATCAAGTTTTGCAAAGTTCAGTGGAGCAATCACATGGAAGATGAAGCCACCTGAGAGCGAGAGGAAGATTTGCTCAAGGATCACCCTGACCTATTTTCTAGCCAACCCGAATCTCGAGGGCGAGATTCATCTTAAGGGGGGTAGGTTTGTAACATCCCAAATTTTCAATTTGGAATGTTATACATTAGATCATCATTGCATATCATATTTTATTTGCGTTTGGTTTTGATCCTAAAAATTTTACGCAACTCAAGGACCCACGGAGAGAGTTGGGGATTTCGTTATTTTCATATTTGAGTTTTCTCAAATTTTGAGAATAGGATCATTTGATTTTAATTATTTTATCATCAATTATTTCTATCACAAAAAATATGAGAGAGGGAATAAAATGACTTTCCCAAAATAAAGAAATATTGAGGATTTAATAATAAAATCAAATAAGATTTTATTTCGGAGTTTTTCATTATTTTATTTGAATTTAGGAAAAATGTGCATTTTTCAAAATTGTATTTAGGCCCCAAATAAATGTTCACTTGGTGCGGCTTGATTTTAGAAGTCCGGGAAAATTTATTTCGGGATTTTTGGAGTCCGTTTAGTATTTCTTTTTATTTTTGTTCTACGCGTAATTATTTAAAAAACGAACCGACCTAGGGCCGTGTCCGACTAGGACTCCCGGCCCGTTAGGCTATATAAGTCGGGGTAGAGGACCAGCCGAACCCTAGCCCCGCCCAAAGCCGCCCCAGCCGCCCCAAGTCGTCGCCGCCGCCGGACGCCGCACGCCGCCCGTCGTCCGCCGTCGCCTCGTTTTCCGCGCCGATTTTTTTAATTTTTTTCGAAAAACCGTTCGGTTTTTCCGTCGATTTTTCGTTGGTTTTTTTTAGATTTGGTTTTTTCCCGGTTTATTTAAATAGCGAGCGTTCGTCCGTTCGTTCGTTCTAGCAAACGTTCGTCGTTTTTCTTTTTCTCGGTTTTAATCCGCGATTTTTCTGATCGCGATTCCTGATCCGATTTTCTTTTTAGCATAACTTTTCGCTCGTTTATCGGAATCAGGCGATTCAAGCGCCTAGAGTTTCGTCTCGAAACCCTTTGTCCGTTTAATCAACTTAAAGAAGTTTTTGCTACTGTAAAATTTGCCCTAGATCCAAATTAGTAGAACGAAGTTGTTTTCTTTCGCCGTTTGACTTCCGTTGCTTCGTTCGATTTGATTCTTTTTGCAAACCGGAGTTCTTAAGTTGAACCTTCTGGTTAGATCTCTTATTTGAGTTTTACCCGTGCATTAGATAAGTACTTATTGTATGCTTGTTTGTTGTTTGCGATAGAGTACCTGGAGTGCGTCGCTTGTTACTTTGAATCGCTAGGTTTCCCGGATCATCAGCAAGGCAAGTAACACTTTGATCATACCTTTCCTACTACCCGGTTTTATTGCATTAGATCAATCCTCACACATTGCATGATTAGGATCTAATAAAATTGTGGGATGGGAAGTAGTTGAGGTAGTACCTATTACCTGTTTGTTATCAAACCTTTGGGAGTTACTTCTACGTTTGCTTATTATGACATGCTATGCTAGTAGACGTGGATTGGGTAAGTGATATCCATGACAGATGTGAGTTTGTTAATTAATGGTTTATCTAAGGTGGCAACTTAAACACACATCTGGGTGGATTGAGGCACCTGGGTATTCCGGGACTTGCCTGTTTTCTTTTGGACCACCACCCAGGCTCAAAGGGATCATGAGACTATTCATACTAGAAACTTCCGTGTGCAGCCACAAGCTATTATGGGCTCTAGCATAGTTGACTAAGTCGTGCGAACTCTTACGGTGGTAGACTAGCAGATGTAGGGGATGTAGGTGGTACGGTCTACCCGATCGTAAGGTGCTAGCGCTTCTGAAAGACTATGTCTCGGTCATCCGTCTTCTCAAACACCATGTAGTGCGAGAAACCAAACGGAGGCGATCGAGTCTTGTGGGGAAAAGTGCGCAAACCTCTACAAAGTGTAATAAACTAATCATGGTTAGCCATGTCCCCGGTTATGGACATCTTGAGTATCTAGTACCTGGATTATCATGTGAATCTCAAGATGTTACCCTAAATTAATTTTGTTGGGCTTGTTTAATGATGATGTTTAATTGGGATTGAGAATGTTGTCAACCATTCTCAATGTTTAACAACCCCCATGATAGTAATTAAATTTATTCCTTTGTAGTAGGGAAAAATTGGCTTTACACAAAACTGTAACCATAGAGCTTTCCACCAGCCAAATATGCATATAGTATAGCTGTTTCATTCCATTATTCTCTATGTGTTATCTTGCCAGCATATTCCATGTGCTGACCCGTTTCGGGCTGCAACATTAATGTTGCAGACTTTTCAGATGACGATTAAGAAGTTTTTAGGTCATGGTTCTATACTCAGTGATGTTGTTGGAGTTGATGGACTCACTTATCTTCCAAGCCTTCCGCTGTTATCGTTATTAGATGGCCTTAAGCCATATTTATTGTAATAAGTTCTCTATGGAGACACTCGATGTAATAAGTGTGTGATTGCTACTCTATTATAAATCCTCCGAGTACTGTGTGGTGTCAGCATTACTGATCCAGGGATGATACCGGAGCACAGAGATTAGACTGTTTGAGGTCTGGTCGCTACACCTAGCCCATGCCGGCGACCGATCAAATTTTAGACGATAATTGGTTTGATGCCAACATTTGACATTGCCAATATTTGGCAAGCCAACATTTGACAATATCAAAAGTTGCCAAAAATTTGACAACTTCTTGTGAGGTTGACAAGTAAACATGGTAACCAACCAATCACTAGCCAATATTTGGCATTTGCCAAATGTTGGCATGCCAATTTTTGGCATCAAACCAATCATGCTCGAGTCCCGAAGGTTGCATGTGTGATTCAAAGTCCTCAAGGATCACTGCGTGTTTGCTGATGTGCCATGGGGATCCCTCCCAGATTCAATCCCGGTCTCTCTTAGATTCAAACTCCACTATGAACATGTTCTCCCCCAATGGACGAAAAACCAAGCCCCTAGGGTTACTCCATGCTGGATGTAGGGCGTTGGAAATAGTCTGGATGTGGAATAGATTTCTGTACAGGACCTTGCCCGCCAGTAGCCACTTGGGTGCTGCACCGTTGTCCGTGTCATCGATCACCAGAGGAGTCGCCTCCTCTTTAGAGATGTCGAGCTTGCCGAGCGCTGGTTCCATCTGCGCCCGATCCGAGCGCGGTGAGAGAGCGCCGCTTCCTTGCTTCCCCTTGCCCGCACCTGATGTCGCCATCGTCGCCGGAACATGTGCGCGCCCCGCCGATGAGATCTGCGAGCGCTGTCAGAGTCGCCTAGACCTAGTCGCCGCAAGGGTTTTAGGGTTTCGGGTGTGTACACGGTACTAGGACAATATAGCCGTCACACTAAGCTAATCAGTTAATTACTTCCTGAACTTAATTCAGTCTATATAATTATAATAACCAAGCCTATGTACAAAGCTTAAATTACATCAAATCAGACACCTTGAAAGAATGATATACATACATCTTGTGATATTCAGAAGACCATCTACCTCGTTCAGAACCACATAAAGTCCTCACTACGCATACACAACGTATCCCTGTTAATTTATACTCCGTGGATGCGTAGCTTGCTACCGCTAAGCTAAGTCATCAATATCTTCGAATGTAGCGGTCGTGTCGCCGCCGAGGTGCCGCTTGAGCCGGTCCAGCTCGTTGGCGGCGTCCAGCATAGACGGCCGCGTGGACGCGGTCTCCTGGGTGCAGAGAATGCCGAGCTCCAGCAGCTCGCCGATGGCCGCGTCCGACATCCTCCTCACCTCAGGCGTCTGGTCCAGAACCATCCTGGCCAGCGCCTGGTCGACCACCGCGTCGGCCCGGCCGTGGTAGTGGCTCTTCACCCACTTGTGCAGGCTCAGCCCACCCTCGAACATGTCGTCGGTCGGCTTCTTCCTCGTTACCATCTCCATCACCAGAACGCCGAAGCTGTACACATCACCCATCGTCGTTGGGTTCGAGCCGTAGCCATACTCTTCAGACCATCGACCAAAAACCACTCAGAAGTCAGAACTCAGAGCATGTGAACTCATCACGAGGATAGCTTGTGATTTAACTTTTGGCAGTGTGTGGTTTACCTGGAGGAATGTATCCGATGGAACCGCACAGCATGTTGGCGGTGGAGGCACCGACGTCGGCCGGGTTGGCCACACCACCAACGCTCATGACCAGCCGGGAAATGCCAAAGTCAGACACGAGCGCGGTCATGTCGTCGTTGATGAGGACGTTGCTTGGCTTAAGGTCACAGTGGATGACCTTGACTGGTGAGTGGTGGTGCAGGTAGGCCACCCCCTCGGCGATGTCGCTGCAGATGTTGACACGGTGCACCAGGCTGAGCTCGGCCGGAGGCCCAGCATAGAGGCACCGCTCGAGGCTACCCTTCGCCATGAAGGGCAGGACCAGCGCCTTGAAGTCCGCCAGGCTGCATACCGTGATGATCCGCATGAGGTTCCGGTGGCGGATGCGCTTCAGGACCTGGCACTCCTGGCTGAAGCTCTTGATCGAGTTCCCTGACTGGAGCTGCAGCACCTTCACGGCAACCATGGTGCCGTCCCGCAGCGTGCCGCGGTACACGCGGCTGTAGCTGCCTGCTCCGACCAGCCGGTCTGCACTAAACTCCTGTGTCGCCTCAACCAACTCTTGGTACGTGATCCGCGGGTACTTATACTTCATGACCAGCGACAAGCCTCCGCTGCGTCGGCCCCTGAACATGTCTTCCTGCACAGCAGCTAACCAATCCTGGATCTTCCAGGCACCAACCGCGCAGAGGATTGTCAGCACGGCGGCGCAGACGCACATCACGACCAAATACTTCCGGGACTGATACCATGGGCGGTGCCTTTGGCAGTTGCGCCTCACCACCGAGCCGCAGAGCCGTGGGTTGCCAATGTAGGACAGGAAGGTGAAGTCTGCAAAGACGCCGATGGTGGGCACATGGCCGACGAAGTCGTTGTACGACAGGTTGAAATGTTTCAGGCTGGTGCATTTTGTCAGGTTTGCAGGGATCTCTCCGTTCAGGGAGTTGTGGGATACGTCCAGGTTTTTCAGGTCGTTGAGGAGGTCGAAGGACGATGGTAGGACGCCGGTGAGCGAATTGTGCGACAGGTCGAGGACCTCCAGCTCGCGGCAGAGTCCAAGCTGTGGAGAGATCGTGCCTGTGAAGTTGTTCCAGGACAGGTCAATCGCTTGCACCTGTTGCATGTCACCGAGCCCCCGCGGCAGCTCACCTCTGATCTGGTTGTGTGACAGGTTGAGAAATATAATGTTGGTGCCAGAGACCATGTATGGTACCTCTCCGGTCAAGCTGTTGTTTGAGAGGTCAAGGTGGAGCAAGCGCATGCATTCGGCAAGGCGGTTTACCGGTATCTCCCCGGAAAGCTGGTTGTTCTGCAGGTAGAGGTTGACAAGCCCGGTCCCGATGCCGCTCAGGATGCTCCCCGACAGCGCATTGCCTGACAGATCCAGCTCGCCGAGGCTTGTCGCGTTGCCTATGCACGCCGGGATCATGCCCGTCAGGCCGTTGTTGGACAGGGAGAGGCGCTCGAGCTTCGGCAACGCGCAGATGGATGCCAGGACTGTCCCGTTCAGCTGGTTGCTTGAGAGGTTCATCAGCATGATGTTTATCATTTCGCCGATGTCTGCCGGGATCGGCCCCTGGATCTCGTTGAGCTCCAGGTTGAGGTGTGACATGTTTGGTGGGAGCAACGAGCCAAGCCAGCTTGGCAGCCGACCGCCCATCCCCACCGCGCCGGCCTCGATCTCCAGTATTTGGGAGCAGTTCGATACTGCGGCGAAGAAGGGCTCCAGGTTGGTGTTGCCGTCGTGGCTCGAGAACCGGTAGTTGTTGGACAAATGCAGGTACTTGAGCTGCTGCTTGCCCGCTATGATGCCGGAGGGGAGCTCGTCGGCGAGCGAGTTGTCCTCCACATCCAGCAAGTATAGATACGTGCAGTTAGCGAGCCACCATGGTAGTTTTCCGGTTAGCCTGTTGGAGTAGAGGTTGAGAAAAAAAATGTTCTCCGAGGCTTCCAGGGGAATCTCGCCGGATAGATCGTTGTTGCCGAAGTCGACCACACTTAGAATGGTGCAGTTCTTGAAGAGAACGGCCGGGATAGGGCCTGAGAGCTGATTATCCTTGAGGAAGAGGAAACCCAAGCTTACCAGCTCAGAGAGGGACAGCGGTATGCCGCCGCTGAGCTGGTTGTGGCCGAGGTCGAGGACTTCGAGGCCGCGGAGGTTGGAGAGCTCGGCCGGGATCTGCCCTGCGAGGAAATTGCGAGACATGTCAAGGCTTTTGAGGCGCGTGAGGTTACCCATGACCGGCGGCACGGGGCCAGAGATGTTCATGTCGCCTAGGGAGAGGCCGGTGACGTGCTGCCGCCTCCAGTCGCAGGCGACGCCGGTGAGGCCGCAGACATCGTCATTGGACTCGTTCCAGTCGGCCAGAGCCGACGGCGACGGCAAGGTGAGCGATCGTTTCAATGCCAGGAGCGTGGCCTTCTCCTGTAGCAGCACTTGCCACCGACGCTGCTGCCGGACGATCGTCCCAGCCCGCCGCTCACCCATCGCAACGGCCATGGCATGGAAGCGTGTGAGGTGGAGGAGGAGGAGAATGGCCGCGAGCTTGACGGCCATGGGAGCCCTCATGCTTTACTGGGAAGGCATGCAGCCAGTGATGGACTATGGGAGGTAGCTTGGACCTCGGAGCTAGCTAAGTGTTCTACATGGCGGTAGCATCTCCGGTGACTTCTCTATAGGCTCGACCTCGATGTACTAGAGATGGATCAGAAAGGATGCAGCAGCAGGTTGCAGAAAATATGGACTGGGGACGAGGATAGACGGATGGAGAATGAGGTGACAGCGACCGGCGAAAAACAAATGCTTGCAACGCAAAGGCTGTGCCACCTGCAATCGAAGAGGAAATCCATTAAAGGTCGAGCCGGCGAAATCAACTTGATCGCCCGTCCCTTCTGGCTGGCCGGCCAGCGCTTAAATATCGTATGTCATTGAATTAAGGATCGGTTGGTTAAATCAGAGACGACCGACTCACTGACTGACAGCGAATGCAGGGTCATTTTGTCGAATTTCCAAAAGGATTGCAAGACTTTTGTCTTAGTCCTGACGTAACCTTCGTATACACGACCGAGGTTGATTAGATTAGTATAGGATGGTGGGCTGGAAGAATCCGTTGATTGATGACCGACCGAGTGGAGCAAGAATGAGATCCCGACCGGCGACCGGGACGTCGCGGATTCGGCTTCGGAACCCGCCAGCCCGCCGGGGAGCAACAATCAGCGACCCAGCGGTTCTAGCTAGCCAACAACACTTATTCTCCGGCTTTGAATTTCCTAGCCATTTCATTTCTTGCGTTCAGTACGTACAGTACAAGGTAGGTAGAATAACCAAAGAGAACAAAGACGACCTTGTAGCACACCACTCGGTCGGTCGTCAATCAACGGATTCTTCCAGCCCACCAGCCTATACTAATCTAATCAACCTCGGTCGTGTATATGAAGGTTACGTCAGGACTAAAACAAAAGTCTTGCGATCCTTTTGGAAATTCAACAAAATGACCCTGCATTCGCTGTCAGTCAGTGAGTCGGTGGTCTCTGATTTAACCAACCGATCCGTCCAGCAGGCCTGGCCAGTAGTAGTAATTCAATGACGTCAGAAGGGACGGGCGATCAAGTCGATTAGGCCCAGCTCGACCTGTAATGGATTTCTTCTTCGATTGCAGGTTGCACAGCCTTTGCGTTGCAAGCATTTGTTTTTCTCCTTTTTCCCCTAACTGATTTGTTTGTGCGTCGGCTATGATTGCCCAGTGCACGATAAGTGGGTGCAGGCAGTGGGAAAGCCACCGGAGACGGCTCGGCACTTCAACTTCGGCAGCGCGCACTCGCGCCAGTAGCCCAATATGGCTGGGGTTATCTGTCTCGGGAAATACTGTACTGTTGTGGTGCTTTGCCAAGAGGATCCCCTTGCGTACCGACCGAGTTATTAGTTAATCTGAACACTACTTTAGGAGCGTGTGTACACAGATCTGCAGTAAGTTGAGCATGATAAAGCTAGAGTGAGCCAACCTGGTTATGTATTGACTGTGTGCACCAATCCATGCCTCCATGCAGAAGCCGGGCGCCACCATCCAAAAAAGCCAAGCTCTGTAAAAAAATTACTATCTGGTTAGTTTAAACCTGAACCAATTCATGCCGAGCAGCTCCACATATGTGCAGTTATAGATGTCAAATTTTGCATGTGTGTAACAAACAGAAGCACAAACAGAAATTCTACTCACTTAACCACACAAAGCTGGGTCATCTCAACTATCTGGTTTCAGGCTAACATCCACCAGAGAGGAGCAGAGTAGCGGGGCATCTATCGTGCACACGCCATCTCTGTTCAGAGAAAAGCCACATTTTTCGCAACCCAGGCATGTGATTCATGAACAAACTTTTCAACAGTCTGGCCCCATCATGCAATATTGCAATTGCAGATTTTTAGTACTACTACTAGTAAAGTTCAACCTACAAGTGTGACCTATGCTGTTATGCACGAGCTAGGGGTGGGCCAGAAAGCTTAACCTATGAGACCTTGTTTATACATAGGTAGCCCAAAAACAATGTCTAAGGCTGTTATTAAATGAGTAGTTAGGTGCATCATGACTGCCCTTTCAACCAAAATCAAGTGGGGCACTCTTGAGGTGTTTCATTTGCTCCATGATGCTTACTTCCCTCTGGAACAAACAAGATGTTCAGTTTGTAGATGTCTGGCACTGTTCCATCTTCCCTGATATGCAGGATACCAAGCAGATTGTGTTAGTTGTTTGCACTGCTAGTTTTTTCAGATAAACTGTTTGTCCTGCTAGTTTCACACCATTCCCATGTAAAGTAGAAGGACAAGATAAGTAGCAGAGATAGATAGAGGCTTCTGTATTGCTCTATGTGCATGCCAAACTGTAAATAAGTACAGCGGGGCACTTTTTTTCCTAACACTCGAATCACTTGAGACTGAGGATATGCAGTGAAGCCTCTAGAGCCGAGCACTAGCAATAGCTCACGAAACTAAACTATTGCCAGTTGAGATGATCCGTTGATCTTTTTAGCAATGCCTAGAGAAAATGCCATGCCACCATCTATCATAATTCTGACCTTTTTAATTGAAGTTATCCATAGCCGGCACCGGGTGAATGGGCTTCGGTCTGCTGTCGCCTTCTTCAGAAGGAGCACACGACCTCTGTATTTCCTGCCTCAAAATGTAATTGATCAGACAAGGTTCCCGAGATAATGGAAAACATTGTACACGGCCTACCTCATGCGAGGAGGAGGTGCATCAGGCATGCTCGCAGTCGCCGCCCCTACCCTTTGAATCATCTAGCGCAAGCCTCAGCCTGATTTGCGCAATAATGCCAATCCTCTGGGGCCAGGTTAGCATCTCTGGTTTTCAGAAAGTTGTCTCCACAAACAACGCTGCACATGATCCTAGTAGGCAAGCATCCGGAGGTAGCCGGCATCGGGATCAGCAGGCGGTGCAAGTGCTGGGCTGTGCCGCGCATTTGCACGAGCAGGTGGTGGGCGCGCGGGTGCCCAGCCGGTGGCAGACAAGACAACCAGGAGATCACAGGCTGTACAGCTACAAATCCATGAAGAGGGCCTCCGATCGCGCCACAGTTGGCCCGCGCCGATGGTGCCGCCCGGCGCGGCCGTCGTGCTCCCCACCGTCGTCGGGTTTGAGTGGGATTTTCCCCTCTCATTTTTTTCTAATGGCGTGGGGTTTGAGTGGGAACGGAAATTGCAGTACGACGGCTGGAGAGCGGGCGACAGGGAAGTTCGGTCGGTGGAGACGTAAGAGTTTCTATTGGGTCCATAACCCATTGGGCCTTATATTTGTTTTCCCTTTTTAGGAGTACATAAGTTCAGAATTGGGCCTTATATTTGTTTTCCCTTTTTAGGAGTACATTTGTTCAGAATTGGGCCTTATGTTCAGAATTTCATCAGCAAAATGTTTCAAAAAAAAAGGGTCGTCAGCAAAATGATACGTACTCCACTAGAAAAATCGAAATCACCAGTTAAGGGTCGTCAGCAAAATGACACACCTTCTCAAATGCTGACAAGTGTGTGTGTCATTTGTCGCAACTTGTGAGTTTTTTTTTCTTGTAAATTCGTTTATTCAAAATATTTTATCTATTGAACCGTGCGTCCAAATCCTGAATAGTTTTCATCGTTGATTTTTTGCCTGAGATTTTCGAAAGTAGATCCCATGTTAATAAGTTCTGATAAACATTTTTTCACAAAAAAGAGGAAAATCCATATACTGGAAAAAAGGGAGACAAAAAATCAAAAAAGAAAAGAAAAACAAAATCCAAAAAAATGAAAACAAAAAAATGGATACGAAAAAAGGGAAGAAAAATCAGAGCCCGGAAGCATGGTTGCAGTTTTTCACTTTTTCGAGAACACAACTTTGCTTCTCGGGTAAGCAAATATGTGCTTCTCGTGAAAGCACTTTTTTTTGCGAGAAAGACAGTCATGGAAACAAATGTGTGCTTCCATGAAAAGCAAACATGTGCTTCTTGTGAAAGTACAATTTCTTTACTTTTCGAGAAGCACAATTCATGGTAAATTGTGCATCTCATGAAAGCTCCACAAGAAGCAAGAAGCACATTTTTTTCCCAAGAAGCAAAGCACAAATGTTTTTTTCCTCAAGAAACACAATTGTGCTTCGCAAAAAAAAATCTCAAAAAACCTCGGAAAATTCAGGCGAGAATCGAAAACCCCCGTGTAGCTCCCGAAAACACATACAAAAAAATAAAAAAATAAAATTCAAAGAGAGCACCTAACACACGACACATGGTGGCGACTGGACGCACCACTTGGTGCGCTCACAGGTCACAGAAGTGATCCATGCGGCTTTTATTAGGGGTAACCTGTAGATAGTTGCTCTGAAAAAAGTTAGCAAAATGATACTTTTTTTTCTGAAAAATTAGACCTTGATTGCTACAGAAAGTTACTTATTTTTGAAAGCATGCCATATGTCAATCCCAGTATAAGCTAAAAAAGGTTATCCCAGATCTGTTTTGAATACATGAAGCATGTCCATCATGTCAAAGCTGGGTGCCTCAACCTGGCACGACATGTCAAATTGTTAATGATGTAATACTTGACACGGTCCAGGACTGACACATTTTATTCCCATGTCAAGATCAGCGGCGACATGATAAAGAGAAGTCTGAGTGGCGCTCCAATGACAGTATCCTGCGTTGCCTTCCATCTTCCATCCCTGGCTGTCACGGAACCCCGGCTATCCATAACCGGCCAGCCTTCATTCAGGTCACGATCGACTGCACGAGCGCAGCCTCCGGCCGATCGGGGTAAGTAGCCAGAGCTGATGATTGGAATTTTTGAAGTTTGAGGTGATGACTGATGAAGCGGCGGACGCACTCGTGCATCCATCCTGCACCGGCTGGCATGCACGTCTGCGGCATTATGGCCGGACCGGCGCTCATCATGGTTGCTTGCCGCCTTTGATTGTTTGCTTTGCACGTACGTTTGTGCTACAGCTATGGTACTATAGCGGTACGTATAGTTGCGGAATAGCTGCGTCAATTAAGAGGCCATATGTACGTACTAATCGTAGCGTTATGCACGCACGTTGCTTATTCTTAAACTCTGACGATCTATTGCTCAGCCGTTACGCATTAGTATCGGGATGTACGGCTGTACCCAGGCCGTGCAACCAGCAGGACGCACGCCCACGCGGCACCCACCCTTGTTTGGCCCTGCAAACATCTCTAACCGTTCATACCATTTTCTCTTTGAGAAGCTTATCTTTTTTTTATCTTGACGAATACACCTGAAGCTCTCTTTCTTGAGAATACACCTGAAGCTCTCATCCGGTCCCGGCATACAGTGGAGAGACGGGGCTGCCGGTGAAAATCGTGCTATGACTCGGGTCATGGCGGGCGATGGCGGTGTTTTTGCGTCGTTATCTTATTGAAGACCAGTGGCGGAGCTACACTTGAAAAGCTGGGTGGGCCAAACTGAAGGGAATTCTAACTAGTTTACTCTTACAGCCCATTTTCATCTCATATCCTAGGGAATTACCACTGAGCTGGGCGGGCCATGGCATAGTTTTGCTTGGCTGGCGGAGCCAGGAATTTGCTGTTGGGTATTCTTTTAATTTTTTTTATGCCAAAGCAATACAATAGACCAATAAATGTACAGCAAGATGATAATATTAATGACTAAATGACCATATATCGATAATAGTAGCAAAATATCATTGTCGCAATATCTCTAACAATTAAGAAAAATTACAAATAGCAAAGGAAATTACAATATAACTTTACGATCCCCTTTCTGGAAGAGATTAATGACATCCTTATCTTTCACTTGCCTGAAGAATTCTCTCTCAACGAATGTAACCAAGCAATTGTTCAAATATTCATCACCCATTTTGTTTCTTAGTGAATTCTTCACGTATTTCATCGAGGAAAATACCCTCTCAACGCTAGCAGTGGCAACCGGAAGAATGAGAACCAACTTAAGAAGCTTGTAAACAATATAATATTGTTCATTCTTTCTTGTCTCAACCATCAAAACTGAAAGGTCACATAGATTCTTCAACTTGCTAAACCTTTTATCCTTACGCACATGAGAAATGAACATGCTTAATTGCCATGGAAGTCTTGACAATTCATCATTTGTGAAATCCTTGGCATAAAACTTTCTAGCAAGCCTAACCAACTTCTCTTTATCATAAGCAGCAAATGAATCACGTGGACTGAATGCTGCCATGCAAGTAAGTAGTTCAGTGTTTACCTCATCAAATCTTGCATTCAGCTCTTGAAGTTGCCTATCAATGACACCCACAAACATTTCAACCTTGAAGCGTTGGTAATTCTTTGCGCCATTGAAGAACCCTCTTCTTGGTCTCCCAGCAGGATAGTAAGGAGCCTCCATGTCAACAACTTTGATCTTGTGCTTTACACAAAAAGAAGTGACATTCTGAAGAAAATCATTCCACCCTTCATCTTCTCGCAAGCATTGCAAGTGTAGCTTTGTGAGATCAACAATCTCCATAGCATTAACAATATCTTGATCTTTCTTTTGCAAAGCTCTACTCAAGTCATCGGTGTATTCAAATATTTCTTGCATCAAGTGTGCCATGAAAACAAATTCAAATGTCTGAAATGATGTCAACATAGTCATTGCTGCTACTGCCTCTGTGCCATTATACTCTTTTGCAATCCTTATGAGAACACGCCTTATTGCCGGATACATAGAGATAACATGGTTGACAGTCTTGTAGTGAGAGCCCCAACGAGTATCACATGGCCTTCCAATACCCATTTCTTGATTCAAACCCGTCCCGGTTTCTACTTCTTCCAACTCTAATGCAGCAATAAGTTCCTCAGCTTGAGCTATTCGAAGCATTCTCATCTTTTTACAAGAATAGCCTAGAACATTTAGCAAACATGCCAGCTGTTGAAAGAACCAATTACAATCACCACTCTCCTTTGCAACAGCAACAAGAGTTAATTGTAGTTGATGGGCAAAGCAATGGACATAATAGGCATAAGGAGACTCATCCATAATTAGTTTCTTCAGGCCATTAGCATTACCTTTCATATTGCTAGCCCCATCATATCCTTGCCCACGGACCATTGCAAAGCTCAGATTGTATGTCATAAGCATGTCCTCAATTGCATTTTTAAGTGTCAAAGAGGAAGTGTCTTCAACATGGGCAAGACCAAGAAATCTCACAACTATCCTTCCTTTCTTATCCACATAACGCAAGCAAACAGCTAGTTGTTCATTTTGGTACATATCACTAGACTCATCTGCAAGTACTGCAAAATGTCCACCATCAAGATCTTCAATGACTAGTTTAGTAGTCAGCTTGGCACAACATTTGATCAACTCTTGTTGTATATCATGGCAAGTCATCTTACAATTTTGTGGAGCATTCTTTAGAACCACCCTATCAACCTCTTCAAAGTTTCCTGCTAGCCAATTTAAAAGCTCAAGGAAATTTCCTTTATTTAGTGAGTCATCACTTTCATCATGTCCTCTAAATGCCAAACCTTGGTGCAATAGGAATCTTAAACACTTGAGTGTCCATGTCACACGGAGCTTATATAGAACCTTGTATTGTGTGGTGTTTGAAGCAATGGACTCCCTAATTGATGTTGTAGGTGTAGTGAACATATCATACTTTTCTTGAGCTTCAGCGTGAGCACTACTAACAGCACCAATATGCCTCTTCAATCGAGCTTTCAAGTTCCAATTATTAAACCCACCGTTCACAAATGCATCTCCTCCGGGACTTTTTGTTTTATCCTTGAACAAGTAGCAAACAAAGCAGAAAGCAGCCTCTTCTTGCACACTATACTCAAGCCACTTGTGATCCTTAAACCAAGTAGGGCAAAAGCGACGGGGATGTCCACTAAAATCTCTGATCTCAAACTTATGATCCTTTGGTTGACAAGCACCCAAGTCAATGTATCTCCTTCTAACTCTATCTTGGTCATTGGCATGATACGAAGATATGGGAAGTCGCTTGCCGGGGTCACGTTCCAGAGCTGCCAAATCTGCTTCAAATTGGGGCATTGATTCATCATCTTCATCGACCGCTTCATCATCTTCTACAATTGGGGTTGTCTCCCTCTCCGGTTGCGGAGCTTCGTCATGTCTTTGCACTAGTGCTAGCTGCAGATTGCTCTCAACCTCAACAGAAAGAGAAGTTGGTGTGGATGTAGAAGTTATTTTCCTTGTCTTTGAAGATTTGTCCCACATTTCAAATATGCTAACATTCTTCTTCTTCATCTGCATGACAATCACATAAGCAGAATAAAAATCAGTGGCAGTGACAATCAAATATGCAGCAAATGAATCAAGTAGCAATCATGTATGATCATATGCAGCAAATGGATCAGAATTCAATTTAAATTTACAAGCACTTACTGAACTATCTACAGATTTGTTAGAAACAGAGGGAAAGAAACAGAGGAAGTGAGGAACCGAGGCCGGACCTGCTGCCTGCTGCTGCTGGACGGCGCTGTCACCGGACCTGCTGCCTGTTTCTGCTGGACGGCGCTGAAGCGAGCACCGAGGCCGGTAGCCGCCGCCGCGCTGGGGAACAGGGGAAGCTGGAGGCGGACTGGCGGCCTCGCGCCTGGCGGAGCCGCGGAGGAGAGGGTCGGACGGAGGGGAGGGGAGCTGGGGTCTGGGGAGGGAGATGGCCGGTGTGGAGGGGAGGAACTGAGGAAGAGGCGAGAGGAGAAGGCCGGCCGCTGGACCAGAATCGCTCGCCGCTGCCGGACAGCCGGAGCCTCAGCTAGCGCTAGGTTAGGGAAAGGGGATTCGAGAAAGAACGTGCTCGCTGCTCGGTCGGTCTGCTACTCGCGCGCGAGACCAGACGTCCGCTCACTCCTGTCTGGCGCCCCGCGTCGCTGGCTCGCTACGTCGCTGTGTTTGGGCTGGGCCAAGTCAGTCTACGTATATTGATATATGTAGTAATTTTTTTTTGCACACAATTCTTTGGTATTCCAGGGAATACCCAAGAATACCCCCAGCTCCGCCACTGGCCGTAGCTCCGCCAGTGTTGAAGACATCGCCTCTGCAGATTCTGTCGACTTGCTTGCGCTGCTCTGGATGAAAACCTTGATCCGGAGTTTCCGGATCGGACAATGGTGGTGCTTTTGGGGCGTCGTTTTCCCTCATGGGGGCATCATTTTTTGAGCAGCAGCTGGATGCAGGATCAGAGGACGGATTCTTTGGTGGAGCGGTGCGAGATCTCACTCATTGATGGCGGCGGGTCTCGGCGGCATGGCGATGTGGTGACTCTGCGTCCGATGCGCGGAGATGGACTCGCGCAGGAGGGTGACGCGGTCTGGCGTCGTGGTGGCGTCGACGACAGCTAGACCGAGCAACGTAGATGCAGCAGTACAGCTCTGAAGATGGATTGGTGGCAGGTGGCTGCGGCGGCCTCAAACCCGGCAGGCGTCCTGGTTGAGGAGTGCGCCGGACTAGTAGGTGACCCATACCCGACAGGCGTCCTGGATGAGACCTCAGGTCTTAGATGTTAGGTTTGGCTGCGAGGTCTGTTTGGTACTAGGTCAGACTATCAGCATCCCTTCATCTCTTAGATAGGAATAGCGACACTTTTATTGTCTAGACGGTTGCTTCAATCTTACTATTGTATGACTTTGTAAGGTCTTATGTGAATAATTAATAAAGTGGCTGCATGCATCATCCAGATGCAAAGGCCGGGGGTCTTCCTACATTAAAAAAAAACACCTGAAGCTCCATGCCGGATAGTTTCGAAAACTAATCGAACGGAAAGGATTTGACGATCTCCCACAAACCAAGTAAAGGATCGATAATAATAATTAGCATAAAAATGGCCCAAACAATTATAAAGTCTACAAAAATCATCACTTTTATATAGTACAAGTTTCCAGAAGAAAAGTGTACTACTGAAAATACCACTGGTACAGCACCGCACCGTAGCCGCCGCTACAGTCCACGCACTTCATGCTCCTGCGCCTGCCGGCGAATCTGTCCGTATCTGAAGCCACTTCCCCGCTCCATACGTGCGCCGCTCGACGCCACGCCGCTTGGAAGGCCGGACCCGGACCACGAGCTAGCTCGTGCAGAGTGACCAGACCCCGACAGGACCGCCGCGTCGACGTCCGCGCCCACAGGCCATGTGCGCGCTCCGGCGCACGGGCCGGCAGGGCGCGCCCCGCGCGGGGCGCCCTGTCGAAACGGCCAACGTGACGGTAGCCGGTAGGCGAGACGCCGCGGTCTCGCTCGCCCGCGCCCGACGTGGCCACGACCAACGATGGCAACCGCTTCTGAATCTTCCGCCGCGGTTGTGGCGGGAGAGAGGCGCGCGCGTAAAGCTTGGTGGAGGAGTACGAATGGAGTACTGCCCAAAAGCAAGAGGGACACGTACGAGTACGAAGGATGGTAGCGCTCCACTCTCCACCGGTCGATGTACGCCTAGCGAAGCAAACGTACGAGTAGGAAGGATAGTAGCGCTCCACTATCCACCGGTCGATGTGCGCCTAGCGAAGGACACGTACGATTTGATCTCGGATTTTAATCACACATCCATATTTCAAACTGTAACTTGGATTGGAAAAACTAAAACATTTTCAAACTTTTTTTTAATAGTCGGATTGCTTTTTTTTAAAAAAAAAACTTTCAATCTATTCATCAATTGTCCAAGTAGTACTCCCTCTATTCACTTTTGTAAGACGTTTAAGACAGCTAATTAAATTGTTTTAGGTGTTGTCTTAAATGTCTAAAACGTCTTACAAAAGTGAACGGAGGGAATACAAAGAACACCAAAAGTAAAAATTACATCCAGATTCTTAGACCACCTAGCGATAATAATGGTCCAACTCGAAGTGAGCCGCCGTCGACAATAATGGTCCCCAACCCGTGATAGTCCTGGGGCGCCTTTGCAGCCCCGAGGCACGGTGGGTCATGGCGGACTGTCGCCCACGCAGCCGGCGAGCGGTGCCATCCGGGGTTGATCTTGCCTGTCGTGACCAGTTGTCCCAGTGGGTGCGGCATCGGTTCGGCAGCCATCATCTTAGGGGCTTGGAACATCCAATCTGGCAGCAATGGTGATGTCTGCCGAAGTCAAATCGATCTAGATCTACAGCAGGTGGTGCGGAGCTTTCGATGGTTCCCTTGTGGACTGGCAATTCCGTGGTCATTCATGTCTCAGATGATCCGTTCACTGCGTAGATGCATGACGTATTTGTGTCCTTCCCTCGGTATGATTTGTTGTTGCGAATGAGGATGACGGAGATGGTGGCGGCGTGCGGTGGTGTTGTCTAGTTCTGATTAGCCATTGGCCGCTACTTGTGAGGACGGTGCGGGTACTCTGGATTGTCCCGAACATGGGATTTTGGCAGTGCCAGCGACCATCCTTCCTCATCGTTGACTTCGTTGTGTGGTGGTGAGCAATTTTGCCGTGGCTTGACCATCTGCTCGCCCTGCATGGCCATCACTCGGACTATGCGCGTAAGCAGCAGCTAGGATTGTGGCAAGTGGATGTGGCATCATATAATGACTTCGGTTGGGTGGTACTTCTCAAGTACCCGATCTCGAGCTCTGGGGTGAAAACCCTAAGTCTGACCCTTGTTGGTTATACTTGGCAATGGCGGCGTCTTTTGCGTCGTTACCTTGATGTAAGCATTGCCTGGAGTTGACCGTGATCTTTAGGGTGAAAACCCACGATCTGACCTTTGTTGGTTGGATCAGGCGACGACGGCATTTGCGTGTCGTTTCCTTCATGGAGGCGTCGTCTTTGAAGAACCTTTCTCGTAGCCTATGTGTTGTCAAAAGTTGGTTGGTACAGATGGTTGCTGAGGTGCATCATTGATCGTTGTTTTGATCACTTCAAGATATTTTTTCCTTTCTTCTTTTTCTTTATGCGTCTAGGCATTAGCTTCAGTCTTGTCTGACTTCACTATTTGTTGGCGTGATTTTGTGTGTGCGCGCGTGTCGATTGTGTGCATCTTAGCTATGCAGAGGTCGGGTGTATACTTCTGATGATTGTATCCCTCGATGCTACATTATGAGTCAATAAAAAACACCCTTTATCGAAAAAGACCACCTAGCGATGACTACAAGCACTGTAGCGAGCCGAAGGCACGCCGCCGTCATCGCCCCTTCATCACCGGAGTTGGGCAAACCTTATTGTAGTAGACAGTCGAGAAGTGGCGTGCTAAGACCCCATGGGACCAACGCCACCAGAACAACAATCATCGCCGATCAAGAGAAGAATAGATCGGAAGGATCCAATCTCCACGTTCTGCACACGTTCAGCTCGATGACGTCCCTCGCCTTCTTGATCCAACAAGTTATCGAGGTAGTAGATGAGTTCCGTCAGCACGACGGCGTGGTGATGGTGATGGTGAAGTGATCCTCGCAAGTGATGGTGACGGTGATAAATTTTTTGGCAAATGAGATAATGTTACAGAAATGCCGACGCCATTTTGACACGTCTCGCAGTAGCACCGCCATCGTTGTTTCAGAAGCTCGTCTCAGCAGCAACGTTGAGGGAGTCCTGGATTAGGGGGTGTTCGGATAGCCGGACTATACCTTCAGCCGGACTCCTGGACTATGAAGATACAAGATTGAAGACTTCATCCCGTGTCCGGAAGGGACTTTCCTTGGCGTGGAAGGCAAGCTTGGCGATATGGATATGCAGATATCCTACCATTGTAACTGACTTTGTGTAACCCTAACCTTCTCCGGTGTCTATATAAACCGGAGGGTTTTAGTTCGTAGGACAAGATACTCAACAACAATCATACCATAGGCTAGCTTCTAGGGTTTAGCCTCTCCGATCTCGTGGTAGATCTACTCTTGTACTACCCATATAATCAATATTAATCAAGCAGGACGTAGGGTTTTACCTCCATCGAGAGAGCCCGAATCCCTTGCCTCTTGTTACCATCCGGCCTAGACGCATAGTTCGGGACCCCCTACCCGAGATCCGCCGGTTTTGACACCACATTGGTGCTTTCATTGAGAGTTCCTCTGTGTCGTCGCCGTCAGGCTCGATGGCTCCTACGATCATCAATAGCGATGCAGTCCAGGGTGAGACCTTCCTCCCCGGACAAATCTTCGTCTTCGGCGGCTTCGCACTGCGGGCCAATTCACTTGGCCATCTGGAGCAGATCGAAAGCTATGCCCCTGACCGTCAGGTCAGATTTGGAAGCTTAAACTACACGGCCGACATCCGCGGGGACTTGATCTTTGACGGATTCGAGCCACTGCCGAGCGTGCCGCACTGTCACAACGAGCATGATCTAGCTCTGCCGCCGAACAGTCCCCTGGAGGCCGCGCCCGCATCGGCTTTGACCCTTAATTTGAAGCCAACTGCGCCGACCGAGGATGGGCGGTTGGACGCCGCCTCGGGGGCTGCGATCCCAACGGCGATCGAGCCGAACACCAGCCCCGCACTCCGCGAGACTCGTGACTCCAAACCATTCGCGCCCCTGCCAATCGAATCCGATTGGGCGCCGATCATGGAGTTTACTGCTGCAGACATCTTTCAGCACTCGCCCTTCGGCGATATTATGAAATCACTAAAGTCTCTCTCTTTATCAGGAGAGCCCTGGCCAGACTACGGTCAGCGAGATTGGGATACGGACGATGAAGAAATTCAAAGCCCACCCACCACCCACTTTGTAGCCACTGTCGACGATTTAACCGACATGCTCGACTTCGACTCTGAAGACATCGACGGTATGGACGCCGATGAAGGAGACGATGAAGAACCAGCGCCTATTGGGCCCTGGAACGCCACCTCGTCATATGACGTATACATGGTGGACACGCCAAAAGATGACGACGAGGAGCGGGAGGACGAACCGAAGGCTTGTTCCCTCGAAAAGCAGTCAAAGCGGCGACGCAAGCGCCACCCCAAATCCCGCCTCAGCAGAAATAGCGATCACACAGACCCAGCACTGGAGCAGGGCGAACCGCTGCCGGACAACGACAATCCGGATAATCAAACCAAACAAACAAATCCTATCAAAGATAATGGTCCGGACGACATAACGCCGGACAGGCACCCGGAGCAGCAGACTGCCCGTAAAAGGCTTGTTGCCACCGCGAGGAGTCTGAAAAAGCAGAAGCAAAGGCTCAAGGCTGCGCAAGACACACTCCACATCAGATGGAGTAAAATACTCAACACAGCAGCGATGTACGGCGACAATCGCCCCTCCAAGAGCTACCCAAAGCGGAAGCTGCTACCTGAATTCGATGAGGAGGCCTCAGACCCCCCACAACCAAATATCAAAGCAGCCACCTGGTCGGATAGACGACCCCTCTACCAACACAGAGCGGCATACAACACCGCTCACAATACAATACACGACCCATGCGAGGGCTCGCACCCAAAGGACGGCGCAACAAGATCCATCTACGGACCACGCAAGCGCGCCCCAGCATACAATGCAACACAACAAACATCCGAACAACGCGGTACACCCAGCTACAGGGGTGCCGCACACCCCCTATGTTTCACCGATGAGGTGTTGGACTATGAATTTCCAGAGGGATTCAAGCCCGTAAACATAGAGGCATACGACGGAACAACAGACCCTGGGGTCTGGATTGAGGACTACATCCTTCACATCCATATGGCTCAAGGAGATGATCTCCACGCCATCAAGTACTTACCCCTCAAGCTCAAAGGGCCAGCTCGTCACTGGCTCAAAGGCCTCCCCGAAAGCTCCATTGGAAGTTGGGAAGAGCTCGAAGACGCCTTTCGGGCAAATTTTCAAGGGACTTATGTTCGACCTCCGGATGCGGACAATTTGAGTCATATAACTCAACAGCCCAGAGAGTCAGCCCGAAAGCTTTGGAACAGGTTTCTTACTAAAAAGAACCAGATTGTCGACTGTCCGGACGCCGAAGCCTTGGCAGCTTTCAAGCATAGCGTCCGTGACGAATGGCTCGCCAGACACCTCGGCCAAAATAAGCCGAGAACGATGGCCACATTAACAAACCTCATGACCCGCTTTTGCATGGGTGAGGACAGCTGGCTAGCCAGATGCAGCACCAGCGACCCCAGTACATCTGAAGTTAGAGATGGAAACGGGAAATCATGGCGCAACAGCAATAACAAACGCCGGAATAAAGAAGACAGCACGAAGGGCGCGACAGTAAATGCCGGATTCAAAAGCTCTCGGCCAGGTCAAAAGCCGCCCCCTAAAGGAACCAGGGATGAACTGTCCAGCCTCAACAAAATTCTGGACCAAGTATGTTAGATCCATAGTACCCCTGGTAAACCTGCTAATCATACCCACAGAGAATGCTGGGTCTTCAAGCAGTCCGGCAAGCTCAACGCCGTACACAAGGGGGAGGATACACCAAGTGAAGACGAGGACGAGCCCCCCAAGCAAGACACGGGGAAACAAAAGAAATTTTCACCAGAAGTCAAAACAGTAAACGTGTTACACGTGATCAAGGGAAAAAACAACGCGGCACTCCCAGGAAAATATACCCAAGTGCCTGTCACCGCGAAGTCCTACCACTGGTCGTCTCAACCGATCACTTTTGACCATCGCGATTACTCAGCAAGTATCCGACACGCAGGATGGGCTGCCCTGGTATTAGACCCAGTAATTGGCGGATATCACTTCACAAGAGTCTTGATGGACGGCGGCAGTAGCCTAAACCTAATATATCAGGATACAATCCGCGGGATGGGGTTAGACCCAACACAAATTTGCCATAGCAATACTACCTTTAAAGGTGTAACGCCAGGCCCAGGGGCTCGTTGTACGGGCTCCCTCCCACTACAAGTTATATTCGGCTCCCCCGATAACTTCCGTCACGAGCATTTAACTTTCCACATCGCTCCGTTTCAAAGTGGCTATCAAGCACTGCTCGGACGCGAGGTTTTCGCTCGCTTTAATGCAATACCACACTACGCCTCCCTCACACTCAAGATGCCCGGTCCACGTGGCATGATTTCAGTGCACGGAAATATCAAGCGATCTCTGCGCGCCGAAGAGAGTGAGGCTGCCTTGGCAGCCGCACACTAAAGGCGCCCGGACGAGCGAAAGCATCCAATAGGTCGTCAAGACCTCAGACATAACTAATCGAGTCCGGCGCCGCTACTTATACCGAATAAATAGTCACACCCCTATTTGTCAATACAAGGGGCTCAACTCGCGCAGACAAGTGACGATCATCGTGCTACACCCGTCCAGGATACGGCACAACGGAGACACAGGCGCAGACGTGCCGCAGGGACCCGCTCCAAGGATTCTTTTTAGATTAAGACCCTACGTAAACCTTTTTTACTGTCTCTTGTTGATACATATCCACCGTTGATAAGGATGTTGATGTCTTGGCATGTGGCCACGCCAGAACAATGCACGTACCTGGACACAAGGGGCTTCTTACTAAGGCCATTATTTGGGCCCGGTTTATACCATAAAGACCGAATACCTTAGGGAGTGTTCGGCGTCGCGAGTTTGGCCCTATATGCATCAGCTCCGAATCATTATCTTTGGTCAAATGTTGGGTTTGCCCGGCTCCTGTGTTTTGGTGCCTTACATTCCGCTTTACCGACTAAGGTAGCACCAGGAGAACTACTGCGATTGTGCCATGGTTCATCCGGACGAGCACCTCAGTAGAGAAAGCTGAAAACTGACTGTCATGATATAGCGTGAGACTGGTCAACCACTCGATGACCTGTGGGAATGTTAGAATTCCTCCGCCTTAATGAAGGGCCATTTTCCGGCCAGGCATGTACGCACCCCGGGATCGGGAGAGTGCGGAGCCACTAGGGGCTATCTAGTAGCCCCACTGTCAAACTCCTATGGCTAAGTGAAAGTGTTAAAGCATTATAGTCCGGTTGCCTCTATCGCTCCGCTATCACCTCCTTAATAGGACCAAGACGTTGGGTTAAGTGTGAATGCGTGTTTTTGCGAGCACCTCCGCATTATATGCGTGGGGGTTGAAGCCGACGACTGCAATCTTTCAGGTTATACACATGTATACATAAACGGCCGCCCAGGAGGCATCATATTACTTTCAGGCAAAAGTATAAAAATAGCCTTATAAAAATTTATAAAAGCATTTCGCTTACAATGAGATTACATATCACTCAGACATAATATTTTTGAGCACTGGGTCTCTATCAAACGAGCACCCTCAAGAACTTCTTCAAAGTAGTGCTCAGCAGCCCTTCGACCTATGGCCGAATCCCGCGCTACAACAGTGGTAGCATCCATCTCCGCCCAGTATGCTTTAACACGGGCAAAGGCCATCCGTGCGCCCTCTATGCACGCCGACCTCTTCATCGCATTAATGCGCGGCACCATGTCAAGGAACTGTTGCACCAAGCTGAAATAGCTGTTCGGTTTTGACCTTTCCGGCCATAGCTGATCCACAACAGACCTCACGGAGAGTCCGGACAACCTATTTAGTTCGGCCCATTCGGCTAATTGGTCAGTCAATGAAAGCGGACGCTCGGGAGAATGGAATTGTCTCCAAAACAGCCGGTCTACTTCACGGTCCGTCTGACCCTGGAAGTACTTGGCCGCATCGGCAGCGCTCGCCGCCAAATCCATATACACATCCTCCGAACTCCACAGCCGATCCAGAGGGGCATACCGTGGATCTCTGAACTTCCTCCGCAACATAAAGGATTTCCCAGCTACAATATCCCCGGCTTCCCGCAGCTCCTCCTTCTTCGCCCTCATAGCAGAGCGGAGGTCTTTTCTCGTCGCAGCAGCCTTCTCAAGGTCTGATGCCTTCGCTTGATTTTCCTTTTCAAGAACCCGGCAACGGTCGGCGGCGGCTTTTAATTCTATGGCCATCTTGGCCATCTTGTCTCGGCTCTCGCCATGCGCGGCCTTCTCGGCTTGCAACTCTTCGGCCGCCTTCAAAGCAGCCGCATTACCCAACCTCGCTTGTTCCTTGGCTCGGGCAAGTTCTGCCCGCAAGGCTTCAATACTGACAGCCCCATTTGTAGTCACAACATATTAAAGATACTGGCATCATGCTGCTCTTCCTATGTGGTGTTTACCAGATAATGACACTTACGCTATGCCTCGTCAAGCCTTTTGTTAACAAGCTCGATGTCGGTGTTCGCCGCATCCAACTGCCGTTCTAAATGGGCAAACTCGCTAGTCCGGCTAGCCACCGAAGCTTCCATCACCTGCACATAGAGGCAGTATGGTTATTACCTGGGAATATGATCCTCTGTTCGTCATCGTTTCCGATGACAACCAGAGTCTCAGGGGCTACTATCTACACAGGGCACACCTAGCATGTGCAGGACTATCATACATTCTTTTATGTACCTCAAAGCCTGTCAGTAGACTCATAAAAGCTTCATGCAATCCGCTTTCGGCGGACGAGATTCTCTCCATCACCGTATTCATCAGCACACGGTGTTCGTCTGAGATGGCCGCTCGCCCTACTAACTCCCTCAGAACATCCGATCGCACACTAGACGGTGCCGGACTCTTTTGTCTGCTCTCTTCGGGAGCCGGACACTGGGAGCTTCGGGGGTCAATGGGATTATCTTCTGGCCTCACCGGACTCGGAGAGGCCCTCCGCGACGACACTTCAGGGTCGCCCGCTTCTGGAGTGGAGGAGTCTGGAGGAGGCGTTTCGCTCTCCATCATCTCTAGAAGAAGATCCCCCGAAGACGAGCTCATTTGAGAGGGGCTAAGGCCCGAACTGCAAAGATATATGCGGTGGTTATTTTCTCAGAAGAAAAAGATGGCATATCTGTACTATTAAAGTATTTCGGGTCACTTACGACTCGCGGGAGAATTGATCCCCCCGCGGACTTTGCGCGGCAACAGTGCCCCCCAAGGTAGGACCCTCTGTGGGAGACTTCTTCTCCCGTTTTGAAGCTTCGGCTTCCGAATCCCCGGACGCAGTACTTTTCCTCTTCTGATCGTCTTCTTCATGAAGACGCTCGCTCCCTCGGTTAGAATGGGCAACGTTGGGGGCCCGCGTCCGCTCGTATTATCCTCCACAGTATCTTCCTTCAAGGGCTCCGGGCAAGGTGCGACCTGGAGCATCTTTTCCAATACCGGATTTTCCAAACCCTCACGGAGGGGGGCCGAACACCGAATCAACTTCGCCTTTGTTAGCCAGTCCTGGTCAAAAAGCAAACTCTCAGAAATAACTTCGTAACAAAGGAGAGATAGTATGTTCGGCCGGAAGATGCCTTACCTGTTCGGCGGCGCGGTTACTACCCAGGCCCACATCCTCGGTGATTTCCGGACACTCCACCTGAGGTCCGAAGAATAACTTGTACATCTCCTCATGCGTCAGGCTGAGAAAATTTTGAATGACATGCGGTCCCTCGGGATTGAACTCCCACAGGCGAAGAGGCCGGAGTTTGCAAGGCTGGACTTGACGAACCAGCATAACTTGTATTACCGCAACCAAACTGAAATCTTCATTGAAGAGATCACGAATGCGGCTTTGCAGTATAGGCACGTCCTTGGCTGGACCCCAGCTCAAACCTCTGCTGATCCATGACATCAGTTGTGGTGGAGGGCCCGAGCAAAAAACAGGGGCGGCCGCCCACTTGGCACTTCTAGGAGCCGTGATGTAGAACCACTCCTGTTGCCACAATTCAGACACCTCTGGGATGGAACCTTTGGGCCATGGAGCTCTCGTCATCTTGCGTATTGAGGCACCTCCACATGCTGCATGTTGCCCCTCGATCATCTTCGGCTTTACTTCAAAGGTCTTGAGCCATAGGCCAAAGTGAGGGGTAACCCGGAGGAAGGCCTCGCAGACGACAATAAATGTCGTGATATGAAGAAAGGAGTCCGGAGCTAGATCATGGAAGTCTAGCCCGTAATAAAACATCAAACCCCTGACCAAAGGATCCAGAGCAAGGCCTAGACCTCGGAGGAAGTGGGAAATGAACACGACATTCTCGTTGGGTTCGGGGGTGGGGACGGCCTGCCCTCGAGGAGGCAGCCGATGCAAAATCTCGGCGGTTAGATACCTGGCCTCCCTCAACTTTTTGATGTCTTCTTCCGTGACAGAGGAAGGCACCCATCGGCCTTGAAGGCTGGATCCAGACATGACTGAAGGTTCGGAGCACCTGACCTGAACTTTGGGCGTTTGAGCTTGAGGTGGGGGAAGGATTCGATTGAGCACGGGAGGGGAAAATAAAAGCCTTGTCCCTTTATAAAGAGGGTGAATATCAAGCGTCCTCTCCGTGTCCGTTTGGACTTGCCTATAATCTAGGAGTCCTAGAAGCGGTTGGGTTACCCACGCCCATATTGATGAGAATCCCGGAATAAGGGGACACGGTCTCTGCTCTAACAAGACGTGCCAAGGAAACCGCCTCGCATGACGCGCTGAGGTGGGATAATAAAACGACTCGGATAAAGGCTTGGCCGTGGCGTGTCACTCTACGAAATACGTCAGCAGATTAGATTTGTGTAAAAATTATTCTCTCTATGGCAATATGTGGAAACTTATTTTGTAGAGCCGGACACTATCTTTGTGTTCAAAATCTTCTATGAAGTACTTGGAGGAGGAACCCGCCTTGCAATGCCGAAGACAATCTGCGAGCCGGACTCGTCGTCATTGAAGCCTGGTTCAGGGGCTACTAAGGGAGTCCTGGATTAGGGGGTGTTCGGATAGCCGGACTATACCTTCAGCCGGACTCTTGGACTATGAAGATACAAGATTGAAGACTTTGTCCCATGTCCGGAAGGGACTTTCCTTGGCGTGGAAGGCAAGCTTGGCGATACGGATATGCAGATCTCCTACCATTGTAACCGACTTTGTGTAACCCTAACCCTCTCTGGTGTCTATATAAACCGGAGGGTTTTAGTCCGTAGGACAAGATACTCAACAACAATCATACCATAGGCTAGTTTCTAGGGTTTAGCCTCTCTGATCTCGTGGTAGATCTACTCTTGTACTACCCATATAATCAATATTAATCAAGCAGGGCGTAGGGTTTTACCTCCATCGAGAGGGCCCAAACCTGGGTAATACTTCGTGTCCCTTGCCTCCTATTACCATCCGACCTAGACGCATAGTTCGGGACCCCCTACCCGAGATCCGCCGGTTTTGACACCGACAAACGTCCCATGGCCCTAGTCGCGCCCGTCGTCTCTCCTCTTCCTCCGCCATTGCAGCAACGACGCATCGGCTCACCGGCAACTAGTCCTGGCCATGGGCAGCCCAGCCCGAACAGCCCGACCTTGCCCATGGGCCGGGCCTGGGCCTAGATTTTAAGCCCGATGGCCGGGCCGAGCCCAGGCCCATGATATTTGCCGTTTAAGGAAAAGGCCCAGCGTGATGGGTCGGGCTCGGACCCGGTTTTTAGGCCCGACGACCGGGCCATGCCGGGCTCGGGCCTGAGTTTTTTGCATCGGGCTTTCATAGGCCCGACCCGAAGCCCGGCCCGGTTCGATAGATGGCTAGGTATACGGGCAACCTTGCAACAATGGTTGCCATCGCTTTGTCACGTTCACTTGGGCATTGCCATGGATTGATGCAAAATGGGGAGAGGAGTAACCACTCCTACTTGCTTTGCTACTGGGGAGGAGGGAAAATTGTGTGGCAATGTCTTACTGCATGGAGCGCCACGCCGGGGAATAAAAGGAGGTAGGCGGCGGCGTGCTTTATAGAGAGAAATAAGAGTTTGTTTCTAGATGTTTTTGGTGGGAAGGGATAAGTTTGTTTCTGATGGAAAAAGAGAAGATTTGAGGATATGACACATGTGGGGGGCGTGGTCGGTTTACCGAAGACCCTTTGTTTTTTTCCAACTGGGCGCACACCCCTTTCCATTAATTGCTTAACGGAAATATAACAGTAGCAGTCTGAGTATATTGGACTAAAACCACACCAAATGGCTACTAGAGTTAACGCAACAGGAGGCAGAAAGGGGGTAGCGAGTTGGAGCACCAGCAGGAAACCCACTGTGAGCACTTCTAAAATGAAGTACCCACCATGGGGCAAAAACCTGCTGACACTAACCATCAAGCACCAAAATAGTATCCGAGAGACGGACCAAAATAAGGCAGCTACTAACACCACCCACCAGGAGACAATTTAACCTCAGTGGGCATCAAACCCCAATGAGTATCTAACAGACCAAACAGCTAGCACACACTTCCAGCTCAAACTTTTTCAGCTCCCTTGCTCTAGCGCGAGTCTGCCACGTGAAGTAGATCGATCAGCAAGAGATGTCGCCACTCGAACCATCTTCTGCACCCTAGCCTGGAATTTCTCCTTGTCATCTCCTTTCATCAGACCTGACCAATACATCATGAAAGAGCACACAGTGAAAACAGTCTCTAGGGGTGTACGAACAGCGCGTTTCTCAAACATGATCTTGTTGCGAGTACACCAGATCCCCCAACAAACAGCAGGTATGAATTCCATGTAATACTTCCTCCCACTAGGGAGGAATTTATACAGCCACACCCAACTTTGCCAAAGAGATTTGGGGCAACTTGATGCCCCCAAGGCCAAGCCAAAAGTTCCCCACACCAAACGAGCAAAAGCACAACCAAAAAATAGGTGTCCAGCAGTTTTAATGTCATGACAAAACAAACAAGAAGGATTACCAGGCCAGTTTCTTTTACGCATATTTTCTCTAGTAAGGACATCATTTTGAAACAATTGCCAGATGAAGATTTTAATCTTCAGGGGAATCTTTGCTTTCCAAACCCACATATAGTTAGGTCCGGCCAGGTCTTTCTCCAGCCACTCATATACTGATTTGGTGGTAAATATGTTCTTAGGAGTAAACTTCCAGCCTACAGCATCCGGAAGGTTATTAAACGGGAAATTTCTAGCTCTCTCCACAATATCAGACCACTGCTCGGCCAAATCACTAAAGAGAGTGTGTCTGAAATGCATTATAAAGTTGTTAGTAGCAAAAGATGCAACAATACAATCTTGTTCAGAGCAGACATCAAACAGAACAGGAAACTGCCATTTTAAAGGTGTTTCATATAGCTAGGGGTCATGCCAAACCCTAGTCAGGTCACCCCTATTCGTCTTAATTTCTCTCCCAGCCATATAAACATCTTTGACTTTCATAAGTGCTTTCCAACAGGGTGAATCAGAAAAACGAGCTTGCACATTGGCAACCGTTTTCCTTTTGAAGTATCAAGCACGGACAATACGTTGCCATAAGCCATCCCCAGATTCAAGTTTCCACCACCATTTCACAAGGAGACTGATATTTTGCTTATGGAGATCCTTAATACCCAGACCTCCAATATTCCTAGAGCGACAGATAATATCCCACCTGACCATATGATAAGCCCATTGTTTCCTCCCCTTCTTCCAAAAGAACCGGCGACGATGAACATTCATTTTTTCAATAACAGTTTTACTAAGGAGAAACATGGACATAAAGTAGGAGGGAATACCATCCAAGCTAGTGTTTACCAAGATCGCTCTAGCCCCAGAGGAAGCAGCATAACCCATCCATGGCGCTAGCCTTTTAATCAGCTTAGCATCCAAGAAATCCCAATCTACCGTTTTGAGCGAGGAGTAGGTTACTGGGACCCCCAAATACTTCATAGGGAGCTTGCCAACTTGACAACGAAACATCTCAGCATACAGCTGATCAATGTTGTTGTCCCCTCCGATCGTAAACACCTCGCTTTTATCAAAGTTGATTTTCAGGCCTGACATGAGTTCAAACAGGTAGAGGAGTAACTTAACATTTTTGGCTTTTTCCACACCATGAGAAATGCACAGGACCGTATCGTCGGCATACTGCAGAATGCCCAAGCCCCCATCAATGAGATCGGAAGCCAGGCCTTGAAACAGATTATTTTTTTGAGCAGCCAACACCATCTTAGTGAGGCACTCAACCGCCAAGTTGAATAAGAAAGGGGAGAAAGGATCCCCCTATCGGACACCTTTAGCACTCTGGATATACGGACCCGTCTCATCATTAATCTTGACACTAACCGTACCATTACGAAGAATTTGAGAAACCCAACCACACCATTTGTCATTAAACCCTCGTTTAACATGACAGTCGAGAAGGAAATACCAGTTAACTTTGTCGTACGCTTTCTCAAAGTCAAGCTTAAGGATAACCCCGACCTGTTTTTTGATGTGAGCATAATGCATAATTTCATGGAGGGAAAGGACACCATCCATAATATTTATTTCTTTTATAAAGGCATTTTGCTGGATACTAAACAACTTAGGAGCATAGACACTCACCCTCCTATCCATCACCTTAGTGATCAGTTTATAGGGACATCGCAGCAAACAAATGGGTCTATATTGCTGGATTCTCTTGGCTTCAGAGGATTTAGGCAACAGGGTAATTATGCCATAATTCAGTCTCTGTACATCCAATTTACCTTCGTAAAACCATTTGAATAAACGATACAAGTCTGCATTAACCACCTCCCAACAATGTTGATAAAATTCGGCCGGGATACTATCGGGGCCAGGGGCACGATTAGGTTCCATCGCAAAAAGAGCTGCTTTAATTTCCTCGAGGGAAAAAGGTCTCGTAAGGTCCTCATTATCACTAGCATTTAGAATTTCCTCCTCGGGCCACAAAGAGGCATCGATTTTGCAAATGTTACCAGGAGCAGGCCCAAACAATTCCTTATAGAAATCTGTAGCATGGGACAAAAGGTTCTTAGTCCCCTCAATGAATATGGAACCACACTCAAGGGAATGCATAGTATTTTTCCTCCGTCTCCCGTTAGCCACTTTATGGAAGAAATCCGTATTACGATTGAGGGAGTCCTGGATTAGGGGGTGTTCGGGTAGCCGGACTATACCTTCAGCCGGACTCCAGGATACAAGATTGAAGACTTCGTCCCGTGTCCGGATGGGACTTTCCTTGGCGTGGAAGGCAAGCTTGGCGATGCGGATATTCAAGATCTCCTACCATTGTAACCGACTCTGTGTAACCCTAACCCTATCCGGTGTCTATATAAACCGGAGGGTTGTAGTCCGTAGGACATCAACTCCATATACAACAATCATACCATAGGCTAGCTTCTAGGGTTTAGCCTCCTTGATCTCGTGGTAGATCTACTCTTGTACTACCCATATCATCAATATTAATCAAGCAGGAGTAGGGTATTACCTCCATCGAGAGGGCTCGAACCTGGGTAAAAACATCATGTCCCTTGTCTCCTGTTACCATCCGGCCTTGATGCACAGTTCGGGACCCCCTACCCGAGATCCGCCGGTTTTGACACTGACATTGGTGCTTTCATTGAGAGTTCCTCTGTGTCGTCGCCTTTAGGCCCGATGGCTCCTTTGATCATCAACAACGACGCGGTCCAGGGTGAGACTTTTCTCCCCGGACAAATCTTCGTCTTCGGCGGCTTCGCACTACGGGCCAATTCGCTTGGCCATCTGGAGCAGATCGAAAGCTACGCCCCTGGCCATCAAGTCAGGTTTGGAAGCCTAAATTACATGGCAGACATCCGCGGAGATTTGATCTTCGACGGATTCGAGCCACAACCAAGTGTGCCGCACTGTTTCGCGGGGCATGATCTAGCTCTGTCACCGAACAGTATCCCGGAGGCCGCAAACGCACCAGCTCTGACCCTTAATTCGGAGCCAGTTGTGTCAGTCGAGGATGAGCGGTTGCACGTCACCTCGGGGGCTGCGATCTCAAAGGCGATCGAGCCGAACGCCGGACCCACACTCCGCGTGACTCACGACTCCGAGGATCCGGACTCCTCTCCGGACTCCGAACCCCCCGCGCCCCTGCCGATCGAATTCGATTGGGCGCCAATAATGGAGTTCACCGCCGCGGACATCTTTCAGCACTCGCCTTTTGGCGACATCCTGAATTCTCTCAAGTCTCTCTCTTTATCAGGAGAGCCCTGGCCGGATTACGGTCAGCGAGGATGGGATACGGACGATGAAGAAGTTCAAAGCCCACCCACCACCCACTTTGGAGCCACTGTCGATGATTTAACCGACATGCTTGACTTCGGCTCCGAAGACATCGATGGTATGGACAACGATGTAGGAGACGAATAGGAACCAGCACCTGTAGGGCGCTGGAAGGCCACCTCGTCATATGACATATATATGGTGGATACTCCGAAAGATGGAGATGGCGATGGAATAGCGGGGGATGACACCTCCAAGAAACAGCCAAAGCGCCGGCGTCAGCGGCGCCACTCTAAATCCCGCCAAAGAAAAAACGGTGATTCCGGCACGGGAGATAATACTACCCCGGATAGCGTCGAAGAATACCCACCACAGCAAGATTCGGCACAGGAAGATGGAGAAGCCAGCCCTCATGAGAGAGCGGCAGACCGAGAGGTCGAGGATGATAACTATATGCCTCCCTCCGAAGACGAGGCAAGCCTCGATGACGACGAATTCATCGTACCATCAGACCCCGCCGAACAAGAGCGTTTCAAACACAGGCTTTTAGCCACGGCAAGAAGCCTCAAGAAAAAGCAGCAATAGCTTAGAGCTGACCAAGATTTGCTAGCTGACAGATGGACTGAGGTCCTTGCAGCCGAAGAGTATGAACTCGAATGCCCCTCCAAGAGTTACCCAAAGTGCAGGCCACTACCCCGATCAGAGGAGGAAGCACCTACATTACCAACGCACGACATGGTAGACCGGCCACCTCGCGGCCGCGACAGAGAGGCCTTTCGGCCCTCAACAGAAGCCATGCCCCGACGCCGCTCAACTAAGGCACGGGAAAATGCGCCAGACCTGCGAGACGTACTGGAGGATAAGGCAAGACAAACAAGATCGATCTACGGATCATGCAGGCACCCTACGGCACGTGACGATGATCTTCACTCCGGATACAACAAATCCGGCCAGGCCGAACACAACAGACATAGCTCTTCCGAGCTGCGTCGTGACATAGCCCAGTACAGAGGCGCCGCACACCCGCTATGCTTCACGGATGAAGTAATGGATCATAAAATCCCAGAGGGTTTCAAACCCGTAAACATCGAATCATACGATGGCACAACAGATCCGGTGGTATGGATCGAGGATTATCTCCTTCACATCCACATGGCACGCGGCGATGATCTACACGCCATCAAATACCTCCCGCTCAAACTTAAAGGACCGGCCCGGCATTGGCTTAACAACTTGCCAGCAGACTCAATCGGTTCTTAGGAGGACCTGGAAGCCGCATTCCTCGACAACTTCCAGGGCACTTACGTGCGACCACCAGATGCCGACGACTTAAGCCACATAATTCAGCAGCCAGAGGAATCGGCCAGGCAATTCTGGACACGGTTCCTAACAAAGAAAAACCAGATAGTCGACTGTCCGGACGCAGAGGCCCTAGCAGCCTTCAAGCATAACATCCGCGATGAGTGGCTTGCCCGGCACCTGGGACAGGAAAAGCCGAAATCTATGGCAGCCCTCACGACACTCATGACCCGCTTTTGCGCGGGAGAAGACAACTGGCTAGCTCGCAGTAACAACTTATCAAAGAACCCTGGTAATTCAGATACCAAGGACAAAAGTGGCAGGACACGTCGGAATAAGCAAAAACACCGCGTTAGCAGCGACAGCAATGAAGACACGGCAGTCAATGCCAGATTCAGAGGCTATAAATCCGGTCAGCGGAAAAAGCCATCCAAAAAGAATACTCAGGGCCCGTCCAGTTTGGACCGAATACTCGACCGCTTGTGCCAGATACATGGCACCCCCGAAAGGCCAGCCAATCACACTAACAGGGATTGTTGGGTGTTCAAGCAGGCAGGCAAGTTAAGAACCGAAAACAAAGACAAGGGGCTGCACAGCGACGACGAGGAGGAGCCCAGGCCGCCGAACAACAATGGACAGAAGGGCTTTCCCCCCCAAGTGCGGACGGTGAACATGATATACGCAGCCCACATTCCCAAGAGGGAGCGGAAGCGTGCGCTACGGGACGCATACGCGATGGAGCCAGTCGCCCCAAAGTTCAACCCATGGTCCTCCTGCCCGATCACTTTTGATCGAAGGGACCATCCCACTAGCATCCATCATGGCGGCTTCGCCTCATTGGTTCTCGACCCAATCATCGACGGATTTTATCTCACAAGAGTCCTCATGGACGGCGACAGTAGCCTGAACCTGCTTTACCAGGATACAGTGCGGAAAATGGGCATAGATCCCTCAAGGATTAGGCCCACAAAAACGACCTTTAAAGGCGTTATACCAGGTGTAGAAGCCAACTGTATAGGCTCAGTAACACTTGACGTGGTCTTCGGATCCCTGGACGATTTCCAAAGTGAAGAGTTAATCTTCGATATAGTCTCGTTTCGCAGTGGCTATCACGCCCTGCTCGGACGAACCGCATTCGCAAAGTTCAAGGCGGTGCCACACTACGCATATCTCAAGCTCAAGATGCCAGGCCCTCGAGGAGTAATCACGGTCAATGAAAACACCGAAAGCTCCCTCCGTACGGAGGAGCACACGGCGGCTCTCGCAGTGGAAGTACAAAGTAGCCTTCTTAGGTAATTCTCCAGTCCGGCCGTTAAAAAGCCAGACACCGCCAAGCGCGCCCGGAGTAACCCACAGCAGGACCGCCTGGCACGTTCTGAGCAAGCGTAGCAATGCGGCCCCAACCCCAGCTCTCGCGACATAGCGAAACCAGTGCCTCGCGTACATAACTACGCCCTTGAAATACCATGGGCACAGGGGAAGGGGCACAATAACGACACGCCCAAAATACGGCTTAAAACATACTAGGGGCTGCCGGATTCTTTTTTTAATTTTTTCTTACTTTCAGGACTCCATACTTCGGATGACCTGTTCGGCAATTCGACTGCCGCACAAACGATGCAAGATCCAGGGAGGCAGACAAGCCATGCCGCATTATGGAACTCCCAGGTGGTCTCTGTTACGAGCGGTATACCTGTTTCGAATACAACTCCGCGGCCTGCCCCTGGTCAGGACATGTTAAATAGTCCAATATCTTTTTGCTTATCGCACTATTTGTATCGTTCGGCTTTGATAAATAGCCTCTCTATAAACAATGCATAGCTTTTTGTCTATTTTTCGCATTATCCTCTTTTCACATATATGTTTATTAAATGACATGATTGCACCCATACACCATGGTATGGCAAACACGCCAGGGGCTTCAGTACCCCTCATTATGGTGTGAGAAGTCCGTACACTTTCACAAGTGCGGCACCCCGAACTTATAGCACTATATGCATCGGCTCCGAATCATGATTTGGGTCAATAGTTGTGTTTGCCCGGCTCCTATGTTTTGGTGCCTTACGTTCCGCTATATCGGCTAAGGTAGCACTAGGAGAACCACTGCGATTGTGCCCCGGTTCAGCTGGATTAAGCACCTCAGTGGAGAAAGCTAAAACTGACTGTCATGATGAGGCGAGAGACCGGTCGCTGTTCGAGAGGTTTTTCGAGTCCTAAAGACTTATGCCGCTTCGAGAGAGGAGCTGGCTTTGTCCGGCCAAGGCGTGGATAGCGCCTCGAACTCGGTCTTCCGAACTAGGGGCTTCGCCGAAATTTAAAATTATAGAGTTCTATGACTAAGTGAGAGTGTTCAAGCATTATAGTCTGATTGCCTGGTTTGTTATGCTGAGCGCCTCCCTCGAAGGACCCAACTATGGGAAAAAGAGCGCTCAGGTTTATCCCGAACACCCCAGCACTAGTGGCATGGGGGCAGAAGCCGACGACTGGCCATCTCTCAATTTTTTGATAAACGGCCGCACAGAAAGTAATATTTTAAATTCAATAAGCATTGCTTAGCGCATATGAACAAGTTTTCAGCGCACAGGATAAACACGAGCGAGTTCATTCAAAAATCACATCCTTGGTACATTCATCCGCCACAAGGCGGGCACCTGCAAGAACATCCTTGTAGTAGTTCTCAGGCTTGCGATGCTCCTTCCCCGGCGGCGGCCCGTCCTTCACAAGCTTCTCACCGTCCAGCTTACCCCAGTGCACCTTTGCATGGGCAAGGGCCCGACGGGCACCTTCGATGCAGACGGAGTGCTTGATGACCTCGAGCCTCGGACAGGCCTCCACCAGCCGCCGCACCAGCCCGAAATAGCTCCCAGGCAGGGCCTCTCCGGGCCACAGCCGAACTATGAAGCCCTTCATGGCCTGTTCGGCCGCCTTGTGGAGCTCGACCAGCTATTTTTAGCTGGTCGCTCAAAGGCACAGGGTGTCTGGCCTCAAAATACTGAGACCAGAACACCTTCTCCGTCGAGCTGCCCTCTTCAGCTCGGTAGAATGCGGCGGCGTCGGATACGCTGCGGGGAAGATCTGCGAATGCCCCTGGAGAGCTCCGGATTCGGGTAAGTAACTAGTAGTTTACTTTTATATTTCTGCTTTGCATAAAGAATGCCTTACCCGCTGCTATCTTCCTCATCTCCTCCAACTCTTGGAGGGCCTTTTGGGCTTCGGCCTTGGCAGACTTGGCAGTCTCAAGGGCCGTCGCGAGCTCGGATGCTTGCGCCTTTGACTCAAGCTCCAATCTCTCATGTTTTTTCATGAGAGCCTGAAGCTCTTGCTGCACCTCGCCGACCTGAGCCCCAAATCTGTCTCGCTCGGTGCGCTCCGCGGCCGTTTTCTTTTCGGCCTCAGACAGCGCCTGCTTAAGGGTCGCCACCTCAGTCGTGGCCCCTACAATAAGCAGTACAATCCTGTTATTTTTTTGCAATCACGCCTTTTTATAGGCACTTTTTCTGTAAGGTATTTCTTACCTTCTCTCTCCTCGAGCCGCCGCTTGGCAAGGCCGAGCTATTGCTCGATCCGCTCGAGGTCCTGCTTCAGGACACCCACCTCCGCAGTCAGTGCGGCGGTGGATAGCAGCGAAGCCTGCATAGGCATATTGACTCTTTTTTGTTAGACTCCTGCGATATTTAATAGATCCTCTATTCGGCTTTTCTTTCCGAACGCTAAACAGAGCATCAGGGGCTACTGTCTATGCGGTAATATTTTTACATATTTTTACTTACCTCGAAGCCTGTTAGAAGGCTAGTGCAAGCTTCAGTCAGTCCGCTCTTGGCGGACTGAACCTTCTGGATCACCGTACTCATAATAGTACGGTGCCCCTCATCGAGTGATTTGGATCACGATGAGTACGACTCCATCAACCCCATTCACTTGAACGCTTCCGCTTAGCGATTGATAACCCACAAGTATAGGGGATCGCAACAGTTTTCGAGGGTAGAGTATTCAACCCAAATTTGTTGATTCGACACAAGGGGAGCCAAAGAATATTCTCAAGTATTAGCAGCTGAGTTGTCAATTCAACCACACCTGGAAACTTAGTATCTGCAGCAAAGTGTTTAGTAGCAAGGTAATATGATAGTGGTGGTAACGGTAACAAAGTAAAGACAGCAAAAGTAATGTTTTTGGTATTTTTGTAGTGATTGTAACAGTAGCAACGGAAAAGTAAATAAGTGTAAACCAGTATATGGAAAACTCGTAGGCACCGGATCAATGATGGATAATTATGCCGGATGTGGTTCGTCATGTAACAGTCATAACATAGGGTGACACAGAACTAGCTCCAGTTCATCAATATAATGTAGGCATGTATTCCGTAAATAGTCATACGTGCTTATGGAAAAGAACTTGCATGACATCTTTTGTCCTACCCTCCCGTGGCAGCGGGGTCCTATTGGAAACTAAGGGATATTAAGGCCTCCTTTTAATAGAGAACCGGAACAAAGCATTAACACATAGTGAATACATGAACTCCTCAAACTATGGTCATCACCGGGAGTGGTCCCGATTACTGTCACTTCAGGGTTGCCGGATCATAACACATAGTAGGTGACTATAGACTTGCAAGATAGGATCTAGAACTCACATATATTCATGAAAACATAATAGGTTCAGATCTGAAATCATGGCACTCGGGCCCTAGTGACAAGCATTAAGCATAGCAAAGTCATAACAACATCAATCTCAGAACATAGTGGATACTAGGGATCAAACCCTAACAAAACTAACTCGATTACATGATAAATCTCATCCAACCCATCACCGTCCAGCAAGCCTACGATGCAATTACTCACGCACGGCGGTGAGCATCATGAAATTGGTGATGGAGGATGGTTGATGATGACGACGGCGACGAATCCCCCTCTCCGGAGCCCCGAACAGACTCCAGATCAGCCCTCCCAAGAGAGATTAGGGCTTGGCGGCGGCTCCGTATCGTAAAACGCGATGAAACTTTCTCTCTGATTTGTTCTCCTTGAAAGCCAATATATGGAGTTGGAGTTGGGTCGGAGGGCCACCAGGGGGCCCACGAGGTAGGGGGCGCGCCCAGGGGGGAGGGGCGCCCCCCACCCTCGTGGACAGGGTGTGGGCCCCCTGGTATTCATCTTTGGCGAGGATTTTTTATTATTTATTCTAAGATATTTCGTGGAGTTTCAGGTCATTCCGAGAACTTTTGTTTTCTGCACATAAAACAGCACCATGGCAATTCTGCTGAAAACAGCGTCAGTTCGGGTTAGTTCCATTCAAATCATACAAGTTAGAGTCCAAAACAAGGGCAAAAGTGTTTGGAAAAGTAGATACGACGGAGACGTATCAACTCCCCCAAGCTTAAACCCTTGCTTGTCCTCAAGCAATTCAGTTGACAAACTGAAAGAGAAAAAGAAAAACTTTTACAAACTCTGTTTGCTCTTGTTGTTGTAAACATGAAAAGCCAGCATTCAAGTTTCAGCAATTATTATGAACTAACCATACTCACAATAACACGTAGGTCTCACAATTACTCATATCGATAGCATAATCAGCTAGCGAGCCATAATAATAAAACTCGGATGACAACACTTTCTCAAAATAATCATAACATGATATAACAAAATGGTATCTTGCTAGCCCTTTCTGAGACCGCAAAACATAAATGCAGAGCACCTTTAAAGATCAAGGACTGACTAAACATTATAATTCATGGTAAAAGAGATCCAGTCAAGTCATACCCAATATAAACCAATCATAATGAATGCAAACGACAGCGTGCTCTCCAGCGGGTGCTTTTTAATAAGAAGGGTGATGACTCAACATAAAAGTAAATAGATAGGCCCTTCACAGAGGGAAAGCAGGGATTGGTAGAGGTGCCAGAGCTCGATTTTTGAAATAGAGATAAATAATATTTTGAGCGGCATACTTTCACTGTCAACGCAACAACTATGAGATGGCTGTATCTTCCATACTACATGCATTATAGGCAGTTCCCAAACAGAATGATAAAGGTTTATACTCCCCCTCATCCACAAGCATCAATCCATGGCTTGCTCGAAACAACGAGTGCCTCCAACATTCAACGGGTCCCAGGGGGAGTTTTGTTTAATTATTTTGATTTGCTTTGATCTTTTTGGATCATGGGACTGGGCATCCAGGTTACCGACCCTTTCTCGTGAATGAGGAGCGGAGTCCACTCCTCTTGAGAATAACCCACCTAGCATGGAAGATATAGGCAGCCATAGTTGCACATGAGCTGCTCGAGCATACAAAACAGAATTTCATTTGAAGGTTTGGAGTTTGGCACATACAAATTTACTTGGAACGGCAGGTAGATACCGCATATAGGAAGGTATAGTGGACTCATATGGAACAACTTTAGGGTTTAAGGAGTTTGGATGCACAAGCAGTATTCTCGCTTAGTACAGGTGAAGGCTAGCAAAAGACTGGGAAGCGACCAACTGAGAGAGCGGCAACAGTCGTAAACATGCATTAAAATTAATTCACACCGAATATAAGCATGAGTAGGATATAATCCACCATGAACATAAATATCATGAAGGCTATGTTGATTTGATTCAACTGCATGCGTGAACATGTGCCAAGTCGAGTCACTCAATTCATTTAAAGGAGGATACCATCCTATCATACCACATCATAATCATCTCAATAGCATGTTGGCACGCAAGGTTAACCATTATAACTCATAGCTAATCAAGCATGGCACAAGCAACTATAATATCTAAATGTCATTGCAAATATGTTTACTTCATAATAGCTGAATCAGGAACGATGAATCATCATATTTACAAAAACAAGAGAGGTCGAGTTCATACCAGCTTTTCTCATCCCAATGAGTCCATCATATATCATCATTATAGCCTTTCAATTGCACGACCGAACGGTGTGTATAATAATAAGAATGCACGTGCATTGGACTAAGCTGGAATCTGCAAGCATTCAACTCAAGAGAGAAGACAAGTAATATGGGCTCTAAGTTAAATAAACAATCTTGCATATAAGAGCCACTAAGCATTTTCAATATAGTCTTCTCGACCCCCAAAGAAAGGAAAAGAAAAAATAAAAACTATTTACACGGGAAAGCTCCCAACAAGCAAAAGAAGGACGGGAAATATTTTTGGGTTTTCTTTTTAATTCTACTACAAGCATGGAAAGTAGACTAACACTTTTTTTTTGTTTTTCTTAAGGTTTATTAAACACACAAGAAGAAAGCAGGAAAAAGGAAAATAAACTAGCATGGATATTACAACGAAAGAGTATGAGCACCGACATCTAGCAATGAGTGTGAACATGAATGTAATGTCGGTGGGAAATACGTACTCCCCCAAGTTTAGGCTTTTGGCCTAAGTTGGTCTATTGCCAGGGATAACCTGGCTGATATCCGTAGGTGAAGCTGGGGTCGTACTGTGATGCAGCGGCTACCGCTTGCTGAGCCGCAGCATGGCGTCGGGCTGCTTCCACTCCCCTCTCGTACTCATCTGCCTCCTCTCTGGTAATAATATATCTTCCTCTCGCCTGAAAATCAAAGAAGGTAGGAGCAGGAAGAGCAACACGGACCACACGCCGTCTGTCAAAGATTAGTCGATACTGGTAAGGTGGTCCAGTCTTCTCAATGAACTGGTGGGAAAACATAGGATCAAGATCTAAATAAGAAGTGGGCAACTCCACATCACCCTCACGAATGTCTACATCAAGAAAATTAGCTAAGCGGGTTGCATAAATTCCTCCAAAGAAATCTTCGTTACGTCTATTAAGATGCAACCTACGAGTTACAATGGCTCCCATATGATAAGCTTGGTCCCCTAACAAAGCACTTCTGAGAATGCTGAGATTAGGGGCACACATGTGACATGCTTCATCCTTACCAGTTATACATCTACCAATGAAGAGAGCAAAATAATGTATAGCAGGAAAGTGAATGCTCCCTATAGTGGCCTGTGCTATATCTCTAGATTCCCCCACAGTTATTCTAGCAAGAAAATCTCTATATTCAGATTTAGGGGGATCCCTGATACTACCCCAAGATGGAAGTTTGCATGCACGAGTGAAATCCTCTAAGTCCATGGTATAAGACTTGTCATAAAGGTCAAACATGACTGAAGGAGAATTACGCGAAGATGAATAATCAAACCTCCCCACAAATGAACTTGTGAGATAATGATACTGGGGGCATTTATCAGCTTCAAAGTCCTCAAGACCGGCATTACGCACATATGCGTAAAATTCTTCTTTAATTCCCACTTGATTCATAAAATTTGCCGAAGGCCATTCACAGGGCCTCACGAGAGCGTCTCTTGATGGTTCCTCGTCACCATCACGCATTGCAAGTCTGGGACCTTGCTTCCTTGAAGAACCACCTTGGAACATCCTCCTAAGCATATTGTTTTCTCTGAAAATAATTCTGAAATTTTTAGTAACTTCAAAGAAAAGTGAACCAACTTCAATAAGATTAATAGCAACTACTCATACAAGTGCCTAGAGCATATATCAAGCATTAGAACTACTTGGAACCATATATATTTGACATGCAAGTTCAAGAACATGGTCACCTATGCAGCACAAATTTGCAATGAATAAAGCACTAGAACAAAAACTAATTGGACCAATGGAGGAGTCACATACCAAGGAACAATCTCCCCAAGCAGTTTTGCGAGAGGTGCTTTGAGCAAGGAGATTGAAAATCGCAGCAAAAGTTGCTGGAACACGAGCTTGAGTTGGTTTTTCGGGTTTGTGCGAGACAGAGGAAGAAGATGGGTGCAGGAATAAGTGGAGGAGGGCCACCGCGGGCCCACGAGGCAGGGGGCGCGCCCAGGGGGTAGGGCGCGCCCTCCACCCTCGTGACCAGGTGGCAGCTCCCCCCGCGGTAATTTTTGCACTAAAAATCCTTAAATATTCCCAAAAAAATCATATTAAATTGGCATGGCATTCTGAGAACTTTTATTTTTGGGATATTTTTATATTGCACGGATAAGTCACGAAACAGACAGAAAAATACTATTTTACTTTATTTCTACTAAAGAACAGAAAATATAAAGAGGGTACAGAAGGTTGTGCTTCTAGTTTCATCCATCTCATGCTCATCAAAAAGAATCCACTAACAAGGTTGATCAAGTCTTGTTAACAAACTCATTCCGATAATCATGGAATCGGAGAAATTTCGAATAACACTATGTTACCTCAACGGGGATATGGACATCCCCAACAATAAGTATATCATATTTCTTTTTGACAGTAGGAAGAGGAAATTCAAAACCTCCAAATATAATCGATGGAATTTTTCCAATAGAGTTGACACTATAAACTTGAGGTTGTTTCCTCGGAAAGTGCACCGTATGCTCATTACCATTAACATGAAAAGTGACATTACCTTTGTTGCAATCAATAACAGCCCCTGCAGTATTAAGGAAAGGTCTTCCAAGAATAAAAGACATACTATCATCCTCGGGAATATCAAGAATAACAAAGTCCGTTAAAATAGTAACGTTTGCAACCACAACAGGTACATCCTCACAAATACCGACAGGTATAGCAGTTGACTTATCAGCCATTTGCAAAGATATTTCAGTAGGTGTCAACTTATTCAAGTCAATTCTATGATATAAAGAGAGAGGCATAACACTAACACCGGCTCCAAGATCACATAAAGCAGTTTTAACATAATTTCTTTTAATGGAGCATGGTATAGTAGGTACTCCTGGATCTCCTAGTTTCTTTGGTATTCCACCCTTAAAAGTGTAATTAGCAAGCATGGTGGAAATTTCAGCCTCCAGTATCTTTCTTTTATTAGTAATGATATCCTTCATATACTTAGCATAAGGATTTGTTTTGAGCACATCAGTCAATCGCATACACAAAAAGATAGGTCTAATCATTTCAGCAAAGCGCTCAAAATCCTCATCATCCTTTTTCTTGGATGGTTTCGAAGGAAAAGGCATGGGTTTCTGAACCCATGGTTCTCTTTCTTTACCATGTTTCCTAGCAACGAAGTCTCTTTTATCATAATGTTGATTCTTTGATTGTGGGTTATCAAGATCAACAGCAGGTTCAACTTCTACATCATTATCATTACTAGGTTGAGCATCATCATGAACATCATCATTAACATTTTCACTAAGTTCATGTTCATTACCAGATTGTGTTTCAGCATCAGACATAGAGATATCATTTGGATTATCAGGTGGTTCAGCAATAGGTTCACTAGAAGTTTGCATAGTTCTATCATTTTTCTTTTTCTTCCTTTTAGAAGAGCTAGGTGCATCAATATTATTTCTTTGAGAATCATGCTCGATTCTCTTAGGGTGGCCTTCAGGATACAAAGGTTCCTGAGTCATTCTACCAGTTCTAGTAGCCACTCTAACAGCATAATCATTTTTCTTACTATTCATTTCATCAAGCATTTCTTTCTGAGCTTTAAGTACTTGTTCTACTTGAGTGGTAACCATAGAAGCATGTTTGCTAACAAGTTTAAGTTCACCTCTAATATTATCCATATAATCACTCAAGTGTTTAATCATAAAGGTATTCTGCTTTAATTGTCTACCAAAATAAGCATTAAAGTCATCTTGCTTAAACATAAAGTCATCAAAATCATCCAAGCACTGACTAGCAATTTTAGTAGGAGGAACTTCAACTTTATCATATCTATAGAGAGAATTTACCTTTACTACCTGTGTCGGGATATCGGGAGGTTCTTCAGTAAATAAGTAATTGAGATCATATACTTCTTCAACAGGCGGTAAATTAAGACCATGTATTTCTTTAATAGGAGGTAAATTCTTAACATCTTCAGCTTTAATACCTTTTTCTTTCATAGATTTCTTTGCCTCTTGCATATCTTCGGGACTGAAAAATAGAACACCTCTCTTCTTCGGAGTTGGTTTAGGAATAGGCTCAGTAATTGGCTCAGGAGTTGGCTCGGGAGGTGGCTCGGGAGGTGCCCAATTATTTTCATTTGCCAACATATTATTCAATAAAATTTCAGCGTCATCCGGTGTTCTTTCCCTGAAAAGAGAACCAGCACAACTATCCAGGTAATCTCTGGAAGCATCAGTTAGTCCATTATAAAAGATATCAAATATTTTAGGTTTCTTAAGAGGATGATCAGGCAAAGCATTAAGTAACTTGAGAAGCCTCCCCCAAGCTTGTGGGAGACTCTCTTCTTCAATTTGCACAAAATTGTATATTTCCCTCAAAGCAGCTTGTTTCTTATGAGCAGGGAAATATTTAGCAGAGAAGTAATAAATCATATCCTGGGGACTTTGCACACAGGCAGGATCAAGAGAATTAAACCATTTCTTAGCATCACCCTTTAATGAGAACGGAAATATTTTGAGTATATAAAAGTGGCGCGATCTCAGATTATTAGTAAACAGGGCAGCTATTTCATCTAACTTACGAAGATGTGCCACAACAGTTTCAGATTCATAGCCATAAAAAGGATCAGATTCAACCAAAGTAATTATATCTGGATCAATAGTAATATCATAATAATCCTGATCAGGAACACAGATAGGTGAAGTAGCAAAAGCAGGGTCGGGTCTCATCCTACCTCTAAAAGATTCCTTACTCCACTTAATTAGTAACCTCTTACGTTCAGGTTTATCCGGACAAGCAAGAATAGTTTCATAAGATTTATTATTAAAAAGATAACCCTCAGGAATAACAGGCATAGGTTCATCATCACTAACATCATCGTGTTCAGGTTCACTAATTTCTCTTTCTCTAGACTTAGAAATTTGCTCATCTAGAAATTCACCAAGTGGAACAGTAGTATCAAGCATAGAAGTAGTTTCATCATAAGTATCATGCATAGCAGAAGTGGCATCATCAATAACATGCGACATATCAGAATTCATAGCAGTAGTAGGTTTAGGTGTCGCTAGCTTACTCATAACAGAAGATGAATCAAGTGCAGAGCTAGATGGCAGTTCCTTACCTCCCCTCGTAGTTGAGGGATAAATTTTTGTCTTAGCGTCTTTCAAGTTCTTCATAGTGTCCAGCAGATATAAATCCCAAGTGACTCAAAGAATAGAGCTATGCTCCCCGGGAACGGCGCCAGAAAAAGGTCTTGATAACCCACAAGTATAGGGGATCGCAACAGTTTTCGAGGGTAGAGTATTCAACCCAAATTTGTTGATTCGACACAAGGGGAGCCAAAGAATATTCTCAAGTATTAGCAGCTGAGTTGTCAATTCAACCACACCTGGAAACTTAGTATCTGCAGCAAAGTGTTTAGTAGCAAGGTAATATGATAGTGGTGGTAACGGTAACAAAGTAAAGACATCAAAAGTAATGTTTTTGGTATTTTTGTAGTGATTGTAACAGTAGCAACGGAAAAGTAAATAAGCGTAAACCAGTATATGGAAAACTCGTAGGCACCGGATCAATGATGGATAATTATGCTGGATGTGGTTCATCATGTAAAAGTCATAACATAGGGTGACACAGAACTAGCTCCAGTTCATCAATATAATGTAGGCATGTATTCCGTAAATAGTCATACGTGCTTATGGAAAAGAACTTGCATGACATCTTTTGTCCTACCCTCCCGTGGCAACGGGGTCCTATTGGAAACTAAGGGATATTAAGGCCTCCTTTTAATAGAGAACCGGAACAAAGCATTAACACATAGTGAATACATGAACTCCTCAAACTATGGTCATCACCGGGAGTGGTCCCGATTATTATCACTTCGGGGTTGCCGGATCATAACACATAGTAGGTGACTATAGACTTGCAAGATAGGATCTAGAACTCACATATATTCATGAAAATATAATAGGTTCAGATCTGAAATCATGGCACTCGGGCCCTAGTGACAAGCATTAAGCATAGCAAAGTCATAACAACATCAATCTCAGAACATAGTGGATACTAGGGATCAAATCCTAACAAAACTAACTCGATTACATGATAAATCTCATCCAACCCATCACCGTCCAGCAAGCCTACAATGCAATTACTCACACACGGCGGTGAGCATCATGAAATTGGTGATGGAGGATGGTTGATGATGACGATGGCGACGAATCCCCCTCTCCGGAGCCCCGAACGGACTCCAGATCAGCCCTCCCGAAAGAGATTAGGGCTTGGCGGCGGCTCCGTATTGTAAAACGCGATGAAACTTTCTCTGTGATTTTTTTCTCCTTGAAAGCCAATATATGGAGTTGGAGTTGGGTCGGAGGGCCACCAGGGGGCCCACGAGGTAGGGGGGCGCGCCCAGGGGGGAGGGGCGCGCCCCCCACCCTCGTGGATAGGGTGTGGGCCCCCTGGTCTTCATCTTTGGCGAGGATTTTTTATTATTTATTCTAAGATATTCCGTGGAGTTTCAGGTCATTCCGAGAACTTTTGTTTTCTGCACATAAAACAACACCATGGCAATTCTGCTGAAAACAGCGTCAGTCCGGGTTAGTTCCATTCAAATCATACAAGTTAGAGTCTAAAACAAGGGCAAAAGTGTTTGGAAAAGTAGATACGACGGAGACGTATCAGCGATCTACAAGGGTATGTAGATGCACTCTCCTTCCCCTCGTTGCTAGATTACTCCATAGATTGATCTTGGTGATGCGTAGAAAATTTTGAATTTCCGCTACGTTCCCCAACACATGTGCAGCTCCATAAACGACCAGTAGAGCCCACTTGCACTTCTTAATTTTGTCAAAAAGGTTAATTTGCAAAATGTACTTGCCACAAACAGTGTCAATAACATCAAACTTCTCTACTCTCACACCACATAGGATTCCTCCAGATTTCCCAATTGAAGGGATCCATTCCCAGTGGAAATTAGCCATAGGGTCAAGCTTCCTAAAAAAGAAGGTTTTATAATTTTTCTTCATGGTCTCTTGAAGACCAATGAAATCAACACCATTGGCACTAATGATATCTGTGAGACAGGAAGACATGCCTTTCTTTCCTGCCCCCCTACAGTTCCAAAAGATACCTATCATTTATATCGACTAGGTTTATCCCTCACCCTGATAGGTCAGCCAGGTTCCGAGACAGACCTATCCTCAATTTTTTCCTTTGTCTTCTAGTAAGAGCCCTAGAAGAGGAAATAGGGGATGAGAGAGCCACTTTGACCTCACTAGACTTTTCTTTTTTCTTTTTTCGAGACTGAACTTTGATGAAAATATCATCATCCCCACTCTCCTGATCACTCCAGGTCAATGAGAGAGGAGTAGAGTTACCACAACAGTCATTAATGGTAATTTTAGCAGGAACATAATTTTTCTCCTGAAGCATTTGCCTAGATGACTCTAATTCCCGAAGAACATCAATCGTAGCAAAATTATCATCAGGAATTTCAACCCCCATGAGGGAGGCACGCAACATAATAGCAGTATTGGACAGAATAGAGAACTAATTATCAGTAGGAGGGGTGCCATTACCTTCCAAGTTGCGCTTCCTCATTCTTCAAGAGGCTATCTCCTCCACCCTAGCAAGCTTCCGGTACTGATTGCGAGTAGAAAGCCCGGTTGGCTCAGGAGGCACGTTTTCATGCATAGGAGATCCATTGGCCGACTCCATAGTGTACACACTATGAACCCCACCACCCTCCACCGAGCCCTCCTCAAGTTCCACCACACGTGGCAGAGCCGGCCACACCACATAGTCTGATAGTTTAGTCAAGTTACCAAAGTGACCAAAATTATCCAAAAAAACAGGCGAAGGAGGAATAGGTGTAACAGCCCAGGCACCTGTTTTCATAGGCTCAACTGGGACCGGAGAGGCACACGAGGCGACAACAACTCCCTGATCTTGACTAAGCCCCTCAGAACTCATATTAACAGTTGGCAAACTCAGCTCAGGAGACTCCATAGCTGCATGTTCTTTTGCCATAGAGTGAATGAGTAATTCAGTATGGTCCCCATCGTCACTCTCCTCCTCCTCCTCATTTTAAGATAGAGTGGGCAACCGAGAACACACGGTATAGTTCTGAGAAGATGAATTCCCCACCACAGAATCACTTGTGCCCCTGGTCAGTAGAAGACTCATGCTAAAAATCAAACTTAGCTTTTTTGGCAACAGAGCAAGATACGCCATTGTCAACACGAACAGAAGACTGATTTTTATCAGGGGCCCCCACCACAATTCTTTCCACTTCATAAAAGAAATCATAGAACTTCCCTTCAAGCATACCCTTAGCCGAGGGAGGAATTTTTTCAACTTCCCTACAACCCAGCAGAATACGAGCATACTCAGGTTTATGTAAGGTAGCTGGATCAACTTCCAAAGTAACCCCAACTAAACCACCAGCATATGACACATATTCGGTATAACGTTTCTCCAAGGGGACATTGCGCACACGAACCCAGGCTTTCTGAAGACCAGCCTTAGCCCCTATCGACGCTGACCAGGAGGAGATACAAACAATCATAGAGCCATCCAGGATCGGGAGGCGTTTACCATAACAGCATGCCCTTTCAACCTCACGAGCATTAGGGAATCTCATAACAAACTGAGTAGGACTGATTTGGCGAGCAGTACAACGCCACTTTTTAGGTTTCTGAGAGAAAAAACCATTGAATTCAGTCTCTATTTCTTTAACAGAAGCATCTCTCTCTAGAACAGTAATCACAACAGTATTGGTTTTTTCACTGGATTGCTTACTATAGGCACAATCAGGGATGAAGAAAAAACCCTGGCCAGGGGACTGAAATCCACACATCATAGAATGCATTCCCAGGGGCGAGGAGATTGGCATAGTTGTGCCATGTGCCCAAGTTTACTGCTTCTCTCACATCTAATAGTGGGGCAACGAGGAGCAAAATAACCTGGTAAATTGCAGTTGTGGCAGAGCTTGCCTGTGCCTTTGTTGTCTTGACGAGTAGGAACAGCGGGAGGAACAGGAGCTCCCCCTTTCGATGCCGTCTTGGAACTTGGGTCAGGCCACTGCACCCTCGCACCGCTGCCTTGGGATTTCGCCGCCGCCTCCCATCAGTCCCCCGCGCCCGCACCCACAGATCCGCTGCCAGGCGGGGGAGGTGAATCCGTGCGTTGCCACACCAGATTCCGCCCCTGGCTCGACGGCGCCTGCGTCCGACCTCCTCTGAAACTGCCGTGACATGCGCCCTCCTGTCGTCCCCCGAGCCTGCCTGCTCCACGATCCGCCATCGGAGGAGTCGGCGCGCGCGACGTCTCCCCGACGACCTGAGCAAACGAGCGCTCGTCGCCGCTAACCTTCCCCGGCCACCACTGGAAGGAATCAGATGAGGGAGGAGGGGGGGCCTTGGATCTGGTCCAGAAATGGCCGAAGAGCCGCTCAAGGTGTGTATCGGCAGTCCCCGCACTGGAATGGGATGTGGTAGGTGCGAGATCCCCTCCCGAAACCCTAAAATGCCCCCGCTCAGCTGCTGCAATGGGGTCCTCATGGCGGTGAGCCATCCGTGGCCCCAAGCCCCGCATCCCCGCAGTAGCGCCAGGTGGAACGCATCGAGTGGCTGCATGCGGCCATGGCCCATCTCCAGACGTGCTCGACCCAGGCGCACCGTCCGTCTTACATGGCGGCGGTAACCAAAAAGCTACCGCCGGTCCGAAGGATTGCAACAAGGGCCAACTTGCAAAACAGGGCGATGAGTAGAGGTTGCTGCGGGGGGATCTATCAAAAAATCAAATCCGATAGTGAAGAAGGTGACAGACGGCGCGAGAAACCAGCCGGTCGATTGGAAGCATTTTTGTCTTTTTTTATTGACTAGCAAGATGTATTTTTTTACAAAACACATGTTGTGATTTACCATGCGGCAGTAATCCCATGTGTAAGAACTAATGATATCTTGAGAAAGAGGAGAGATAAGGTGAGGAGGAGTGGGGCGTGGTGGTGATTGGTGGTTGGACTGAGCGGAGGCATGGGGATGGACAACGCCGACAGCGGCCACGATGACGGATTGTTCTTGAGGTTTTCTTTTTTAATTGCTCAACCATGAAGTTATGGAAGATAAGGATGAACGAGGGAAGGCCTTGTCTGCAAATGTGGAGAGAGGTGCGGGTATCTTTTTGCAAAATTGTCGTAGTTTACTTTCTGTCCGTAGATATAGATCAGACGGTCTATATTGCAAGATGGTAGGCACACCATTATTACCAGCTCGATTTTTTTTATAAGAGTAGATATTAATTGAAACCTTTTTTAGAAAACATGTTTTACAATTTCAAATTTAATGATACATAGTTCTTGTTGATCACCAGGAATAAACATGTATTTATGTATGAGCTAGAAGTTTATTACTTTGAACTAAAAGATCTTTTTCTTCGCTTTGATAAGTTGGTTTCTTTACATAGCTTACCACATATGACATGTGGTGAACTAAAAGAGTTGAGAACGTTAATCTAAACTATGGTTTCAATTTCGCTAGATTGCCTCGTATCCATCGTCTTAACTACAATTGATTTAGTCTCCGGGAAAAAAGAACTGCAACCTCTTGGGGCTGGAAGCGTTCAGCCGATGTTATACAAAACCGAAGCAGTCGCGATAAGAAAAGTAAGAAAGCATGCGTTTTTCCAATGGGATTGGTCAACCAACGAGGCGCATCGGCGGCATTGACGTAGCTCTTGCGTGTTGCTTTTGGTCCAAAGAGATGAGCTACCTGGGGAACTCCAGCTTCCTCCCTTTCCCCCGGATTGTTGCTTCCGTTTCTTTTCATTCCACTTTCTGCAAAAGAAGAAGAAACCAGAGGCCGGTCGATTAATAAAGCGACAAGGACGTCCCATGTTTCCACCTCACCTCTATCAACTAGTCGCGCCCGACAACATCATCTCTGCACGCACTGTACTGCCATGCTCATAAATCGCAATGTTCGCTCAAATCCGTCCACCGAATTCCTGTCCACCACACGCACGTCCAAAACCATTTCACAAAATTCGGCAACATAATAATAATAATAATAATAATAATAATAATAATAATAATAATAATAATAATAATAATAATAATAATAATAATAATCCGTACCAATTCTCTCGGCCATTTTACCACAAACGAAATCGGCAAGTACGTGCGAACTGCGAGCTTTGATGATTGCGTTTTGCGCCCACCCGTTGCGTGTGCACGCAGGGAAGAGGGGTGCGAGCGGGATGGACATGGACCATGGCGCCCGACCCGTAGATAAGGTCCATCATCATCATCGCCAATCACCGTATGGATACTGTACGTATGGACGGGCTGCACGATCGGCCAGCGCACGGCCGGAACGTTTGCCGTGATTAATAAAGGGGAGGAGCCGTTTGGTCTGGCCTTCCTTAACTACGCACTCCCCCTTAATCCCGCCCCCGCCGCGCGAATCCATCTACTCCCCCCGTAACCTCCCTCCCTCCCTCTGCCCTGCCCTGCCCTCTCTCCCACGCTGCGGGCTGCGCGCCCCCTCCCACCTCCACCTCCTCCCCCCTCTGCTCTGTTCCTGCGGAAGCAAAACCCCACGCCGAACCAGGCGTGGCGAATCCGCGAGCGCCCGCCGTCTGGTGCCCGCTCTACCCGGAGCTGCCCCGAGGAGGAGGGGCAGCAGGAGGAAGAGGAGGAGCAGGCGGCCTTTGGTCTCCGAGCTGTCGCCGCCGGTGCTCTCGAGGTGAGCCTCCTCCCTGGCGCCTGCATGGTCGGTTTCGGAGCTGGGAGTCTAGGGTTCGTTGTTCGGAGGCCCTGGCTGCGGCCTGTCTGCTGGGGAGATAGTTTTTCGGCTTTGTGTTTTGCTGCTGTTCAATTTGAGGAGGGCGAGGTGCTCCTCCCTAGCCAGGCGCGCACCAGGTGTTTGTTTGTTTGTTAGTTATTGTAGGAGAGGACGAGAGGTAGTGCTGGGCTGTGCGATCGAGAGCTGGGTTCAGTCTGTCAATGGAGACGACGGACGATGTTTGCGAGACTGCACAGCTCGGATGATCTGGAGTTCTGGACGCGCCCCCAATCGGGTTGTACGGAGAGAGCATCGGCGACGCCGCTATGCTTGTCTTGGGCTCGTCGACGTTCTCGAATGAGTGCTCATGCCAGTGCGCGGGTTGGGTTGGGTTCCCCGCTGCGGATTCCGTGGGCGTGAGCGGTGAGCCCTGAGAAATTTGTGTCTTCCGTTTGTTTCCCTTGGTCCTCGTTCTAGCACGGCTGGGGAAATTAATTTGTTATTAAGGCTACGTAGTACTCTCAATTCTAGACTCTTTGGTGATTTCGATGCTTGATTAGTACCCGCTGCAATTTTTTACTGCCCTTAATTAATCGTGTTAGGTGACTAGACACACTTGTCTCCTAGTAGCAGCAATCCAGCCACACTTAACTCCTGCAGTGAGCCAAAGAAAATGTGCTCATGCAATTTGTGCTTGATTCACTTTCGGTGGGTGAATTCTTCGAGCAAGCCCTCAAGAATTATCCAATGTAGATGCAGCAATGAAAGCAACGTGTCATACTTCTTACAACGCTTCATCGGTCAGTCGATTCAGTCGAGGAAAATTCCCGGCAATTTCAAGTGAATCCCATTGGTTCTATAGGCATGTGCCCTGTCCTGCGGCTTTCTTTTTCTGTTGTTTGCATCGAAGATTACAAAATCTCGATGCATGTTCCTGGTTCATAAGTGGCACCTTAATAAAAGGTCTCTTGTTTCCAATGCCGCTTCTGATGGGAGATTGTTAATCTGCTAGGCAAAGAGATTCGCCTCACATGCTTGTGATGATGTGGATTTCCTTGTCTGTCCCAAAACCCCTCAGAATCTCCGCAAATAGTTTTGTTTATTGGCTTCGTCCTTGCTCGAATGCCTCATGTTACATGGCAACAGCAATTTGCACAAAACATCTTCTATTTTATATTTTTGTTAGTGTATGAGCAGTGCATCTATAAATGCCACCTTCCTCCCTCCCTTGCTTAGGAGCCTCCATTATATAACTTCTCCCTCCCTGGTCCAACCATGGCATCTCTGTGAGAGGGTTGAGGGAGCAGCTGCCGCAAGTTTTGTACTGGAAGTGGGTATGTTATTCATTTACCTGCAGTTTCAGGATCGCTTTGGTACATTGCTTAAACATGTTGACTCTGTATTTTTCTTGGTTTTTGTGTGTCTGGATAGTTTGTCTTGCTTGTTTCAAGTGAATCTAGTTGAATGAATTTCTTCATTTGGCCTAGTCTGATTGTTTGATGTCTGTATGTGGACCTTCTGCAGATCTGGGCCACTGAAGCATTGCAGTAGAGCCTGCAGGGAGCTAATTTCATGAGAGACGTGTTGATGTGGTTGGTTCTAGAAATTACTATTCTTCATGGATGTTCATAAGAGCACTGTGCAGAAAGCTGCTCTTGTTGAAGAAACTCGAAGACCGCCGCTTGTTCCATCTGAGAAGCATAATGCTTCTTCTTTAAGCCGAGTGAGAGATGTTGCATCCAGGTACAAGACTGGTCAGGGTGCTACTGCGACAAGGCGATGTACATCTCCTAGTCTTGGCCGGACCTCAACAACTAATGGTACACCAGTGCCCAATAGGGCGCAATCTGCAGACAGAAGAAGACCCTCAACACCTTCAACCCCTTCTTCTAAGGTGTCAACACCCTCCACCCCAACATCAAGGTCCATAACACCAGTCCGTGATACTGTCAAAGAGGTAAATAAGAGTTCTAGGTGTATAGCAAATGAAAGGTCCCCACATGGCTTGTGGCCAGCAATGCGGAACCTGTCTCCCTCCTACCAGTTGGAGTCTGCGGCTGCCCCTGGTAATAAAAAAGATAAGGTGGTCTCTAGCCCATCTTTAGATCATATCAAGGGACAGGCGAGTGTTCTAACTGAGAGGAAGAGGAGTCCTCTGAGAAGGAAAAAAATTACTGAACAATGTGAGAATTCTCGACCTTCAGAAGATCTACCTAAGAAGGCAACTGAGCAAAACCGTTGGCCAGCCATGACAAGTGGGCGTGGGCCTGCCAATCTTATGCCGAATACTGAACTTTCTGACAAATCTAGCAAACCAGTCCCTTTGTCAAATACTTCTAGAGGGCTTTCACCAAGGAAGATTTCTGCTTCTGAAGACGCAGGTAAAAGGTTGAATCAATCACTGGATGACGTGGCAAGGAGACTAGCTATTCATGCAAAAAGAAGAGATGAACAGTTAGATTCTGGCAGTGATGTTTCTTCACAGACAACGGAAAGATCTAAATATGTGAGCCGTCCAAGCAGGACAACCACTTTGCCTGTTCCTGTTCTTCATCGCTCATCGTCACCAAACAAGGTCTTGTCAGCTGCATCCTCTGCTTCTAGGGCTTTTCAGAGTCCATCGAGGACAAGACCTTCAACACCTTGCCGGTCACAAAGTGCTGGAAGTATTCAATCAGGTGGTATAGCTCCTGTTGTTAGCTACATGGTTGATCCAAGAAAGGGAAAGAAAAATGCCAGCCAAATTGAAAATATCCATCAACTGCGTTTGCTGCATAATAGATACTTGCAATTGCGTCTTGTAAATGCTCGTTCGGAAGATGTTCTATCTTTCCAAAAGGCCACTGCTGAGGTAAAATTAGCATATTTTATTTATTTAAAATTGTTTCAAGTTAGTTTGGATCATTATAATGCAACTGTTTCAGACTTTATAATGCGCCTCATAAAATTAACATACTTCATAATGCAGCTGTTTAAGACTCAGTTTAGTGATGATTACTGTTTGGCACAGTTGACAGCATTTTTTGCATTATAAAGTTTGCCCACATAGTCGTCTATGTGTTTAGAAGCCTCTGATCAACTTTTTGTTGACATTAATACGTTTTGTACTTTTCTTGTGAGCTTTGTTACTTTTTTTGTTTAGTGATGTTCAGTTGATGAAACAGTTCCCATGTTCTCATTTAAAACAGAATACCATATATAATGTTTGGAGGAATACTTCAGACTTGAGGGATGCTGTTAATTTGCGAAGAATCATGGTGCAGCGCCATCGACAAGAGTTGAAGCTGTATGGCATTCTGCAAGAGCAGGTAAGCTCCACCTGATGCATTCATGGCTTTGGTTCTATAATAATCTCCCAAGCATATTGCGGAACCCATGTTCTTTTCCATTTGAGTATAATTCCAATTTTGGCCAAGTTGACACAAACTTTCTACGATGTTCCTAGTGACACCAATTGAAGCATAGCCATGTTTCTTTTTAGAAGTACTCTTTGAAAGAATAGGAGCTAATTGCAATGTGATAGGACTGTTCTCATTCTTACATGGCAAATTCGAACACAATATATAAGTACATAGTTGTCATAACACACTTTCTTCTCCAAAAGAGGTGATATAAAATCTGGAAATTAGGGATATGAAAGAATGAATATGATGGGTCATGACTATACTACATGGATTATGACTGTAAATGCATACATTGCATTTTTTAATCTGCTGTTATTGTGGTTCAGATTGCTTGCCTTGAACAATGGCCAGCACTTGAAGACGAGAATAACCTTTCCTTTTCTCGGGCAACTGAGGCTCTAAAAGCAAGTACACTGCGCCTTCCAGTCACTTCAGGAGCAAGGGTATGCTGTGAAAAAAATGCATTTAAATAAACTCAAACTATTTTGTTGTTGCACTTCTACTTGTGAACATATATTACTTTTGTGATTGTGACTAATTGTATTGCCTGTTTTTTTTAACAGGTGGATGCAGTTAGTCTTAAGAATGCTGTAAGCTCAGCTGTTGATGTCATGCAAGGTTTGGGATCGTCAGTTTATTCTATGCTTTCTAAGGTAAACAGCAGTATGACTTAGAATTTTACTTTCCATATTTCCTTGTCTCATAATAATAAAATCAACTGTCCAACCATAGAGGAAGCTCTTTTACTTGTGACATGGTTTACTACACCCATTCATCACAAGAATTGCACGCAAGTATGATTCAGACTTTAAGAAAAGCTGTTCCCTCGCAAAATGGTGATGTTCTGCATCAGTCATTTTTCGTAGGAACCGTCAGCTATCGGTCTGCTTTGAAAGGCTTGTTTCCATTTTTAAAACCGATGAAATATATCGACTCTTCAGTCACAAACAAACTATGAATAAAGCCCCACTAAAAATTGGGTCCATGTGTCAGTAACTGGACCCTTTTGTGCACACCCTTGATTGCATTGTTAAGTTTGACCCTCAGTAAAGCTTAAGATATTGCATGGAGTCGAGTACAAAAGTTTAATAACCACGAAAGGCCATCCCACACTGTTATGGCAAATTCTTGTCAGTGACTGTTTTAACTGACTTGGAGCATCTTTGTTGCCAGGTTGAAGACAGGACATATTTGATCTCGGAGCTTTCAGTCGTAGCAGCACAAGAAAAGGTCATGCTTGATGAATGCAGAGAACTCTTAGCTATGGCCGCAGAACTGGAGGTACTTACATTCCATTCCCAAGACATTCCTTCTAAGAAGTGACCATAGTGCTCTGAATTTCGAATTAAAAAAATGTGTTTCTCTGACTGGTGTTGAACTGGTGCTTAATTTTATCTCATGACGAGAGCAGTTGTACACAGTACCTTACTAGTGCTATTGTATCTTTAATCAGGTACAGGAGTCTAGCCTGCGGACACATCTTATGCAAGTAAAGGACTTGCCCAGATGAATTAACAACCTGGGCAAAGCTATACGATACCAATCTTCTTGAATAGGTACTCCTGTGCAAGTTGAGCCTGTGACTATAAGAACATACTGTGCAAACAGACAAGGAATCCGTAGAGAAGAAATAACAAAATGGAAGAGTATTAAACATCCCCTGCTGATCAAGGTGTGATGCTGTGCAGATAACAACTCACAGTTCTTAGATATGATAGATTGTAGGTCTCCTCGTGTGTAAATGGCTTTTACCGTATAGTGCATTTCTAGCCCCTTCTCCCCCTTCTTTTAGTTTCTTTTTAAGGGTAGACCCCTATTCTTTTCCACTGTATTCTTTTGATATCCGGAAAGAGAATATAGAAATGAAATTTTAAGGGAAAAGATACTGAAAGGTATGGATTCTCCCTTTTGTGTGCAACAAGTGCTGCCCGATTTTGTAGCTGTGCTCTCTTGTCACCCTAACCAACCCCATTGTTTGGTGATTACGGACATCTCAATCGTACCAATATTCATGTTGCTGTTGGATTGCTGTTAATTTATCTACTCTAAAATGGCACCTCTGTGGTGGTTTGGTTGATATCGGGATTCTGCTTCTAAAGTCTTTGAATTGTGGAATATTGTATGGATTGCTGTTAATTTATCTACTCTAAAATGACACCTCTGTGGTGGTTTGGTTGATATCGGGATTCTGCTTCTAAAGTCTTTGAATTGTGGAATGCTGTTAATTTATCTGCTCTAAAATGACACCTCTGTGGTGGTTTGGTTGATGTCGGAATGCTTTTAAAGTCTTTGAATTGTCGAATACTGTATTAGATTTAGATCCCCTTGGCACTCAGGCTCTTTACCTAAGCAAGAACCTGTCTAAAGCGCTCTGCTGCTGCAAGGTCTTTTTTTTTTCTGTTACCAGGACTTCTTATCCTGCAGTCTGAATGCCACTCTTCAACTTTACATTCAGAAAACAAGTAAATGCACCTGTTTTAGTTAGCTACATCAGGCTTTGATTTCAGCAAAACTTACCAGCTACCCACAAGAGCAATCACAGCTAAAAAACATGAATGCTGTTCATTCTTGCTTGACATGACATCCAAAGTCTGGCCCGCTGTTCAATTCTTGTTTAAACCATTTCTGGCCACCAAAATATTACACAAAACATAGCATGAACAAAAACATCCACAACACAAAACTTGCGTCCAAATTGTTCTTCTCCCTATGCACAATGTCCAGAGCTCTTAATGCGATCAGCAGTTGATGCCGCACTGCTTCACGTCAGGCCCCTTGGCCTTGACGGTGAAGGGGTCGATCCTGACCCAGAGCAGGGAGAAGATGGAGGCGAGCAGCACGGACCAGATGATGACGATGGTGGGCGTCCTGTTCTGCCTCCCCATGAGGCCCTTGAGGAACGGGTAGAGATGCACGATCACCCAGAAGGCGAAGAAGAGCTTGCCGAAGAGCGGGCCCCACGACTGGTACCCGTTGTTGATGGCGTCGGAGATGCCCGCGACGACGCCGATGATGTTGATCACCAGCAGCGTCGTCGGCGGGATGAGGAGGGTGGTCCACTTGAAGGCGTAGAGCTCGGCGAACTCGTCGTCCTCGTCCCCCGTGGCCTTGGAGGTGACGGTGAAGTTGGTGTCGATCCCGGCCAGGACCTTGAGCAGGCCCTGGATGACGGCGAACAGGTGCGCCGACACGCCGCCGATGACCCAGAACTGCTCGTTCCTCCACCACTCCTCGATGCTCACCCCGCTCCACCGCAGCTCCAGGATGCCCGTCGCGAAGATGGAGATGAAGAGGGAGATGAAGAAGAGACTGGCGAACGTGCTAATCTGCAGCAGCAACACAACACACACCACAAAACCCGTCAGACATTTGAACCGGTGGATTTTGGCGGGAAGGAGGACGAATGGGGAAAAGTAGCTAGCTGCTCAGCACTGACCGGCGGCATGATGAACTTGCCGGTGAGGAGGCAGACGGCGGGGAGGGTGCAGTAGGCGAGCAGCGGCAGCGAGGTGAAGGGGTAGATGGTGGTGTTGATGTAGGCGAAGCGCTCGAGCCACTTGAGGTTGCCGCCCTTGTAGCCGTAGAGCAGCGGGCTGTGCCGGCTGAAGAAGATCTCCACGGACCCCAGCGCCCACCGCAGCACCTGGTTGAGACGGTCCGACAGGTTGATCGGCGCCGACCCCTTGAACGCCGCCAGCTTCGGCATGCAGTAGATCGACCGCCACCCGCGGCAGTGCATCTTGAACCCCGTCAGGATGTCCTCCGTGATCGACCCGTAGATCCACCCCAGCTGCACCATTCCATTCATGCCAGGAGCAACAAATCAGTACTGGAAGTCTGCAACCATGTGGAGTTGTCTGAAGTGATCTTTGCGTTGTGTTGTTTCTCTGTACCTCTAAACCCCAGTCAGTCTTGTCCTCGTAGCCGCAGCTGATGACATGGATGGCCTCCTTGAGGAGAGCGGCGGGGCTCGACGACGGCGGGACGCCGCCTTCCTCCATGAACGTCGACGTCACGAACGCCGCGGACTGCCCGAACCGCTTCTCGAAGTTCATCTGGGACATCATCTGCTCCTTGTCGCCGTCCATTCCTGAAGAGCCAAAGAGGAAATTTCACCAACCTGTACTAAGCGACTGAACCAAAACCAAATGTTCAGTACTTCAGTGTGTGCTTCCTCTGAAACTTACCTCCGTCGGCCACGCCCTCCGGCAGCCCATCCTTGCCGCCCTTTCGCTTCTTGCGGCCGAAGCACGGGCAGCAGTCGCAGGTCACCATCTTCGGCCTCTTGGGGCCGCTGGGAGGGTTGTATCCGTAGAGCGCCTGTCGCCTGAACACGCACCCTGTTCCGACGTACACCGGCCCTTGGATGCCGTCCAGCCCCTTCATGTTGATCTGATCGCCAAGAACTACCAATGTCAGATCCATGGCTCTACTAGACTATGCAAAATGTAGGTGTGAAGTGTGATTGAACTGTATAGCAATCTTACGTCGAAGAAGACGGTGTTCCTGTTGGCGTATCGGTCGTGCGCGTCGATGCCGTCGAACCTCTGGGGGAACTGCACGTAGCAGACCTTGCGGCCGACCTGAGGGTCCATGAGGAAGCACATGGACTCCCGGATGGCCTTGCTGTTGTTGATGTAATGGTCACAGTCCAGGTTGAGCATGAAGGGCGCGTTGGTCAGCACGGCGGAGACGCGGATCTGCCGGCCAAAATTCAGAGAAGAGTGAGCAAGAAACGTTGTGAGTTCTGGCATTTACGACGAAGCTCTGGAGAAGAAGGGACGGTGCAGTACGAGAGCGTTCATGGCGCCGGCCTTCTTGTGGTGCTGGAAGCCGGGGCGCTTCTCACGGGAGACGTAGACGAGGCGCGGCAGCTCGTTGCCCTCGGTGTCGAGGCCCCCGCTGTGGCCCAGGAAGACCTGGATCATGCCGGGGTGGTCGCGGGTGTTGTTGCCGGGCCACGGCGTGCCGTCCTTCATGATCCACCCCTCGTCCGGCACCTTCTGCGCCTTGGACACCAGCGCGTTGATCCGCACCTTGAACTCCTCGTACTCCCTCTGCTCATCATAGCAAGAGATGATCAGAAATGTTCATGGCGCGGCGGCGACGGCGACGGCGAATAGTTGTTGTTGCCACGTTGTAGTACGTACCTTCATGGCGCGGCGCTCCTGGACGAAGGTGGGCTGGACCTTGTCCTTGAGGTAGTCGACCTTGCGGGAGAAGTAGAACTCGGGGGCGCGGGGCTCGATGCTGAACTTCTTGCAGAAGGGCACCCACTTGCGGGCGAACTCGGCCGTCTCCGACAGCGACTCGAAGGAGAGCATGGAGGCGCCGTCGTCGGAGACGTAGCACGACACCTTGTCCACCGGGTAGTCGACGGCGAGGATGGAGAGCACCGTGTTGGCCGTCACCAGCGGCGGCTCCTTGAGCGGGTCCACCGTGCTGACGAACAGGTCCACCGGCGACAGCATCGACGGCTCGCCCTCCCGCTCGTACCGCAGCGAGAGGCGGTCCAGGTAGGTCTCGCGGTCGATGGGGTACCACTTGGGGAACTGGTCGAGGATCCAGGAGACGGCGAACCAGATCTCGCACACGATGGAGGTGAGCCACAGCGGGATGGCCTCCGGGACCGGGTTGAGGATGCGGTAGCGGAGGAAGACGCAGAGCACGAAGAGGCGGAGGATGATCACCATCCGGTACGGGTTCACCTTGCTCGACGCGATCGACACCTTCCGGGACAGCGGCTGCCTCGCCTCGTCGTTCAGGGGCACGTCGGCGTCCATGTCGTCCGGGTCGGCGGCGCCGTAGACGCCCTGCTTGGACTTCCAGTCGTCCATCCTCTCCTTCCAGCTCACCTCCTTCTTCTCGTCCCCCCACTTTGCGCTCCCTGATCATCATCAAATTCATGTTGCTTGCTTGAGCTTACCAACACAACACGAGGAACTGCATGCATGGTTCCTTGGCATCAACCGGTAGAGTAAGTAGTTAGTCACCTGGCTCGGAAATTGGGTAGGGGTGGATGCGCTTGTGCAGGGAGGAGGAGAAGTCGCCATGGCCATGTCCTGCTGACATAGGGAACTCGCCGCTCACCTAAATTGTTGTGCATGATCGATGAACAATTTAATTTAAGCTGCTAGAGTGATCCAGGGCTTGATGGACACAAAGAAGTGAATGGATATCAGGACATGATGCATACCGGCATGGAGCGGTTGCCGGTGATGATGGGCGGGATCCCGACCATGGGGGTGGTGTTGCCCTCGCCGCCGTCCTCGGAGGCCCTCCCGTAGCTCATCCTGCCGTGGAGCATGGCCTCGGTGATGTGGCTGTTCTGCAGGGCGCCATGCTGCTGCAGCTGCTTGTCGTCGTCGATGTTGAACTCGTGCTCGAGGTCGTCGATGTCCTCCTCGTCCTCGTCGCCCTCCACCCGGGGGCTCCCCTTGAGGCGCTTGTAGCGGGTCTTGCACTGGGGGCAGTTCTGGGTGCCCTCCCGGCGCTCGTACTCGTAGCAGGGGCGGCACACCGGGAAGCCGCACTCGTTGCAGGCGACGAAGAGGTCGCCGGCCACCGTGCGGCCGACCTCGTCGCCGCATATCTCGCACACCTGCCCGCTCAGCGCCCGCGCCGGCTTGTGGTCCTCGTGCCCCCGGATCAGCACCAGCTCGTTCCGGTTGTGCGAGCCGGCCACCAGCCCGGCGCCCGCCTCCATGGTCGCGCGCGGTGGAGCTCGATCGCTCGCTCGCTTCCCCGGCCGAGCAGGAGGACGAGGGGTGTGGAGGTGGTGGTGGTGCCTGGTTCGCTTGTGGCAGGGGCTATATGAGAGGGTTAAAGAGGGGGGATGGTTTTTGGCGGGTGGGAGAGGTGAGGGGTGGCTGTTGGAGCGAGCGCGATCTGGTGCGTCCGATGGAGTCCACGAGCGCGGGTGGACGGACGGATGGGCGCCGGCGTGTGGAGCGTGGCCGCGGGTGAGCCGGGTCGATGGGTCGGTTGGGTGCGGCGTCCCCGTTGCCGCGAAGTGAAGCGAAAGGTTGGTTTTGCCGGTGTCCTGCGCTGCGCTGTCAGGGCTGCGTGCGTGCGTGCGTTCGCCTCCGGACCAACCGAGACTTGGATTTCCTGCCATCGTCACCTTTTTCTTCTTCTAAAACTCTCTTTTCAGAATTGAAAAACTATTCGTGATTGGTGAGTAGTACCTTAAAGAGCAATTGAAAAATGGACGCATCCATGTCCCGTGGAGCTCAAACTTTGTCCAGCTTTTTTGTCGTCAAGATCGAACATGGCAAACAAAAATTTCCATGCAATCAAAATATACGGCTCTGTTTACTTGCTTCCGGTGAACAGATGCAACGCATGCATGTCCTCAGGACATCAGGTTCAGTCCCATGGGCCGTCGGTTCGTTTCGTAGGAAGCATTGAGCGTGAAGCTAACGAGACGCATCACCTTTCGCACGCTCGAGGCCCCTTTTCTGACGCCAGTGTTATGAGCTAGGACGGTGACCAGGCACCTTAATTTGGTGGCACATGTCCCACCTACTAGCCAGCGCCATGATCGTGTAACAAACAAGTAACACATGCATGCTCTGGCGCGCGGCGAGAAACCGTCACGAGGAAACCAAGCGCCAAATGGACATGACATGAAGCAAAGCTGGACGGCTGATTGATAATCCAGGAGGAGAGATGTCTCCGTCCTGAATGCGAAACGCAGGCGCAGGCGCCTGGCTGAAGCATCGTAGGACGCAAGTCTTGTTGGGTTTTGCAGGTGCGACCGACCCATCCATCGTGCCGCTGCTGGAGAACTGACCGTGCAGCGTCGGTGTGAAGAAAAAGTGGCCGTCGCCGTGGGAATCTAGCCAGGTTTTTGGTTCTCGACCGCCGGTCGGCAGTCGCCACTTACTGCTTCAGCTATAAAACCAAGGTTGGACAAACCATCGTGTGCTTCAGAGTCCGGCGCTAGATCACCCCACGAGAAGCAATCGCGTCATCCGCGCGTGGAGGCGTCGTTAAACTCGCCGCACGGGAGGGGAGCGCCTCATGTGCTGATTGGAGCGTCCTTGTGCTTTGTATGTGTGCATTGGTGTCGTGTCTACAGAGCGCCGCGAGTCTTGTTTTCTAAGGCCTTGTTCGGTACCATTCCGCTCCACAACTCTGGGAGCAAAGTTGGTGGAGCTGCAGTTCAAAATGATGGAGCTGCATTTGCCTCGCTCCACAGATTTTAGAAGCAGGTGACTACCGAACAGGGCCTAAGTATCAAATATTCAACTTCTACTCTCTCTGTCCCAAAATAAGAATATTTTTCACATTATACTAGTGTCAAAAACGTTCTTATATTATGGGACGGAGGAAGTATCTCTTTGGAAACAAAATCTTCCTCTGTTATTGATAAAGACAATAACCCTGGTGTCTGCATCGTTTTAAGCACACACCCATATTTCAAAGTTTGGCAAACACTAGTTTTTTTTTTCATTGCACAAAACCGTGACTAAGATGGCCACAAATCAAATGAAAAAAAAAAGTTCAGCCTGAGATTTGTGTCATTCGTCGGAACGAACACCTTAACTTTTTGGGTTATCTTCATCCGAAGTTGTATGTGACCTCCGCAGAAGACAATGCACTGCACAAGAGGAGTTCACCCGGTCCAACCGTGTAAACTAGACTGAGAAGGCCCGGACTGTCTGGGACATGTCCAGGCCAAATTGAGAAGGCCCGGACAAGTGGCCGGACTGTCCGGCTCAATCATATAAACAAGGCCGAGAAGGCTCGGACTTGTCTGCGACATGTTCAGACCAAATAGGGAAGGTCCGACAAGTGGCACTCACCGAGGTCTGGCTCACACTTTTCATGATTTTTACTGAACCTGGTAAAGAGTGAGCGAGCTCAACCGCAAGATGACTTCATCAAATAGAAAAACGTTCATAGCGAAAGTTGAAAGTTGCCCATCTTGTTCAGTGTCCTCCTCGGGCTGCTCATCTTGTTCCAACGTAGGTGGTGTGGGGCCTCTCTTCTTCTATGTCCTCCTCAACCGCTCATCTTGTTCCAGCGCAAGCTCCTCCTCATCCACCTCTTCTAGTTCTGGAGCTTCAAGGTTGAAAGCTTCATCCGCATCCTGTGCAACATAGTGCAAAATTCCCTCCTTGATCAAGAAGTGTTTAGGCATGGAAGTGGGAAACAAATGCTCCACTTCAAGAATACGGATATAGTGACGAGCATTACGAGGAAGTACCATACTGGCACTAGTAAGTGCATGCATATTGACAAGGCGGTTAACTCCCAGCGGTCCCAAGCCGATGATGTCAAGGCCGAGGGCGATGGCCAAGACGTCAGTGACTCCTTCGTAGGTGATGTCACCATGTGTCTGATTTGCCTGGTGGGCAAGGTGAAGTAGAAGGACAGGGCCTAAGTTAGGCGTTTAGTTGATGTCAGTGCTCGGGGCCATCCCAAGGATGAACATATTTGCTTCGTTAATTTTGAATATTTCTCCTTGTGCTTGCAAAGTGTTAGTGATAACATAATAGAACTACCGCATTGCAGGACACTCAATGCAACTGACCCTATGCTTATGGAATTCATAACTCATATATTGAAATAGTTGTACTGGATGTGGATGCAGCACACCAGAGACGTAACGGACATGTCATCATTGTTGGTGAAGCCAAAGAGGGTGCACCCGTCTATAAGGGACATGTCAAAGCTTTGGTCCATGGAGCGGAAGGTGATCTGGTCCGCATCGCTCACAGGGTTAAGTTTGACGCTATGTGATAGGATGCTTAAAAACTCAAGCATTAACCGCCGATAGGTCTTTGTGTCCTGAAATACAAAGTGTTGCACACCAACATTAGCACATAATAAGTTGAAATCATCACCTATACCATGTGTGGCGATTGTAGTTGGGCACGCCACTTAGTTTATCAGACCGCCCTCTTATGAAGTTTTGTATACTTGTTCCTTTGGGTATGGCCGATGAATTTAATCCCCTAAGGCCTTGTTTGGCACACAAGGCTTGGGGAGGCTTTTAGAGGATTTTCCCCCTCTTGGGCTCAAAAGCCCCTAAAATCCTCAAGCATGTGTTTGGTGTACATGGCTTATACCGGGCCAACCCCAAATTCCCCTTCGATCCCCCCGTTCCACGGGACTTTCATGCATCGAGGGTTACCTCGCGGCCTGGCCCTTGGCTCGCTTGACGCGAGGCGTCGGTAAGAAAGAGCCACCGCCGCCAGCTGCCTCCATGTCGGCATCTCCCGCCAGCCACAAGGAGATCGAGCCATCACAAGGCTTCTAGGGTATACCGTCGCTGCCACCTTCCCTCCCCTCTCCTAACCTTCCTAGGGTTTCTTCTCTCCCCACCATGGCTATGACCAAAAGTAATTTTAGAGAAAGAGGATTGGGGATGGAAGATGTTGGGGAAGAGTGAGGATTTCAGGGGATTTGGTGCAGGGGAGGGATTCATCAAATCCCCAATAATCCCCAGTCCCTTTGGGGTTTGAAAACCCTTTGTGCCAAACAAGGCCTAATAGAGAACTTGTTTCCTATACGCGATTGATGCATTAGTAAAGACCAATCACATGAAGCTTGATACAGTGGGGGCTTACCGTATTTTGATTCTGCTTCACTTCTAAGAAACATTCAATTTAGCACGTCGTGCGATGCAAATCGCACAAACGCGCACCCCCACTCCCCTCTCGCACCCTTTTGAGCTGGCCCATGTTCGAGCAGAGCTAGTTCCAATGAGATTAAACAAAAACTATCACAAGCTCTTGTCTTCGTGCTACCTAATTTCAACAAGACTTTCGAGTTGGAGTGTGATGCAAGTGGAGTAGGCATTGGAGCTGTTCTATCTCAAGAAAGGAAGCCCATTGCTTTCTTTAGTGAGAAGTTAAGTGAAGCTAGACAGAAATGGAGCACCTATCAGCAAGAATTGTATGCCATTTTCAGAGCCTTGAAAACTTGGGAAGTTTATTTGCTGCCTAAAGAGTTCATTGCATATAGTGACCATCAATCCTTGAAACATTTTAGAAATCAAAAGCACGTTGACCGCATGCTAGCGAGATGGGCAGCATATCTGGAGAGGTTTAACTATCTTAACGTGCATAAATCTGAGACAACTAATAGAGTGGCCGATGCTTTGAGTCGTCGTGCATGCCTCTCTACTTCTTTTGAAGTTGAACTTCCAAGCATGGAACAAATAAAGGAGTTGTATGAGGATGATGAAGACTTTGGCCATTTTGGGTGAAGCACATCAGGGGCCAGCCATTAGGTGACGACTATTTGGTGCAACATGGCTATCTCTTCAAAAATGATCGTTTGTCACGCAGAGAACTCCATTCAATTGATCTTAGTGGCCATGTTGGACGGGCAAGACTATCGCTAACCTAGAAGCTCACTACTTTTGGCCACAACTAAAGAGAGATGCTGGAAAGTTTGTTTAGTGGTGCCCCGTATGTCAAACCTGCAAAGGACAAGTCCAGAACACAGGGTTATACATGCCTTTGTCTGTTCCTGTTGCTCCATGGGAGGACGTCTCTATGGACTTCGTCTTGGGCTTGCCAAGAACAAGACGAGGAAGTGATGTTGTATTTGTGGTCGTGGATAGATTCTCTAAGATGGCTCATTTCATCTCATGTCGCAAGATAACGGATGCTCATCATGTAGCAAACCTACTTTTTCAAGAAGTGGTCAAACTTCATGGAGTTGTTGCAAATATGTCCTAGAGGCAATAATAAAGTGGTTATTATTATATTTCCTTAATCATGATAAATGATTATTAATCATGCTAGAATTGTATTGACCTAAAACTTAAATACATGTGTGGATACGTAAACAAACATTGTGTCCCTAGTAAGCCTCTACTAGACTAGGCCGTTGATAAAAGATGCTTAAGGTTTCCTAATGATAACCCACAAGTATAGGGGATCGCAACAATTTTCGAGAGTAGAGTATTCAACCCAAATTTATTGATTCAACACAAGGGGAGCCAAAGAATATTCTCAAGTATTAGTAGCTGAGTTATCAATTCAACCACATCTGAAAGACTTAATATCTGCAACAAAGTATTTAGTAGCAAAGTAGTATGGAAGTAACATTAATGGTGGCAAAAGTAACAGTAGTAGTTTTGTAGCAATTGTAACAGTGGCAAAGGCAAAGTAACGTAGCAAAGATCAATATGTAAAAAGCTCATAGACAATGGATCGTCGATGATAATTGTGTCGGATGGCATTCATCATGCAACAGTTATAACTTAAGGTGACACAGAACTAGCTTCAATTCATCAATATAATGTAGGCATGTATTCCGAATATAGTCATACTGTTGGGGAACGTAGCATGCAATTTCAAAAAATTCCTATGATCACACAAGATCTATCTAGGAGATGCATAGCAACGAGAGGGGGAGAGTGTGTCCACGTACCCTCGTAGACCAAAAGCGGAAGTGTTAGGTTAACGCGGTTGATGTAGTCGAACGCCTTCGTGATCCAACCGATCAAGTACCAAACGTACGGCACCTCCGAGTTCAGCACACGTTCAGCTTGATGACGTCCGTCAAACTCTTGATCCAGCAAAGTGTCGAGGGAGAGTTTCGTCAGCACGATGACATGGTGACGGTGATGGTGATGTGATCCGCGTAGGGCTTCGCCTAAGCACTACATGACTATGATCGGAGGAGTAAACCGTGGAGGGAGACGCCGCACACGGCTTGGAACAATTGGTGGTCTCCAAGGGGTGCCTTGCTATCACGCCCAATATGCGATCCTATCCGAGAGGAACTCGAAGGTCCCACCAAGGATAGAGTGCATGTTGAAGACGTTTTGCAAGGTGGATATCATCACATCGTACCATTACATAATATTTGTGGATACATACAAAGGCATACAATTGCCTCACAAATACATCAAACATCATACATGAGAGCAACATCTAACTACAGATGAAACACAAATAGAAACTCAAACGACATCCACCCTGCTAGCCCAGGCTGCCGACCCGGAACCTATCCCCTAAACGAAGAAGAAGCAGAAGAAGAACTCCCAAACAAGCAAAGATCGCGCTCACGTCGTACCATCGCATTACCTACACCTGCAACTGTGGTTGTAGTAATCTGTGAGCCACGAGGACTCAGCAATCCCATTGGGTATCAAGACTAGCAAAGCTTAATGGGTATGGAATGGATAAGTGGTGAGGTTGCAGCAGGCGACTAAGCATTGTATGGTGGCTAACTTAGGAGTACAAGAGTAAGATGAGAAACTACGCAAACGGTCGCAAACTAGTAATGATCAAGAAGTGATCCTGAACTACTTACATTCAAACATAACCCCACTATGTTCTCTTCTCGAACTCACTCGAAAAGAGACGGTCACGGTTACACACGTGGTTGGTGTATCTTAATTCGGATCTGGTGTCAAGTTCTCTATAACTGGATATTAAAAATTCCCATCTGCCACATAACCACGGACACGGCTCTCAAAAGTTTAGACCCTGCAGGGGTGTCCCAACTTAGCCCATGACAAGCTCACGGTCCGCGGAGACAATCCTCCATCTCGGAACACCCGACCAAACTCGGGATTCCGGTGCACAAGGCATTTCGACAATGGTAAAAGAAGTCCAGCAAGACCTCCCGGCGTGTCGACACCCTAATAGTAGCCACGCGTATCTCGTCTCAGGCCATGACCGGATGGGTCAGCCTACGAGTAAAACCAGATCCTCGGGTTGCCACGTGGTGGTCCTGCAGTCTGCCCGTTTGGGACCAACATCATCAGCACCGACCCTCCTGTATTATGTTGAATTACTCCTTGGGTAGCGCTAAATCCCTATGCGTCAAATTTAATATCATGTTTAGTTATTATGTTGAGAAAATGGTAAAACCAATGTTGGGCCTTGCTGGAAGAGTTTTATTCAAAGCGAACTGTCAAGAGGGGCCCGTAAACCCTCACCGTGTTAGGGACACAAAATCAAGGAACATAACACCAGTATGACGGAAACTAAGGAGGAAAGAGTGGAACAAAACACCAAGAAAAAGGCTAAGCCTTCCACCCTTTACCAAGTATATCGATGCATTAATTAAATAAGAGATATTGTGATATCCCAAGATATCCATGTCCCAACATGGAACAAACTGCAACTAGCAACGCTATAAGAGGGGCTGAGCAAAGCGGTAACATAGCCAAACAACGGTTTGCTGGGATGGTGAAAAGGTTAGAGGCTATTTCATGGCATATTGGGAGGCTTGATAAACAAGTGGTGGGTAGCGTGACATAGCGATAGCATCGAGACAACTAGCATAGCAAAGATAGTGGTGAGATCCAATGTGATGGTCATCTTGCCTGAAATCCCGCTAGGAAGAAGAACGAGTACAAGAAGACGGACAGGCATAGACAAACCAAGCGTAGTCGAACGAATCCTCACAATCGCAATGAAACAGGAACTATCGAGAAGGAGCACAACCGGAAAGAAGCAAACAACATGGTAAACACACAAGCACATAACATGGCATGATGCTCATCCAAGTATGATGCATGACAAGGCTACATGATACCACTCATGGCAAGAGATGATGCATACAAGAACCCCACATCAAAGCAAGTTTAAATGAGGCCGGAAACAACACATAACAATTCCGGTATGTACTCATATGCAAATTTCGAAATTGGTCCAGATCTGAATAACACATTAAGTTAGAGTTGTTAAACAACAAGTTAACATGCACCATGACCAAGAAACAAACACAAGGATGGCATGTCACTATCATGAACAATGCAACAAACAATCGAAACACACGACGGCAACGATAATAAATGGAAGGGAACTGGAGCATCGATCTCGGGGCGTTACACCTGCCCACGTATATAAAGGAGGGAGAGGGGGGAGGCCTGCTACCTCTTGAGCACTGCGTTGGATTTCCCCGAAGAGGAGAGGATGACGTAGCAAAGTAGCGTAAGTATTTCCCTCAGTTTTTGAGAACCAAGGTATCAATCCAGTAGGAGGCTACGCGCGAGTCCCTCGTACCTACACAAAAACAATAGCTCAACGCAACCAACACGCTTAGGGGTTGTCAATCCCTTCACGGTCACTTACGAAAGTGAGATCTGATAGAGATGATAAATAATATTTTTGGTATTTTTGGTATAGAGATGCAAAGTAAAAAGTAAAAGTAAAGTAAAAGCAAAGCAATAATAAAGTGATGGAGATTGATATGATGAGAAAGAGACCCGGGGGCCATAGGTTTCACTAGTGGCTTCTCTCAAGAGAATAAGTATTCTACGGTGGGTGAACAAATTACTATTGAGCAATTGACAGAATTGAGCATAGTTATGAGAATATCTAGGTATGATCTTGTATATAAGCATCACGTCCGAGACAAGTAGACCGACTCCTGCCTGCATCTACAACTATTACTCCACTCATCGACCGCTATCCAGCATGCATCTAGAGTATTAAGTTAAAAACAGAGTAATGCCTTAAGAAAGATGACATGATGTAGAGGGATAGTTTCATGCAATATGATAAAACCCCATCTTGTTATCCTCGATGGCAACGATACAATACGTGCCTTGCTGGCCCTTCTGTCACTAGGAAAGGACACCGCAAGATCGAACCCAAAGCTAAGCACTTCTCCCATGGCAAGAACAACCAATCTAGTAGGCCAAACCAAACTGATAATTCGAAGAGACTTGCAAAGATAACCAATCATACATAAAAGAATTCAGAGAAGATTCAAATATTATTCATAGATAGACTTGATCATAAACCCACAATTCATCGGTCTCAACAAACACACCACAAAAACAAGATTACATCGAATAGATCTCCATGAGAGAGGGGGAGAACATTGTATTGAGATCCAAAAACAGAGAAGAAGCCATCTAGCTACTAACTATGGACCTGTAGGTCTGAAGTAAACTACTCACACTTCATCAGAGGGGCTTGGATGATGATGTAGAAGCCCTCCGTGATTGATGCCCCCTCCGGCGGAGCTCCGGAACAGGCCCCAAGATGGGATCTCGTGGATACAGAAAGTTGCGGCGGTGGAATTAGGTTTTTGGCTCCGTCCCCGATCATTTGGGGTACGTGGATATATATGGGAGGAAGAAGTACGTCGGTGGAGCTTCGAGGGGCCCATGAGGCAGGGGGGCGCGCCCTCCACCCTCGTGGCCGCCTCGTGGCTTTCTTGACAGAGGGTCCAAGTCTCTTGGATCTTATCTGATGAGAAAATCACATTTCCGAAGGTTTCATTCTCTTTGGACTCCGTTTGATATTCTGTTTCTCCGAAACACTCAAATAGGCAAAAAACAACAATTCTGGGCTGGGCCTCCGGTTAATAGGTTAGTCCCAAAAATAATATAAAAGTGGAAAATAAAGCCCAATATAGTCCAAAACAGTAGATAATATAGCATGGAGCAATCAAAAATTATAGATACATTGGAGACGTATCAAGCATCCCCAAGCTTAATTCCTGCTCGTCCTCGAGTAGGTAAATGATAAAAACAGAATTTTTAATGCGGAGTGCTACTTGGGATAATTCTAATGTAATTCTTCTTAATTGTGGTATGAATATTCAGATCCGAAAGATTCAAGACAAAAGTTCATATTGACATAAAAATGATAATACTTCAAGCATACTAACTAAGGAATTATGTCTTCTCAAAATAACATGGTCAAAGAAAGTTCATCCCTACAAAATCATATAGTTTAGTCATGTTTCATTTTCGTCACACAAGAATGCTCTCATCATGCACAACCCCGATGACAAGCCAAGCGATTGTTTCATACTTTAGTAATCTCAAACCTATAAACTTTCACGCAATATATGAGCACGAGCCATGGACATAACACTATAGGTGGAATAGAATATAATGAGGGGGGTTATGTGGAGAAGACAAAAAAGGAGAAAGTCTCACATCAACGAGGCTAATCAATGGGCTATGTAGATGCCCACCGATTGATGTTAATGCAAGGAGTAGGGATTGCCATGCAACGGATGCACTAGAGCTATAAATGTATGAAAGCTCAACAAAAGAAACTAGTGGGTGTGCATCCAACTTGCTTGCTCACGAAGACCTAGGGCACTTGAGGAGGCCCATTGTTGGAATATACAAGCCAAGTTCTATAATGAAAAATTCCCACTAGTATATGAAAGTGATAACATGAGAGACTCTCTACTATGATGATCATGGTGCTACTTTGAAGCACAAGTGTGGTAAAAGGATAGTAAATTGTCCCTTCTCTCATTTTCTCTCATTTTTGGGCCTTTTTATGGCCTTTCTCTTTTTTTTGGGCCTTCTATTTTTTATGGCCTTTCTTTTTTATATATATTCCTCACTTGGGACAATGCTCTAATAATGATGATCATCACACTTCTATTTATTTACAACTCAATGATTACAACTCGATACTAGAATAAAAGATGACTCTATATGAATGCCTCCAGCGGTGTACCGGGATATGCAATGAACCAAGAGTGACATGTATGAAAGAATTATGAACGGTGGCTTTGCCACAAATACTATGTCAACTACATGATCATGCTAAGCAATATGACAATGATGAATGTGTCATGATGAACAGAATGATGGAAAGCTGCATGGCAATATATCTCGGAATGGCTATGGAAATGCCATAATAGGTAGGTATGGTGGCTGTTTTGAGGAAGATATAAGGAGGTTTATGTGTGAAAGAGCGTATCATATCACGGGGTTTGGATGCACCAGCGAAGTTTGCGCCAACTCTCAATGTGAGAAAGGGCAATGCACGGTACCGAAGAGGCTAGCAAGGATGGAAGGGTGAGAGTGCGTATAATCCATGGACTCAACATTACTCATAAAGAACTCACATACTTATTGCAAAAATCTACAAGTCATCAAAAACCTTGGTACTACGCGCATGCTCCTAGGGGGATAGATTGGTAGGAAAAGACCATCGCTCGTCCCCGACTGCCACTCATAAGGAAGACAATTAAATAACACCTCATGTTTCAAATTTGTTACACAACCTTTACCATATGTGCATGCTGCGAGACTTGCAAACCTCAATACAAGTATTTCTCAATTTCACAACTACTCAACTAGCATGACTTTGATATTATTACCTCCATATCTCAAAACAATCATCAAGCATCAAACTTTTCTTAGTATTCAACACACTCATAAGAAAGTTTTATTATTAATCTTGCATACCAAGCATATTAGGATTTTAAGAAAATTACCATGGTATTAAGACTCTCAAAATAATCTAAGTGAAGCATGAGAGATCAATAGTTTCTATAAAACAAATCCACCACCGTGCTCTAAAAGATATAAGTGAAGCACTAGAGCAAAACTATAAAGCTCAAAAGATATAAGTGAAGCACATAAAGTATTCTATCAAATTCCAAATCATGTATGGCTCTCTCAAAAGGTGTGTACAGCAAGGATAATTGTGGTAAACTAACAATAAAAGACTCAAATCATAAAAGTCGCTCCAAGCAAAACACATATCATGTGGTGAATAAAAATATAACTCCAAGTAAAGTTACCAATAGAAGTAGACGAAAGAGGGGATGCCTTCCGGGGCATCCCCAAGCTTTGGCTTTTAGGTGTCCTTAGATTATCTTGGGGGTGCCATGGGCATCCCCAAGCTTAGGTTCTTGCCACTCCTTGTTTCATAATCCATCAAATCTTTACCCAAAACTTGAAAACTTCACAACACAAAACTTAAAGTAGAAAACTCGTGAGCTCCGTTAGCGAAAGAAAACAAAAGACCACTTCAAGGTACTGTAATGAAATCATTCTTTATTTGTATTGGTGTTAAACCTACAGTATTCCAACTTCTCTATGGATTATAAACTATTTCACTAGCCATAGATTCATCAAAATAAGCAAACAACACACGAAAAACAGAATCTGTCAAAAATAGAACAGTCTGTAGTAATCTGTAGCTAGCGCAAGATCTGAACCCATAAAATTCTAAAATAAATTGCTGGGCGTGATGAATTTATCTATTAAACATCGGCAAAACGAATTAACTAAATATCACTTTCCAAATAAAAATGACAGCAGTTCTTGTGAGCGCTAAAGTTTCTGTTTTTTACATCAAGTTCAACAAGACTTTTCCCAAGTCTTCCCAACGGTTCTACTTGGCACAAACACTAATAAAACACAAAAAACACAACCAAAACAGAGGCTAAATAAATTATTTATTACTAAACAGGAGAAAAAAGCAAGGAATAAAAATAAAGTTGGGCTGCCTCCCAACAAGCGCTAGCGTTTAACGCCCCTAGCTAGGCATAACAAGCAAGAATAGATCTAGGTATTGCCATAATAGTAAGATAGATTATTAAAACTCATTTCATATTCTCTATGTTCGGCAGCAAGTTTTCTTTGAGGCAAGCAAAAGTAATCAAAAGGGCTAAATTTAATGGGACAAAAGTCCCCAAGATCAACCTTGGGAGGTATAGGTTCCTCCTTTGGTCCTTCATAATGCACAACCAATTCATCATTATAAGCATTCTTTTGACAGAACTTTGTGAGCCTATATTCAAGAGAATATCCTAGTTCATTATTTCGAATAGCCAAATCATCATTAAGTTCAGAAATTCTATCAAGTAAAACATTGGTAGGAACCCTTTTTCTTAGATTTTCATTGAAAGCAACATAGTCTAGAGATTGAAAACGCATTATTTCTTCTTGATCAAAGAGGATAGCCTCTATGGGAGGACAGCAAGCGTCCACCCTATAATGCGCAAAGATTTCTTTGGCTTCTTTTATTATGAATCTAAACTCATGAGCCAAAAATATAGTAGCGGCACACTTAACAGAAGAATGCTCAATATTAGAAAATTCCTGAAAAATCATTTGTATGGAAGGATGCATGTGCATGCATTGTCTTTCAAGTTCAACTACAAGCATGGCAATAGCGTCCGCAAGACTACTAGTTCTGTGAAGGATAGAACTACCAATAGAAGGTAAAGCACCAACACAAGTAAAGAAATCTTGAATAACTCCTTTTCCAATAATATTACCACTACCAACACGGAATTTTTTTGTATGAAAGATGGTATGTTCTTTAGCAGGAGCATCAAAAAGTTTCATGATATTATTATTGTCCATATCGACAATAATTTCCCCGATTTCAGACATAGAGGCAGAAGGTAAAGGACTTGACATAACGACAAGCTAGCAAACTAACACACGAGCAAACGAAAAGCAAACGGGCAAAAGAGGCAAATAGAGAGGGAGGATAGAGAGAGAGGGCGAATAAAATGGCAAGGGTGAAGTGGGGGAGAGGAAAACGTGAGGTAAATGGCAAATAATGTAATGCGGGAGATAGGGATTGTGATGGGTACTTGGTATGTTGACTTTTGCGCAGACTCCCCGGCAACGGCGCCAGAAATTCTTCTTGCTACCTCTTGAGCACTGCGTTGGATTTCCCCGAAGAGGAGAGGATGATGCAGCAAAGTAGCGTAAGTATTTCCCTCAGTTTTTGAGAACCAATGTATCAATCCAGTAGGAGGCTACGCGCAAGTCCCTCGTACCTACACAAAAACAATAGCTCAACGCAACCAACACGCTTAGGGGTTGTCAATCCCTTCACGGTCACTTACGAAAGTGAGATATGATAGAGATGATAAATAATATTTTTGGTACTTTTGGTATAGAGATGCAAAGTAAAAAGTAAAAGTAAAGTAAAAGCAAAGCAATAATAAAGTGATGGAGATTGATATGATGAGAAAGAGACCCCGGGGGCCATAGGTTTCACTAGTGGCTTCTCTCAAGAGCATAAGTATTCTACGGTGGGTGAACAAATTACTGTTGAGCAATTGACAGAATTGAGCATAGTTATGAGAATATCTAGGTATGATCATGTATATAGGCATTATGTACGAGACAAGTAGACCGACTCCTGCCTGCATCTACTACTATTACTCCACTCATCGACCGCTATCCAGCATGCATCTAGAGTATTAAGTTAAAAACAGAGTAACACCTTAAGTAAGATGACATGATGTAGAGTGATAGTTTCATGCAATATGATAAAAACCCCATCTTGTTATCCTCGATGGCAACGATACAATACGTGCCTTGCTGGCCCTTCTGTCACTGGGAAAGGACACCGCAAGATCGAACCCAAAGCTAAGCACTTCTCCCATGGCAAGAACAACCAATCTAGTAGGCCAAACCAAACTGATAGTTCGAAGAGACTTGCAAAGATAACCAATCATACGTAAAAGAATTCAGAGAAGATTCAAATATTATTCATAGATAGACTTGATCATAAACCCACAATTCATCGATCTCAACAAACACACCGCAAAAAGAAGATTACATCGAATAGATCTCCACGAGAGAGGGGGAGAACATTGTATTGAGATCCAAAAAGAGAGAAGAAGCCATCTAGCTACTAACTATGGACCCGTAGGTCTGAAGTAAACTACTTACACTTCATCGGAGGGGCTTGGATGATGATGTAGAAGCCCTCTGTGATCGATGCCCCCTCCGGCGGAGCTCCGGAACAGGCCCCAAGATGGGATCTCATGGATACAGAAAGTTGTGGCGGTGGAAATTAGGTTTTTCGCTGCGTCCCTGATCGTTTGGGGGTACGTGGATATATATGGGAGGAAGAAGTACGTCGGTGGAGCTTCGAGGGGCCCACGAGGCAGGGGGGCGCGCCCTAGGGGGGGCGCCCTCCACCCTCGTGGCCGCCTCGTGGCTTTCTTGACGGAGGGTCCAAGTCTCCTAGATCTTATCTGATGAGAAAATCACGTTTCCGAAGGTTTCATTCCATTTGGACTCCGTTTGATATTTTGTTTCTCCGAAACACTGAAATAGGCAAAAAAACAGCAATTCTGGGCTGGGCCTCCGGTTAATAGGTTAGTCCCAAAAATAATATAAAAGTGGAAAATAAAGCCCAATATAGTCCGAAATAGTAGATAATATAGCATGGAGCAATCAAAAATTATAGATACGTTGGAGACGTATCAAGGCCGACCCTAGGGACACGCCAAGTGGGGGGAGTCCTACTAGGACTCCCAGTCCTAGTAGGATTTGCCCCCTCTTATTCCTTCTCATGGAGGGGGAAAAGGGGGGAGGAGAGGGAGGAGGAGAAGGAAAGGGGGGCGCCGCCCCCTCCCCTAGTACAATTCGGACTCCCATGGGGGGGAGGCGGCTACCCCCTTGTGGGATGCCTCCTCTCTCCCTATGGCCCATAGCGGCCCATTACTTTCCCCGGGGGTTCGAGTAACCTTCCGGTACTCCGAAAAATACCCGAAACGAACCGGAACCGTTCTGGTGACCGAATACTATTGTCCAATATATCAATCTTTACCTCTCGACCGTTTTGAGACTCCTCATCATGTCCGTGATCTCATCCGGGACTCCGGACAATCTTCGGTCACCATAACACATAAATCATAATACAAATCGTTATTGAATGTTAAGCGTGCGGACCCTACGGGTTTGAGAACTATGTAGACATGACCGAGACATATCTCCGGTCAATAACCAACAACGGAACCTAGATGCTCATATTGGTTCCTACATATTCTACGAGGATCTTTGTCGGTCAAACCGCAATAACAACATACGTTATTCCCTTTGCCATTGGTATGTTACTTGCCCGAGATTCGATCGTCGGTATCTTCATACCTAGTTCATTCTCGTTACCGGTAAGTCTCTTTACTCGTTTCGTAATGCATCATCCCGCAACTAACTCATTAGTCACATTTCTTGCAAGGCTTATCGTGATGTGCATTACCGAGTACCTCTTCGATACTCGGAGTGAAAAATCCTAATCTCGATTTATGCCAACCCAACAAACACCTTCGGAGACACCTGTAGAGCATCTTTATAATCACCTAGTTACGTTGTGACGTTTGATAGCACACAAGGTGTTCCTCCGGTATTCGGGATTGCATAATCTCATAGTCAAAGGAATATGTACTATTCATGAAGAAATCAATACCAATAAAACTTATGCTAAGCTAACAGATCATTATGATAAGCTAACGGATGGGTCTTGTCCATCACATCATTCTCTAATGATGTGATCCCGTTCATCAAATGACAACACATGTCTATGGTCAGGAAACTTAACCATCTTTGATTAACGAGCTAGTCAAGTAGATGCATACTAGGGACACTATGTTTTGTCTATGTATTCACACATGTATCAAGTTTCCAGTTAATACAATTCTAGCATGAATAATAAACATTTACCATGATATAAGGAAATATAAATAACAACTTTATTATTGCCTCTAGGGCATATTTCCTTCAGTCTCCCACTTGCACTTGAGTCAATAATCTAGATCACATTGTAATGATTCTAACACCCATGGAGTCTTGGTGCTGATCATGTTTTGCTCGTGGAAGAGGTTTAGTCAACGGGTCTGGAACATTCAGATCCGTATGTATTTTGGAAATCTCTATATCTCCCTCCTTGACTTGATCGCGGATAGAGTTGAAGCGTCTCTTGATGTGTTTGGTTCTCTTGTGAAATCTGGATTCCTTCGCTAAGGCAATTGCTCCAGTATTGTCACAAAATATTTTCACTGGACCCGATGCACTAGGTGTTACACCTAGATCGGATATGAACTCCTTCATCAAGACTCCTTCATTTGCTGCTTCCGAAGTAGCTATGTACTCCGCTTCACACGTAGATCCCGGCACGACGCTCTTCTTGGAACTGGACCAAATGATAGCTCCACCATTCAATATAAATATGTATCCGGTTTGTGACTTAGAGTCATCCGGATCAGTGTCAAAGCTAGCATCGACGTAACCATTTAAGACAACCTCTTTGTCACGTCCATAAATGAGAAACATATCCTTAGCCCTTTACAGGTATTTTAGGATGTTCTTGACCGCTGTCCAGTGATCCACTCCTGGATTACTTTGGTACCTCCCTGCTAAACTTATAGCAAGGCACACATCAGGCCTGGTACACAACATTGCATACATGATAGAACCTATGGATGAGGCATAGGGAATGACTTCCATTTTCTCTCTATCTTCTACAGTGGTCGGGCATTGAGTCTGACTCAACTTCACACCTTGTAACACAGGCAAGAACCCTTTCTTTGACTGATCCATTTTGAACTTCTTCAAAACTTTATCAAGGTATGTGCCTTGTGAAAGTCCAATTAAGCGTCTTGATCTATCTCTATAGATCTTGATGCCCAATATATAAGCAGCTTCTCCGAGGTCTTTCATTGAAAAATTCTTGTTCAAGTATCCTTTTATGCTATCCAGAAATTATGTATTATTTCCAATCAATAATATGTCATCCACATATAATATTAGAAATGCTACAGAGCTCCCACTCACTTTCTTGTAAAAACAGGCTTCTCCAAAAGTCTGTATAAAATCATATGCTTTGATCACACTATCAAAGCGTATGTTCCAACTCCAAGAGGCTTACACCAGTCCATAAATGGATCGCTAGAGCTTGCACACTTTGTAAGCACCTTTAGGATCGACAAAACCTTCTGGTTGCATCATATACAACTCTTCTTTAAGAAATCCATTACGGAATGCAGTTTTGACATCCATTTGCCAAATTTCATAATCATAAAATGTGGCAATTGCTAACATGATTCAGATAGACTTAAACATCGCTACGGGTGAGAAGGTCTCATCATAGTCAACTCCTTGAACTTGTCGAAAACCTTTTGCAACAAGTCAAACTTTGTAGACAGTAACATTACCATTAGTGTTAGTCTTCTTCTTGAAGATCCATTTATTCTCTATGGCTTGTTGATCATCGGGCAAGTCAACCAAAGTCCATACTTTATTCTCATACATGGATCCCATCTCAGATTTCATGGCCTCAAGACATTTCGTGGAATCTGCGCTCATTATCGCTTCCTCATAGTTCATAGGTTCGTCATGGTCTAGTAACATGACTTCTAGAACAAGATTACTATACCACTCTGGTGCGGAACGTACTCTGTTTGACCTACGAGGTTCGGTAGTAACTTGATCTGAATTTTCATGATCATCATCATTAACTTCCTCACTAATTGGTGTAGGCATCGCTAGAACTGATTTCTGTGATGAACTACTTTCCAACTCGAGAGAAGCTACAATTACCTCATCAAGTTCTACTTTCCTCCCACTCACTTCTTTCGATAGAAACTCCTTCTCTAGAAAGGATCCATTCTTAGCAACAAATATCTTGCCTTCGGATCTATGATAGAAGGTGTACCCAACATTTTCTTTTGGGTATCCTATGAAGACATATTTCTACGATTTGGGTTTGAGCTTATCAGGCTGAAGCTTTTTCACATAAGCGTCACAACCCCAAACTTTAAGAAATGACAACTTAGGTTTCTTGCAAAACCACAGTTCATATGGTGTCATCTCAATAGATTTAGATAGTGCCCTATTTAACGTGAATGCAGCCATCTCTAAAGCATAACCCCAAAACGATAGTGGTAAATCGGTAAGAGACATCATAGATCGCACCATATCTAATAAAGTATGGTTACGATGTTCGGACACACCATTACTTTGTGGTGTTCCAGATGGAGTGAGTTGCGAAACTATTCCACATTGTTTCAAATGAAGACCAAACTCGTAACTCAAATAATCGCCTCCGCGACCAGATCATAGAAACTTTATTTTCTTGTTACGATGATTTTCCACTTCACTCTGAAATTCTTTGAACTTTTCAAATGTTTCAGACTTATGTTTCATTAAGTAGATATACCCATATCTGCTCAAAATCATCTGTGAAGGTCAAAAAATAATGATACCCGCCGCGAGCCTCAACACTCATCGGACCGCATACATCGGTATGTATTATTTCCAATAAGTCAGTGGCTCGCTCCATTGTTCAGGAGAACGGAGTCTTAGTCATCTTGCCCATGAGGCATGGTTCGCAAGCATCAAGTGAATCATAATCAAGTGATTCCAAAAGCCCATCTGCATGGAGTTTCTTCATGCACTTTACACCAATATGACCTAAACGGCAGTGCCACAAATAAATTGCACTATCATTATTAACTTTGCATCTTTTGGCATCAATATTATGAATATATGTATCACTACGATCGAGATTCAACAAAAATAGACCACTCATCAAGGGTGCATGACCACAAAAAATATTACTCATATAAATAGAATAACCATTATTCTCTGATTTAAATGAATAATCGTCTCGCATCAAACAAGATCCAGATATAATGTTCATGCTCAATGCTGGCACAAAATAACAATTATCCAGGTCTAAAACTAATCCCAAAGGTAGATGTAGAGGTAGCGTGCCGATGGTGATTACATCGACCTTGGAAACCATTTCCGACGCGCATCATCACCTCGTCCTTAGCCAATCTTTTTTTAATCCGTAGCCCCTGTTTCGAGTTGCAAATGTGAGCAACAAAACTAGTATCAAATACCCAGGCACTACTACGAGCATTAGTAAGGTACACATCAATAACATGTATATCAAATATACCTTTTGATACGTCTCCAACGTATCTATAATTTTTGATTGCTCCATGCTATTATGATATCTATTTTGGATGTTAATGGGCTTTATTTTACACTTTTATATCATTTTTAGGACTAACCTACTAACCGAAGGCCCAACCCAAATTGCTGTTTTTTTTGCCTATTTTAGGGTTTCGAAGAAAAGGAATATCAAATGGAGTCCAAACGGAATGAAACCTTCGGGACCGTGATTTTCTCAACAAACGTGATCCAAGAGACTTCGAGTGGCCGTCAAGAAACAAGGGAGGAAGGCACGAGGCAGGGGGGCGCGCCTACCCCCCTGGGCGTGCCCTCCACCCTCGTGGGCCCTCCGTTGCTCCACCGATGTACTTATTCCTCCTATATATATCCACGTACCCCCCAAACATCTAGGAGCATGATACGTCTCCAACGTATCTATAATTTTTGATTGTTCCATGCTATTATATTATGTGTTTTGGATGTTTATGGGCTTTATTATACACTTTTATATTATTTTTGGGACTAACCTATTGACCCAGAGCCCAGTGCCAATTTCTGTTTTTCCTTGTTTTAGAGTATCGCAGAAAAGGAAAATCAAACGGAGTCCAATTGACCTGAAACTTCACGAAACTTATTTTTGGAAGGTAAGCAACCCAGGAGACTTGGAGTCCACGTCAAGGGAGCTTCGAGGAAGCCACGAGCTAGGGGGGCGCGCCCACCCCCTGGGCGCTCCCTCCACCCTCATGGGCCCCTCGTGGCTCCCCTGGCGTACTTCTTCCGCCTATATATCTCCATATACGCTAAAACGATCGGTGAGCACAATAGATAGGGAGTTCCGCCGCCAGAAGTCTCCGTAGCCACCGAAAACCATTCTAGACCCGTTTCGGCACCCTGCCGGAGGGGGCAATCCTTCTCCGGTGGCCATCTTCATCATCCCGGTGCTCTCCATGACGAGGAGGGAGTAGTTCTCCCTCGGGGCTGAGGGTATGTACCAGTAGCTATGTGTTTGATCTCTCTCTCTCTCTCTCCCGTGTTCTTGATTTGGCACGATCTTGATGTATCGCGAGCTTTTCTATTATAGTTGGATCTTATGTTTCTCCTCCCGCTCTACTCTCTTGTAATGGATTGAGTTTTCCCTTTGAAGTTATCTTATCAGATTGAGTCTTTAAAGATTTGAGAACACTTGATGTATGTCTTGTCATGCGTATCTGTGGTGACAATGGGATATCACATGATTCACTTGATGTATGTTTTGGTAATCAACTTGCGGGTTCCGCCCATGAACCTACGCATAGGGGTTGGCACACATTTTCGTCGTGATTCTCCGGTAGAAACTTTGGGGCACTCTTTGAGGTTCTGTGTGTTGGTTGAATAGATGAATCTGAGATTGTGTGATGCATATCGTATAATCATACCCACGGATACTTGAGGTGACATTGGAGTATCTAGGTGACATTAGGGTTTCGGTTGATTTGTGTCTTAAGGTGTTATTCTAGTACGAACTCTAGGGCTGTTTGTGACACTTATAGGAATAGCCCAATGGATTGATTGGAAAGAATAACTTTGAGGTGGTTTCGTACCCTACCATAATCTCTTTGTTCGTTCTCCGCTATTAGTGACTTTGGAGTGACTCTTTGTTGCATGTTGAGGGATAGTTATGTGATCCAATTATGTTATTATTGTTGAGAGGACTTGCACTAGTGAAAGTATGAACCCTAGGCCTTGTTTCCTAGCATTGCAATACAGTTTATGCTCACTTTTATCATTAGTTACCTTGCTGTTTTTTATATTTTCAGATTACAAATACTCATATCTACTATCCATCTACCACTTGTATCACCATCTCTTCGCCAAACTAGTGCACCTATACAATTTACCATTGTATTGGGTGTGTTGGGGACACAAGAGACTCTTTGTTATTTGGTTGCAGGGTTGCTTGAGAGAGACCATCTTCATCCTACGCCTCCTACGAATTGATAAACCTTAGGTCATCCACTTGAGGGAAATTTGCTACTATCCTACAAACCTCTGCACTTGGAGGCCCAACAAAGTCTACAAGAAGAAGGTTGTGTAGTAGACATCAAGCTCTTTTCTGGCGCCGTTGCTGGGGAGGTGAGTGCTTGAAGGTATATCTTTAGATCTTGCAATCGAGTCTTTTAGTTTCTTGTTTTATCACTAGTTTAGTTTATAAAAAAATTTACAAAAAAATGGAATTAAGTTTGCCTCATACGCTTCATCTTTTTAATATCTTTCGTGAGTATGATGGAAAGGAAAATTGTGCTCAAGTGCTGGAAGAAGAATGCATTAAAATGTTTGGCACTAAATCTTTGAATGATGAGCGTGATTGCAATGTTGTTAGTATGAACTCCTTGAATATCCATGGTACTAATGATGATTGCACTAGTTATGATGAAAATGTCTCCTATAAACATGTCAATTTTTGTGGAGTGCATTGGGTTTGTAAGTACACACCAAATAGGGAAGATAGATATTGCAAGAGGCATAAGTACTTAGAAACTAAATTGTTGCAAGATAGGCTAGATGATTGTGCTGAAAATTTAAATTTTCTTGGCCATACTTGTGAGCTTTGCAATGAACGTGGTCATTTAACCATCCGATGCAAATTGTTTCATGATCTAATCGTTTCCCAAAATTGTGATGACTTGATTTCTCTTGCACATCATAATGAACTTAGTTTGCTTATGGATTACGAAGAATTGAAACGTATAACTAATCATCTTCCAGTATTTGCCCATGATAAACTTCTTGCTTTTGATCTAGAGGAAATTTATATGTATTGTGCGGTGAATTGCATTGAAAATCCTTATATTGCCAATTACATAAAGAAAAGAAAACAAATAGAAGATGAAGAGAATGCTAATGAAAGGGAAGAGACTTCCCAATATCCTCCTATTATTTCTTATGATGAATCAGGTAACGAGGAGGAGCCTTCTATTCAACCAATATCATTAATAAGGAGCTCCAAAAAGAGGATTGAACCCACACATGATGTGGTGAAGAAGAAGAAAAGAAAAAGGAAGAGAGGTAAAAAGATATCTCCCCCTAATAATGCTGCTCCTATTACTATTGTGCCTCATGAAAATATAATTGTGGAAGATAATGATACTTCTTATGATCTTGAAAAGCTTTTTGGCACTTGCTTGGAAGAATATGATAATTGCTATACTATTGGTGCTATCCATACTATTAATTATGAGAGTGATTATGCTTATGATATGAAAAGGCCCAAGCTTGGGGATGCTATGTTTGATGAAGATGATGTTTTTTAGAATATATTTGCTGCAATTAATGTTTGTCCCAAGCTTGGGGATGCTACGTTTAATGAAGATGATATTTTTAGTTTCCCAAGTTTTGATATGCAAATTTATAATGATGATAGCATGCCTCCTACCTATGATGATTATTGTGATGATACTTATGCTATAAAAAGTAGTGATTATATTTATAAAACTTGTCATGATTATGATTACCCCTTTTCTTAACATTACTCTTTTAATGTGGAAACAATTTATAGTATTCGAGTTTCTTATGATACTCCCACTATTCCGAATGAGAAGAATTTTGCTTATGTGCAGAGTAATAAAATTTCTATGCTTGTAGATCATGAAAAGAATGCTTTAGCTGCTGGTTATATTGTTGAATTTATTAATTATGCTACTGAAAATTATTATGAGTGAGGAATATATGCTTGTAGGAATTGCAATAATATCAAGTTTCCTCTCTATGTGCTTAAAGTTTCAAAGTTATGCTTGTTTTGCCTTCCTATGCTAGTTGATTATTGTTCCCATAAGTTGTTTGCTCACAAAATCCCTATGCATAGGAAGTGGGTTAGACTTAAATGTGCTAGTCATATTCTTCATGATGCTCTCTTTATGTTTCAATTCTTATCTTTTATGTGAGCACCATTGAAATCATCATGCCTAGCTAGGGGCATTAAACGACAGCGCTTGTTGGGAGGCAACCTAATTTTATTCTTGTTCCTTGCTTTTTGTTCCTGTTTAGCAATAAATAATTTATCTAGAATCTGTTATGATTGAGTTTTTATGTTTTAATTAGTGTTTGTGCCAAGTAGAACCGTTGGGAAGACTTGGGGAAAGTCTTGTTGATCTTGCTGTAAAAAAACAGAAACTTTAGCGCTCACGAGAATTGCTGCCATTTTTATTTGGAAAGTGATACTTAGTTAATTTTTTTTGCAGATGATTAATAGATAAATTCCTCACGTCCATCAATTTATTTTAGAATTTTATGAGTTCCATAAGTATACATTTGATCCATATTACTACAGACTGTTGTGTTTTTGTCAGATTCTGTTTTTGATGTGTTGTTTGCTTATTTTGATGAATCTATGAGTAGTATCGGAGGGTATGAACCATAGATAAGTTGGAATACAGTAGATATTACACCAATATTAATTTAGAATGAGTCCACAACAGTACCTAAGTGGTGATTTATTTTCTTATACTAACGAAGCTTACGAGTTTTCTGTTAAGTTTTGTGTTGTGAAGTTTTCAAGTTTTGGGTAAAGATTGATGGACTATGGAATAAGGAGTGGCAAGATCCTACGCTTGGGGATTCCCTAGGAAATATTCAAGGACAACCAACAGCCTAAGCTTGGGGATGCCCCGGAAGGCATCCCCTCTTTTGTCTTCGTTCATCGGTAATTTTACTTGGAGCTATATTTTTATTCGCCACATGATATGTGTTTTGCTTGGAGCGTCATTTTACTTACTTTTGTTTTTCTTGCTGTTTGAATAAAATACCAAGATCTGAAATTATTAAATGTTAGAGAGTCTTCACATAGTTGCATAATTATTCGACTACTCATTGATCTTCACTTATATCTTTCGGAGTAGTTTGTCATTTGCTCTAGTGCTTCACTTATATCCTTTTAGAGCACGGTGGTGGTTTTATTTTATAGAAATAGATGAACTCTCATGCTTCACTTATATTATTTTGAGAGTCTTAAATAGCATGGTAATTTTCTTAAATAATCCTAATATGCTAGGTATTCAAGATTAGTAAAAAAAATCTTATGAGTGTTTTGAATACTAAGAGAAGCTTGATGCTTGACGATTGTTTTGAGATATGGAGGTAATAATATCAAAGTCGTGCTAGTTGAGTAGTTGTGAATTTGAGGAATACTTGTGTTGAAGTTTGCAAGTCCCGTAGCATGCACATATGGTAAACATTGTGTAACAAATTTGAAACATGAGGTGTTCTTTGATTGTCTTCCTTATGAGTGGTGGTCGGGGACGAGCTGTGGTCTTTTCCTACCAATCTATCCCCCTAGGAGCATGCACGTAATGCTTGGTTTTTGATGACTTGTAGATTTTTGCAATAAGTATATGAGTTCTTTATGACTAATGTTGAGTCCATGGATTATACGCACTTTCACCTTTCCATCATTGCTAGCCTCTTCGGTACCGTGCATTGCCCTTTCTCACCTTGAGAGTTGGTGGAAACTTCGCCGGTGCATCCAAACGCCGTGATATGATACGCTCTGTCACACATAAACCTCCTTATATCTTCCTCAAAACAGCCACCATACCTACCTATTATGGCATTTCCATAGCCATTCCAAGATATATTGCCATGCAACTTTCCACCATTCCATTTATCATGACACATTCATCATTGTCATATTGCTTAGCATGATCATGTAGTTGACATAGTATTTGTGGCAAAGCCACCGTTCATAATTCTTTCATACATGTCACTCTTGGTTCATTGCATATCCCGATACACCGCCGGAGGCATTCATATAGAGTCATCTTTTGTTCTAGTATCAAGTTGTAATCATTGAGTTGTAAATAAATAGAAGAGTGATGATCATCATTCATAGAGCATTGTCCCAAAAAATAGAGGCCAAAAAAAGGAAAGGCAAAAAAGAAAAAAAAGGCTAAATAAAAAAGGGAAAGGCCAAATAAAAAATAGAAAATAAAAAATAAAAAATAAAAAATAAAATAAAAGGGACAATGCTACTATCCTTTCTCCACACTTGTGCTTCAAAGTAGCACCATGATCTTTATGATAGAGAGTCTCTTGTTTTGTCACTTTCATATACTAGTGGGAATTTTTCATTATAGAACTTGGCTTGTATATTCCAACAATGGGCCTCCTCAAGTGCCTTAGGTCTTTGTGAGCAAGAAAGTTGGATGCACACCCACTTAGTTTCTTTTGTTGAGCTTTCATACATTTATAGCTCTAGTGCATCTGTTGCATGGCAATCCCTACTCCTTGCATTAACATCAATCGATGGGAATCTCCATAGCTCATTGATTAGCCTCGTTGAAGTGAGACTTTCTCCTTTTTGTCTTCTTCACATAACCCCCATCATCATATTCTATTCCACCCATAGTGCTATGTCCATGGCTCGCGCTCATATATTGCGTGAAAGTTTATAGGTTTGAGATTACTAAAGTATGAAACAATTGCTTCGCTTGTCATCGGGGTTGTGCATGATGAGAGCATTCTTGTTTGACGAAAATGGAGCATGACTAAACTATATGATTTTGTAGGGATGAACTTTCTTTGACCATGTTATTTTGAGAGGACATGATTGCTTAGTTAGTATGCTTGAAGTATTATTATTTTTATGTCAAGATGAACTTTTATCTTGAATCTTTCAGATCTTAATATTCATACCACAATTAAGAAGAATTACATTGAAATTATGCCAAGTAGCATTCCACATCAAAAATTCTGTTTTTATCATTTACCTACTCGAGGACGAGCAGGAATTAAGCTTGGGGATGCTAATATGTCTCCAATGTATCTATAATTTTTGATTGTTCCATGCTATTATATTATGTGTTTTGGATGTTTATGGGCTTTATTATACACTTTTATATTATTTTTAGGACTAACCTATTGACCCAGAGCCCAGTGCCAGTTTCTATTTTTTCCTTGTTTTAGAGTATCGCAGAAAAGGAAAATCAAACGGAGTCCAATTGACCTGCAACTTCATGGAACTTATTTTTGGAAGGAAAGCAACCCGGGAGACTTGGAGTCCACGTCAAGGGAGCTTCGAGGAAGCCACGAGGTAGGCAGCGCGCCCACCCCCCTGGGCGCGCCCTCCACCCTCGTGGGCCCCTCGTGGCTCCCCTGACGTACTTCTTCCGCCTATATATCTCCATATACCCTAAAACGGTCGGTGAGCACAATAGATCGGGAGTTCCGCTGCCAGAAGCCTCCATATCCACCGAAAACCAATCTAGACCCGTTCCGGCACCCTGCCGGAGGGGGCAATCCTTCTCCGGTGGCCATCTTCATCATCCCGGTGCTCTCCATGACGAGGAGGGAGTAGTTCTCCCTCGGGGCTGAGGGTATGTACCAGTAGCTATGTGTTTGATCTTTCTCTCTCTCTCTCTCGTGTTCTTGATTTGGCACAATCTTGATGTATCGCGAGCTTTTCTATTATAGTTGGATCTTATGTTTCTCCTCCCGCTCTACTCTCTTGTAATGGATTGAGTTTTCCCTTTGAAGCTATCTTATCGGATTGAGTCTTTAAAGATTTGAGAACACTTGATGTATGTCTTGCCGTGCGTATCTGTGGTGACAATGGGATATCACGTGATTCACTTGATGTATGTTTTGGTAATCAACTTGCGGGTTCCGCCCATGAACCTATGCATAGGGGTTGGCACACGTTTTCGTCGTGATTCTCCGGTAGAAACTTTGGGGCACTCTTTGAGGTTCTATGTGTTGGTTGAATAGATGAATCTGAGATTGTGTGATGCATATCGTATAATCATACCCACGGATACTTGAGGTGACATTGGAGTATCTAGGTGACATTAGGGGTTTTGGTTGATTTGTGTCTTAAGGTGTTATTCTAGTACGAACTCTAGGGCTGTTTGTGACACTTATAGGAATAGCCCACCAGAATTATTGGAAAGAATAACTTTGAGGTGGTTTCGTACCCTACCATAATCTCTTCGTTTGTTCTCCACTATTAGTGACTTTGGAGTGACTCTTTGTTGCATGTTGAGGGATAGTTATGTGATCCAATTATGTTATTATTGTTGAGAGGATTTGCACTAGTGAAAGTATGAACCCTAGGCCTTGTTTCCTAGCATTGCAATACCCTTTATGCTCACTTTTATCATTAGTTACCTTGCTGTTTTTATATTTTCAGATTACAAATACTCATATCTACTATCCATATACCACTTGTATCACCATCTCTTCGCCGAACTTGTGCACCTATACAATTTACGATTGTATTGGGTGTGTTGGGGACACAAGAGACTCTTTGTTATTTGGTTGCAGGGTTGCTTGAGAGAGACCATCTTCATCCTACGCCTCCTAAGGATTGATAAACCTTAGGTCATCCACTTGAGGGACATTTGCTACTGTCCTACAAACCTCTACATTTGGAGGCCCAACAACGTCTACAAGAAGAAGGTTGTGTAGTAGACATCAGAGCACCACGAAAACCTAATTCCACCGCTGCAACCTTCTGTACTTGAGAGATCCCATCTCGGGGCCTTTTCCGGAGCTCCTCCAGAGGGGGCATTGGTCACGGAGGGCCTCTACATCAACTCCATGGCCTCTCCGGTGATGTGTGAGTAGTTTACTTCAGACCTACGGGTCCATAGTTATTAGCTAGATGGCCTCTTCTCTCTCTTTGGATCTCAATACAAAGTTCTCCTCGATCTTCTTGGAGATCCATTCGATGTAATCTTCTTTTGCGGTGTGATTGTCGAGATCCGATGAATTGTGGGTTTATGATCCAGATTAACTATGAACAATATTTGATTCTCCTCTGAATTCTTCTATGTATGATTGGTTTATCTTTGCAAGTCTCTTCGAATTATCAGTTTGGTTGTAGCGACCAGACCTCAAACGGTCCAATTTCTGTGCTCAGGTGTCATCCCTGGATTAGTAATGCTGACACCACACAGTACTTGAAGGATTTATAACAGAGTAGCAATCACACACTTATTACATCGAGTGTCTCAAAAGAGAACTTATTACAATAAATATGGCTTAAGGCCATCTAATGACGATAACAGCGGAAGGCTTGGAAGATAAGTGAGTACATCAACTCCAACGGCATCACTGTGTATAGAACCACGACCTAAAACTCCTTAATCGTCGTCTGAAAAGTCTGCAACATTAACGTTGCAGCCCGAAACGGGTCAACACATGGAATATGCTGGCAAAGTAACACATAGAGAGTAATGGAATAATCAGGCTATTCTATATGCATATTTGGCTGGTGGAAAGCTCTATGGTTACAGTTTTGCATAAAGCCAATTTTTCCCTACTACAAAGGAATAAATTTTAATTAACTATCATGGTGGTTGTTAAACGTTGAGAATGGTTGACAGCATTCTCAATCCCAATTAAGCATCATCATTAAACAAAACCCAACAAAATTAATTTCAGAGTAACATGTTGAGATTCACATGATAATCCAGGTACTAGATACTCAAGATGTCCATAACCGGGGCCACGGCTAACCATGATTAGTTTATACACTCTGTAGAGGTTTGAGCACTTTTCCCCACAAGACTCGATCTCCTCCGTTGGATTTCTCGCACTACATGGTGTTTGAGAAATGGATGACCGAGACATAGTCTTTCAGAAGCGCTAGCACCTTACGAACGGGTAGACCGTAGCAACCTACATCCCCTACATCTGCTAGTCTACCACTGTAAGAGTTCGCACAACTTAGTCAACTATGCTAGAGCCCATAATAGCTTGTGGCTGCACACGGAAGTTTCTAGCATGAATAATCTCATGATCCCTTTGAGCCTGGGTGGCGGTCCATAAAAAAACAGGCAATCGCTGGAATACCCAGGTGCCTCAATCCACCCAGATGTGTATTTAAGTTGCCACCTTAAGTAAACCATTAATTAACAATCACACATCTTTCATGGATACACTCACCCAATCCACGTCTACTAGCATAGCATGGCATAATAAGCACACATAGAAGTAACTCCCAAAGGTTTGATAATAACAGGTAATAGGTACTACCTCAACTACTTCCCAAACCCACAATTTAATTAGATCCTAATCATGCAATGTGTGAGGATTGATCTAATGCAATAAAACTGGGTAGTTGGAAAGCATGATCAAAGTGTTACTTGCCTTGCTGATGATCCGAGAAACCTAGCGATTCGAAGTAGCAAGCGGCGCACTCCAGGTACTCTATCGCAAACAAACAAGCATACAATAAGTACTCAACTAATGCACAAGTAAAACTCAAATAAGAGATCTAAGCAGAAAGTTCAACTTAAGAAGTCCGGTTGGCAAAAAGAATCAAATCGAACGAAGCAACAAAAGACAAACGGCAAACGAAACAAGCTTCCTTTACTATTTTGGATCTAGGGCAATTTTTACAGTGGCAAAAACTTGTTTAAGTTGGTTAAACGGAAAGAGGGTTTCGAGACGAAACTCCACGCGCTTGAATCGCCTGATTCTGATAAACGAGCGAAAAGTTAAACTAAAACGAAAATCGAATCAGAAATCACGATAAAAAAAATCACGAATTTAATCCGAGAAAAGGAAAAACGACGAATGTTTGTTAAAACGAACGAACGGGCGAACGCTCGCTATTTAAATAAACCGGAAAAACCGATCTATTTTAAAAAACGAAACTAAAAAAACGAGCAAACCATCGGAAAACCGAACGGTTTTTCGAGAAAAACCGGAGGCGAAAAAAAACTACCTCCGGCTACTCCGGCGAACGGCGGCGGCGGCGGTCCGGCGAGCGGCGGCGCGGCGGCGGCGGCGCGGGCAGGCGGCGGCGGCGGCTAGGGTTAGGGTTAGGGCTGGGGGCGCGGCTGGGCTTTGGCCGGGGCCTCGGGGCGCTATAAAAAGGCCCGACCAGGAGGAGTCCTGGCCAGTTACGGCCCAAGGTCGGTTCGGACTTTTTTTAAAATAATTACGCTCGTAAGAAAAACAAAAGAAATACTAAATAGACTCCAAAAATCCCGAAATAAAATTTTCCTGGCTTCTAAAATCAAGCCGCACAGGATGAACATTTATTTGGGGCCTAAATGCAATTTTGAAAAACGCGCATTTTTCCTAAATTCAAATAAAATAGCAAATAAAACCAAATTAAATTATTATTTGATTTTTTTATTAAATCCTCAATATTTCTTTATTTTGGGAAAGTCATTTTATTCCCTCTCTCATATTTTTGTAATAGAAATAATTGAAGATAAAATAAATAGAATCAAATGATCCTATTTTCAAAATTTGAGACAACTCAAATATGAAAATAACTAAATCCCCAACTCTCTCCGAGGGTTCTTGAGTTGCGTGAAATTTCTAGGATCAACCAAAATGCAATAAATATGATATGCAATGATGATCTAGTCTATAACATTCCAAATTGAAAATTTGGGATGTTACAAACCTACCCCCCTTAAGATGAATCTCGCCCTTGAGATTCGGGTTGGCTAGAAAATAGGTGAGGGTGGTCCTTCAGCAAATCTTCCTCTCGTTCCCAGGTGGCTTCATCCTCCGTGTGGTGGCTCCACTGGACCTTGCAAAATTTGATAACCTTACTGCGGTTGACTCGACTGGCATACTCTAGAATCTTAACGGGTTTCTCCTCATAGGTCAAATCATTGTCCAACTGAATCGCTTCCAGTGGTATTGTATCACTCAACAGTATTTCATCCATCTCTGCGTGGCACTTCTTCAACTGGGAAACGTGGAACACGTCGTGAACTCCTGATAATCCTTCAGGTAATTCCAACTTGTAGGCTACTTCTCCCATACGCTCCAAAACTTTGTATGGGCCTACAAAACGTGGCGCTAACTTTCCCTTAACTCCAAAGCGCTTAACTCCTCAAAGTGGTGATACTCGAAGATAAACTCGGTCTCCGACTTCGTAAACTGTCTCCTTGCGTTTAGAATCTGCATAACTCTTCTGCCTGGATTGAACTACCTTGAGCCTGTCGCGAATCAATTTCACTTTCTGTTCAGACTCCTTAATCAGATCTGGTCCAAACAACTGACGGTCTCCAACTTCATCCCAAGACAATGGGGTCCTGCACCTCCTTCCGTACAAGGCTTCGAAAGGGGCCATCTTCAAACTGGATTGATAACTGTTGTTGTAAGAGAACTCTGCATACGGCAAATTCTCGTCCCAGCTAGATCCGTAATCTAGCGCACAAGCTCTCAGCATATCCTCCAAAATCTGATTGACTCTCTCGGTCCATCCATCTGTCTGCGGATGGAAGGCTGTGCTAAAATCCAGTCTGGTTCCCAAAGTTTCATGCAACCGATTCCAGAACTTTGAGGTAAATTGGGTTCCTCTATCTGATACTATGCTCCTTGGAACTCCATGCAGACAAACGATTCTGGTCATATATATCTTTGCCAACTTTGCACTGGTACAGGTAGTCTTCACGGGAATGAAATGAGCTACCTTTGTCAAACAATCGACTACAACCCATATCGAGTCATAGCCTGAACGTGTTCTGGGCAATCCTGTAATCAAATCCATGCCTAGCTTATCCCACTTCCATTCGGGTATCAGCAATGGTTGTAGCAATCATGCTGGCTTCTGATGCTCTGCCTTTACTCTCTGACATACATCACAAACTGCTACATATTCCACAATATCCTTCTTCATTCTGTTCCACCAGAATATATCCTTCAAATCCAAATACATCTTGGTATTTCCTGGGTGAATCGAATATGGTGAATCATGGGCCTCCTGTAAGATTAACTTCCTGATCTCCGAATCATTTGGCACATAGATACGGTCTTCAAACCATAAGGTATCGTGCTCATCCTCACAAATTCCCTTAGCTTTTCCTTTGCTCATTTTCTCCTTAATAGAAGCAATCTCCTTGTCAGTCTTTTGGGCTTCTCTGATCTTGTCCATCAACGTAGACTAAATCTCCAATGCTGCTACATAGCCTTTTGGGACTATTTCCAAACATAGCTCTCGAAGATTTTCGGCTAACTACCTTGGTAAATCTCCCGTCATTAGGGTGTTGACATGACTCTTACGGCTTAACGCGTCAGCTACTACATTAGCCTTGCCGGGGTGATAATGCAATTTCATATCATAGTCCTTGATGAGCTCCAACCATCTCCTTTGTCTGAGGTTCAACTCCTTTTGTGTGAAAATATACTTCAAACTCTTGTGATCCGTGTACACCTCGCAATGGTTTCCAATCAGAAAATGTCTCCAAGTCTTCAATGCATGCACTACGGCTGCTAACTCCAAATCATGCGTAGCATAATTCAACTCACGAGGCTTAAGCTGTCGTGAGGCATATGAAACAACTCTTCCTTCCTGCATAAGAACTGCTCCAAGTCCTCGATATGAAGCGTCACAATACACCTCATAATCCTTGGTCTGATCCAGTAAAATCAACACTGGTGAGGTAACCAAACATTTATTCAACTCCTGAAAACTAGCCTCGCATTCCTTAGTCCATATGAACTTGGTATCCTTCTTCAACAACTCCGTCATAGGCTTCGCAATTTTTGAGAAATTCTCAATAAACCTCCGGTAGTATCCTGCGAGTCCAAGAAAACTCCGGATCTCTCCAACTGTGGTTGGCGCTTCCCACTTGGTCACGGTATCAAATTTAGTGGGATCTACTGCTATACCTTCTCCGGATATAACATGTCCGAGAAATCCTACTTCCTTCAACCAAAACTCACATTTGCTGAACTTGGCATATAGTTGATGTTCTCTAAGTTTACCAAGCACCAAACGCAAATGCTCCTTATGCTCCTCTTCATTCTTCGAGTAAACCGGGATATCATCAATGAACACTACGACGAACTTATCCAAGAACTCCATAAACACTTTGTTCATCATGTTCATAAAATATGCAGGTGCGTTAGTCAGACCAAATGACATAACGGTATACTCGTACAACCCATACCTGGTGGTAAAAGCCGTCTTGGGTATATCCTGTTCTCGAATCTTCAACTAGTGGTATCCTGATCGCAGATCGATCTTGGAAAATACCTTAGCTCCTTGCAATTGATCAAATAGATCATTGATCATCGGTAGTGGGTACTTGTTCTTGATGGTTACTTCATTCAAACCTCGATAATCAACAACCATCCTTAACGATCCATCCTTCTTTTCCACTAGAAGTACTGGCGACCCCCAAGGTGAAGAACTTGGGCGAATATATCCTTTATCCAGTAACTCCTTAATTTGCTTCTTAATTTCCACCAAATCCTTTGCAGGCATCCTATATGGTCTCTTTGACATTGGCCCTGTGTCTGGCAAAAGCTCAATCAAAAACTCAATATCTCTATCCGGTGGCATGCCTGGCAACTCTTCTGGAAATACTTCGGGGAAATCCTTCACTACTGGTACTTCGTCCTGCACAACTCCGGTTAAACAATATAGTTGAGTCCTCTTCGGCACATGCCGGGATACATACTTGACCCTTCTCCCTTCTAGGGTGGTAAGCAAGATCAACTTACTGGCGCAATCGATGTTTCCACCATACATCGACAACCAATCCATGCCTAATATCACATCCAATCCTTGAGATTCCAACACTATTAGGTCTGAGGGAAATACGTAGTTACCAATCCTTAATGGCAATCGATCACACCATAGGCGAGCCATATATTCTGCTCCAGGCGAGGTTACTAACATGGGTGACCTAAGGGCTTGGGTTGGCAGTTTATACTTATCCACAAATCCTCTTGATATGTATGAATGCGATGCACCAGTATCGAAAAGAACATGTGCAGTAAATGACTTAACCAAAAACTGGCCGTTACTTCCTCCATTCCCATTACCATTCTTGGTGCCATTGTGATTGTGCGAGCTACTTCCTCCATGGGTATGCTGAAAATGTCCTCCCGGTCTAGGGGTAAAACGTGGCTTCTGCTGAGCTCCTGAAGTATACTTCCCTTGTCCATATTTCCTCTTGCGATTCTCAATCTGCTGCTGCTTCCCTTCAATCATAAGAGCACGATCTACCAACTCCTGGTAGTTGTTGAAGGTTGCTACCATCAACTGCATGCTCAACTCATCATTCAGTCCTTCCAGAAACTTCTCCTGCTTAGCTGCATCCGTAGCAACGTCATCTGGGGCATAACGTGCTAATTTACTAAAGTCCTCCACATACTGGCCAACAGTTCGTCCTCCTTGGCGCAAGTTGCGAAACTCTCGCTTCTTCATGGTCATAGCTCCTGCTGAAACATGGGCAGTTCGAAAAGCCTGCTGAAATTGGTCCCATGTGACAGTGTTGACAGGGAAAGTGGCTGTGAAATTCTCCCACCATGATGCTGCGGGTCCTTCAAGCTGATGTGCAGCAAACTTCACCTTCTCCACATCCGTGCATCCTGCTGTGGTCAACTCTCTAGCTGTCTTGCGGAGCCAATCATCTGCCACTATCGGCTCGGTGCTACTGGAAAACACCGGCGGATTCAGCCTAAGAAAACGGACTAAGTGATCAACAGGTGGTGGTGGTGGTGGTGGGTTGTTGTTGTTGTTGTTGTTCCCCTGGTTTTGATTCTGGACTAGCAACTTCATCAATGTGTTCTGCTGCTGGATCAACTGAGTGAGCTCCGGTGGAAAGGTAAATCCGGGGTCACGTCTCGGAGGCATCTGAGGGTTTAGAAAAGATGAGATTTAAGAATAGAGAGGGGTCTAAAGAGAAAACACTACCCATATGCTCATGAGGCAAAAGCAAACAATTTCACTTCATTCAATCAAACAAGGGCTTACAATCGATCTAACTATCACAAAAGTGCTCGGACTACTATAATTACATGGTGGACTACTACTACTGATGAGGTGGTCTCCTAGAAATATTCTTCGGTTGCAAACTCCATGATATTTGCTCCAGCTTCATCAACATAGTCATCGTCGCTATCATCTAGATCCGAGTCGGTGTCGTTGATGATGATGTAGTCTTTCGGGCGAATCTCCTTGGGTTCTTCGCCTTCTTCTACTGATGTAGGGCCTCCCATAAATATTCCGATCTTCTTGATCAGATCGTCATTCTTCTCCACTAATACTTCTATTTCCTCTTCATAATCTCCACGTGTAGCCTTGAGTTCTTCCTCCAGTTCCTTGATTCTTGTCCTTGCCTTCTTTAGATCTATCATGTCAGCGCACATCTGGTTTTCCTGACGTCGAATGTGCTGGTTTAACTCCTCAATAAAAGCTACAACTGATCTATCCTTCCTGGTGCTGATCATCTCCCAGTGCTCATCTCGACGCCCACAAATCTGGTAGATAGTGTCCTTAAGATCATTACGGTAGACTTCTCCAATGCGTCCCATAGCGATGTGAGCTTCCATGCTCTTTCCTAGACTCCAAGTTGGTACATCAAAAGAAAACTCTATGGGCTCAGTGACTGGCATGAACGTCCTTCCTGGAACTTGAACTTGAATCATCCAGCGCTCCTTTTCAGGTAAAGTGGCATTGTAGGTTCCGGTGAAGCTTGGTACTCCTATGTTCAGGTATCTAGTGACTTCCTTCAAGTGACGTCCAAAGGGTGTATCATCCGGTTGAGTGAACTTGTTCCTTGCATCCGCCATCCTAAAAGAGTAGAAAAGATGAGAAGTCAGAAAAGAGAGGAGAGTGAGTAGTGATCTAGGTCTTCAGCTTAGTGGTCGTGTCCTACAGTCAGTGTGTGCTCTGATACCATCTTGTCGCGACCAGACCTCAAACGGTCCAATCTCTGTGCTCAGGTGTCATCCCTGGATCAGTAATGCTGACACCACATAGTACTTGAAGGATTTATAACAGAGTAGCAATCACACACTTATTACATCGAGTGTCTCAAAAGAGAACTTATTACAATAAATATGGCTTAAGGCCATCTAATGACGATAACATCAGAAGGCTTGGAAGATAAGTGAGTCCATCAACTCCAACGGCATCACTGAGTATAGAACCACGACCTAAAACTCCTTAATCGTCGTCTGAAAAGTCTGCAACATTAACGTTGCAGCCCGAAATGGGTCAGCACATGGAATATGCTGGCAAAGTAACACATAGAGAGTAATGGAATAATCAGGCTATTCTATATGCATATTTGGCTGGTGGAAAGCTCTATGGTTACAGTTTTGCGTAAAGCCAATTTTTCCCTACTACAAAGGAATAAATTTTAATTAACTATCATGGTGGTTGTTAAACATTGAGAATTGTTGACAGCATTCTCAATCCCAATTAAGCATCATCATTAAACAAAACCCAACAAAATTAATTTCAGAGTAACATGTTGAGGTTCACATGATAATCGAGGTACTAGATACTCAAGATGTCCATAACCGGGGACACGGCTAACCATGATTAGTTTATACACTCTGCAGAGGTTTGCGCACTTTTCCCCACAAGACTCGATCTCCTCCGTTGGATTTCTCGCACTACATGGTGTTTGAGAAACGGATGACCGAGACATAGTCTTTCAGAAGCGCTAGCACCTTATGAACGGGTAGACCGTATCAACCTACATCCCCTACATCTTCTAGTCTACCACTGTAAGAGTTCGCACAACTTAGTCAAATACGCTAGAGCCCATAATAGCTTGTGGCTGCACACAGAAGTTTCTAGCATGAATAATCTCATGATCCCTTTGAGCCTGGGTGGCGGTCCATAAGAAAAACAGGCAATCGCTGGAATACCCAGGTGCCTCAATCCACCCAGATGTGTATTTAAGTTGCCACCTTAAGTAAACCATTAATTAACAATCTCACATCTGTCATGGATACACTCACCCAATCCACGTCTACTAGCATAGCATGGCATAATAAGCAAACGTAGAAGTAACTCCCAAAGGTTTGATAATAACAGGTAATAGGTACTACCTCAACTACTTCCCAAACCCACAATTTAATTAGATCCTAATAATACAATGTGTGAGGATTGATCTAATGCAATAAAACTGGGTAGTTGTAAAGCATGATCAAAGTGTTACTTGCCTTGTTGATGATCCAGGAAACCTAGCGATTCGAAGTAGCAAGCAGCGCACTCCGGGTACTCTATCGCAAACAAACAAGTATACAATAACTACTCAACTAATGCACAAGTAAAACTCAAATAAGAGATCTAACCAGAAAGTTCAACTTAAGAACTCTGGTTGGCAAAAAGAATCAAATCGAACGAAGCAACGAAAGACAAACGGCAAAAGAAACAAGCTTCATTTACTATTCTGGATCTAGGGCAATTTTTACAGTGGCAAAAACTTTTTTAAGTTGGTTAAAGGGAAAGAGGGTTTCGAGACGAAACTGCAGGTGCTTGAATCGCCTGATTCCGATAAACGAGCGAAAAGTTAAACTAAAATGAAAATCGGATCAGAAATCGCGATCAGAAAAATCGCGGATTTAATCCGAGAAAAAGAAAAACGACGAATGTTCGTTAAAACCAATGAACGGGCGAACGCTCGCTATTTAAATAAACCGGAAAAACCGATCTATTTAAAAAACCTAAACTAAAAAAAACAAGCAAACCGTCGGAAAACCGAACGGTTTTTCGAGAAAACCGAAGGCGAAAAAAAAACTAGCTCCGGCGACTCCGGCGAACGGCGGCGGCGCGGGCAGGCGGCGGTGGGGCGGCGCGGGCCAGGCGACGATGGCTAGGGTTAGGGCGGGGGGCTTCAGGCTGGCTTCGGCCGGGGCCTCGGGGCGCTATAAAAAGGCCCAGCCAGGAGGAGTCCTGGCCGGTTACGACCCAAGGTCGGTTTAGACTTTTTTTAAAATAATTACGCTCGAAAAAAACAAAATAAATACTAAACGGACTCCAAAAATCCCTAAATAAGTTTTTGCTGGCTTCTAAAATCAAGCCGCACATGATGAACATTTATTTGGGGCCTAAATGCAATTTTGAAAAACACGCATTTTTCCTAAATTCAAATAAAATAGCAAATAAAACCAAAATAAATTCTTATTTTATTTTTTTATTAAATCATCAATATTTCTTTATTTTTGGAAAGTCATTTTATTCCCTCTCTCATATTTTTGTAATAGAAATAATTGAAGATAAAATAAATAAAATCAAATGATCCTATTTTCAAAATTTGAGACAACTCAAATATGAAAATAATGAAATCCCCAACTCTCTCCGAGGGTCCTTGAGTTGCGTGAAATTTCTAGGATCAACCAAAATGCAATAAATATGGTATGCAATGATGATCTAGTGTATAACATTCCAAATTGAAAATTTGGGATGTTACATTGGTTTGGCCTACTAGATTGATCTTTCTTGCAATGGGAGAAGTGCTTAGCTTTGGGTTCAATCTTGCGGTGTTCGACCCCAGTGACAGAAAGGGAACTGATACGTATTGTATTGTTGCCATCGAGGATAAAATGATGGGGTTTATATCATATTGCATGAGTTTATCCCTCTACATCATGTCATCTTCCTTAAATCATTACTATGTTCTTATGAACTTAATACTCTGGATGCATGCTGGATAACGGTCGATGTGTGGAGTAATAGTAGTAGATGCAGGCAGGAGTCGGTCTACTTGTCTCAGACGTGATGCCTATATACATGATCATACCTAGATATTCTCATAACTATGCTCAATTCTATCAATTGCTCGACAGTAATTCGTTTACCCACCGTAATACTTATGCTCTTGAGAGAAGCCACTAGTGAAACCTATGGACCCCGGGTCTATCTTTCATCATATTAATGTTCCAATACTTAGTTATTTCTTTTGCCTTTATTTTACTTTGCATCTTTATTTATATTTATCATAAAAATACCAAAAATATTATCTTATCATATCTATCAGATCTCACTCTCGTAAGTGACCAAGAAGGGCTTGACAACCCCTTTATCGCGTTGGTTGTGAGGTTGTTATTTGTTTGTGTAGGTGCGTGGGACTTGTGCGTGATCTCCTACTGGATTGATACCTTGGTTCTCAAAAACTGAGGGAAATACTTACGCTACTTTGCTGCATCACCCTTTCCTCTTCAAGGGAAAACTAACACATTGTTCAAGAGGTAGCACCTTTCACTTTGCCATCCTTCTTATCCGCCAAATACTTGGGGCATTTCCGCTTCCAGTGACCAGTCCCTTTGCATTAGAAGCACTCAGTTTCAAGCTTAGGTCCAGACTTGGGCTTCTTCCCGGGAGCAACAACTTGCTTGCTATTCTTCTTGAAGTTCCCCTTCTTTCCTTTGCCCTTTTTCTTGAAACTAGTGGTCTTGTTAACCATCAACACTTGATGCTCCTTCTTGATTTCTACCTCCATAGCTTTGAGCATTGCGAAGAGCTCGGGAATAGTCTTTTCCATCCCTTGCATATTATAGTTCATCACGAAGCCTTTGCAGCTTGGTGGTAGTGATCGAAGAACTCTGTCAATAACATTATCATCCGAAAGATTAATTCCCAGCTGAGTCAAGTGGTTATGGTACCCAGACATTCTGAGTATGTGTTCATTGACAGAACCGTTCTCCTCCATCTTGCAGCTATAGAACTTGTTGGAGACTTCATATCTCTCAACTCGGGCATTTGGTTGAAATATTAACTTCAACTCCTGGAACATCTCATATGCTCCATGATGTTCAAAACGTCTTTGAAGTCCCGATTCTAAGCCTTAAAGCATGGCACACTGAACTATCAAGTAGTCATCAGATTTAGCTTGTCAGATGTTCATAATGTCCAGAGTTGCTCCTGCAGCAGGCCTTGCACCCAGCGGTGCTTCCGGGACATAATTCTTCCGTGCAGCAATGAGGATAATCCTCAAGTTACGGACCCAATCCGTGTAGTTTCTACCATCATCTTTCAACTTAGCTTTCTCTAGGAACGCGTTAAAATTCAAGTGAACGGTAGCACGGGCCATTGATCTACAACATAGATATGCAAAAAACTATCAGGACTAAGTTTATGATAAATTTAAGTTCAGTTAATCATATTACTTAAGAACTCCCACTTAGATAGACATCCCTCTAGTCATCTAAATGATCACATGATCCATGTCAACTAAACCATGTCCGATCATCACATGAGATGGAGTAGTTTTCGATGGTGAACATCTCTATGTTGATCATATCTACTATATGATTCACGTTCGACGTTTCGGCCTCAGTGTTCCAAGGCCATGTCTATACATGCTAGGCTCGTCAAGTTCAACCCGATTATTCTGCACGTGCAAAACTGTCTTGCACCCGTTGTATGTGAACGTAGAGCTTATCACACCTGATCATCTTGTGGTGTCTCGGCACGACGAACCGTCGCAACAGTGCATACTCAGGGAGAATACTTATACCTTGAAATTTAGTGAGGGATCATCTTATAATGCTACCACCGTACTAAGCAAAATAAGATGCATAAAAGATAAACATCACATGCAATCAAAATATGTGAGATGATATGGCCATCATCATCTTGTGCCTTTGATCTCCATCTCCAAAGCACCGTCATGATCTCCATCATCACCGGCTTGACACCTTGATCTCCATCGTAGTGTCGTCTCGCCAACTATTGCTTCTATGACTATCGCTACCACATAGTGATAAAGTAAAGCAATTACATGGCGATTGCATTTCATACAATAAAGCGACAACCATAAGGCTCCTGCCAGTTGTCAATAACTTTTACAAAACATGATCATCTCATACAATAACTTATATCATATCATGTATTGACCATATCACATCACAACATGCCCTGCAAAAACAAGTTAGATGTCCTCTACTTTGTTGTTGCAAGTTTTACGTGGCTGCTACGGGCTTCTAGCAAGAACCGTTCTTACCTGCGCATCAAAACCACAACGATTTTTCATCAAGTGTGCTATTTTAACCTTTAACAAGGACCGACCGTAGTCAAATTTGATTCAACTAAAGTTGGAGAAATAGACACCTGCCAGCTACCTTTATGCAAAACAAGTTGCATGTCTGTCGGTGGAACCGGCCTCATGAACATGGTCATGTAAGGTTGGTCCGGACCGCTTCATCCAACAATACTGCCGAATCAAAATAAGACGTTGGTGGTAAGCAGTATGACTATGATCGCCCACAACTCTTTGTGTTATACTCATGCATATCATCTACGCATAGACCTGGCTCGGATACCACTGTTGGGGAACATAGCATGCAATTTCAAAAAAATTCCTATGATCACGCAAGATCTATCTAGGAGATCATAGAAACAATAGGGGGGAGTGTGTCCACGTACCTTCTTAAACCGAAAGCGGAAGCGTTAGGTTAACGCGGTTGATATAGTCGAACGTCTTCGCGATCCAACCGATCAAGTACCGAACGTACGACACCTCCGAGTTCAGCACACGTTCAGCTCGATGACGTCCCTCGAACTCTTGATCCAGCAAAGTGTCGAGGGAGAGTTTCGTCAGCAAGACGGCGTGGTGACGGTGATGGTGATGTGATCTGCGCAGGGCTTCGCCTAAGCACTATGTGAATATGACCGGAGGAGTAAACCGTGGAGGGAGATGCCGCACACGGCTTGGAACATTTGGTGTGTCTCCAAGGTGTGCACTGCCCACGTATATAAAGGAGGGAGAGGGAGGAGGCCGGCCCCAGGGGGCGCGCCAAGTGGGGGGAGTCCTACTAGGACTCCCAGTCCTAGTAGGATTTGGCCCCCCTCTTATTCCTTCTCATGGAGGGGGAAAGGGGGGAAGGAGAGGGAGGAGGATAAGGAAAGGGGGGCGCCGCCCCCTCCCCTAGTCCAATTCGGACTCCCATGGGGGGGCATGGCCACCCCTTGTGGGCTGCCTCCTCTCTCCCCCACTACTGCAGGATGCTGCTAACGCGACACTACATTCAGAGACCCTTCGACGAAATTGTGTGCGATGCAATAATGGCAAACAGTGGTGTAAAAGAAACACCAAAAAAGGTACAAAACATTTGGGATGGTGGAGCCATCAAACACGGTTCTAATTTTAGTTGTGTGTGCGATGCAGGGCATACGGTTGATCCAGACGAACTGTTTGCGATTAGACAGAGCAACAGAAATGGGTAACCATATCAACGTGTGTGTGATATACGGCATACAGTTCGCTCCGATGAACTGTTTGCTATTAGGGAAAGCAACATAAACGATCAGCCAGATCAAGGTGTGTGTGATATATAGCATACGGTTCAGTCGAATGAACTGTTTTCGATTAGGGAAGAGAACATAAACGGTTCGACTTAACAAGATGTGTGTGATACGTGGCAAAAGGCCTGGAGGTTAATTCGAGAACAAGTACACAGAGGTTAATTTGACATACATGACTTATAAGTTTCACAAAAATCATATCACTTTTTTTGGAAAACATTTAATTGCATTGAATGTATATAGTGCTCCGTCCTATTAGTTGAATTAACCTCGAGGTCCATGTTTTGGAAACATGTTGTAAAGTAATGGGATAGACCTTCATTCAAGCCAATCAACATGTGTTCAAAAAAATTATGAAAAAGTAATGAGATAGACCTTCTTCAAGCCAATCAACGTGTGTAAAAAAAACAAAAAATGTCAAAAATTACAAAATAAGGACCTCAAGGTTAATTCAACTAATATGATGGAGCACTATATGCATTCAACGCAATTAAATGTTTACAGTGACCCATCACATCAGTTAATTTAACATCGTGGCCACTTCCCATCCGGTCACCCATCTGATGACTACTCAAGCCTCAACACAGTTAACTTGGGAGTTCTGTTAGATGAGCTATCGGTAGGGAAGTTGGTCCTTGCTGTTGTAGGATCCCTCTTCGCATCCTTTATTGGGCACCTGAATGACTGACTGTTGCCGCCCAATGGTCAATGCCACGTCCCCCGCATGGTAGTTTTTGCAGCAGGTAACTGCATCATCGCGTCGCGCCGATGCAACCACATGCACAAGAACGTGCGTGATCGTGCGTCGGCCCCAAACACTGGCAGCACAATTTATAAATTGACGGATGGAGTACTAGCTAGTTACAGTGATGCATATAATTAAGCAAAGGGACCGCACATGTCTGTATTGACTGGAACGAGAATGTAATAGCACAATAAGAATTAAGGCCGCGATGACGCGATCGCAGTGGTGGTTACATGAGGCAAGAAGAAAGATGCATCCATCAACGTACGACCTTCTCCTCCTCCTCAACTCAGTGCGCCGGACCACCGACCGATGGCTAAGGAGCGACAACTTTTGTGGCGAGGTCAAGGTGCTTCTCAGCAAAGGCATCCAAGGCTTCCAGCCGGTTGAAGAAGGCCAACGCCGTAGCGTCCTCACTAGCCTTGTAGATACCTACGTACATGATTTGCTCGTATACGTGGATATGTAGGTCGACGAATTCTTGCAGGGCGAGGCGCCTCGCGGTGAGCGCGACCTCCAGGTGGACATTCTTCGTGGCGTCGGCGGGTAGTTGCAGGGCCACTAGTGCTTGAAAGAGGTTCCGACCATGGAGGCCGATTAGGGTGGCAGGCAATGAGGAGCCCGGGCGCGTGGGCTAGAGGAGTACAGCGATGTCGTCCGCGAGCTTCTTGATGACGGTGAACTTGTTGGTGGTGGCAACGATCATCTGGTCCAACTAAGAGTCGTAGCTGGCGTCGACGGCGGCCATCCACCAGCCGATCACCAACACCGTCTGGAGACAATCCTCGGTGCCATGCCACCGGCCGGCGTCGTGGACCATCTGGCACAGCCGCTGGCCGCTCACGCGCATCGCCACCATGGGTCTGGAGTGAGCACTTCTGCGCTTATTGGTGTAGGTGCTTAGGCAAATGCTTAGGTGCGTACGATGTGGTAGATGCATTGGAATGGAGGGGTGCCTTTATATGAGTGCAAACTGCATTGCATTCACATCATGCTGCCTCTTTTCCCGGTCCTCCTCCCATTACTTCCCTCATGCATTCACACGACGCTAATTGAAGGAGGATGCATCATTGCCCGTTCAACATTTCGGGAACCGCTATCCTCTCTGTCGTGGAATTGTCACGGCAGATGTCCTTTTGCGAGGACTTAGTCGTGGAGCCATCGCAACTAGGAAGCTTAAAGGGGTTAATCTGGACAAGGACACGCGAGGTTTATACTAGTTCAGCCCATTACGGTGAAGGAAGGCCTACGTCTAGTTGGGTTGGAATTGCTTGAGGTTTCGATGACCAGGGAGCGAGATACGCTATGCCTGGCTCTCGATCAGTTGTTTCCCGCCCTAAGCCGCTGGCGGGTCATCCCCTTATATACACGGGTTGACGCACTGCGGCCTACAGAGTCCCGGCCGGCTCATAAACAGTGTCCGTCTCGGCGACTAGTTACTTCTACCTTACAGTACAAGTTATACCATCATGGCGGTTTATCTTTACGGGCCTCAGAGTCGCCTGTGGGCCTTTAAGCCTTTTAGTGAACCACCATCTTCATGCCTTGGTCTTGGGCTTCTGATGAACCTCTATTTGCGTAACCCGGCCTCTCCTGGATGGCTTAAACAAATAGTCATATCCCCAACATTAGGTCCCAGATTGATTTGAACTGGTTCATGTCAATCTTTGAAAACCTTATGAACTGGCCTTTAGTCTTGCGTAAAAATTGTAACCCGCCGTGATGTCATCCTCTGGCTTCGGGTTAAATCATCGTGACGTCATCTTCAATAAAACTTATATTTTAATTCATCATATCTTCAACGGATCTTTGCCTTTACTGACCCTCCCGAAAATCGAGGCGTCGGGGCTGCTGGATAATGATGACTTGGTCTCCTCATTTCTCGCGCCGTCTCAGTCGGTCCTCCTTATAAATAGGCGCGACCTAGGTCTTTTTCATTTCCTCAGGTCGTCTTCTTCCTCGCACTCCCTCTTCTGCCGCTCGAGCTTCGCCGCCGCCACCATCGGAAACCTCGTCTTCACCGTCTCAGGCCGCTGCATCACCCTGTTTTTTGACCAGAGAACAACGGCAACCCTCCGCAGTTCTTCCACATCGGTGAGTTCTCTTTCCCCCCTTTCTCAGATCTGCATTAGTACTGTATTGTGTTCGTCGACGTTCATCGTCGCCCGACGCAACCTCCATTAGTTCTTACCTCTAATACCTTGGTCAGATCGTAAAAACCACATAGAACTGCCGCGGAGGATGTTGTGTGCTTATTCTGTATGAAAACAGATCTTATTTCCTTGTTTTGGAAGCCCTCCTTGAGTATATGAACTTGCCTGTACTATTTTAGGTCTAGAAATTTTTCCTTTCCAGAGCATCGTTTGATCCAAAATAATAATTGCAATTTGTGAAACCTGTTTGCTCCACACTTAGCCAAAAACTGTGTCTGTTGACTCTGTTTCAGCCATAGTAGTCCGTGTAACCGGTTTAAGATAATACCGGCTGTCAGCACCGCTTGCCTCTGGCGACTTAAGAAAACCTTAATCATCTTTAATTCCTGCAGCTGTTAAACATTATCACATAGTTACCTGTATGTCATTAGGCCCCTTCTTAAGCCGCCATCTTAAATAACCCAATAATGTTTATTCTCCGGGTTATAATAAACCGGAAAAATTTCCTTTATCTTGTTGTAGGCTTCAATTTACTCAATGGCACCCAAAACTGTTAAACCACTGGTTACCTGCAACTGGGTCCCATCCATTGTTACAGAGAGCAAACTGTCCGAGTTTGTAAAGTCTGGCCATCTGCCCAAGAAGGATGTCATGTCTTATCGTGCTCCTGACCCGTCTGAAGAGAAACCTCAACCCAAGGAAGGGGAGGTGATCATTTTTACCGATCACATGAGCCGGGGATTTGCTCCTCCCGGTTCAAAATTCTTTAGAGACATTTTGCACTTCTTTGACTTAAGACCTCAAGACATCGGGCCCAATTCTGTGTCAAATATCTGCAACTTCCAAGTTTTCTGTGAGGTCTACCTTGGAGAAGAACCCAGCCTACTTTTGTTCAGGGAATTGTTCTATTTGAACCGGCAGAATGAGAGGGCCAACGAGCCCAGTCTGGAGCTTGGTGGCATATCGATTCAAAGGCGGAGAGACTGCATGTTCCCTTATGCTGAATTGCCGAGTCATCCAAAGGATTGGAACCAGACATGGTTCTACTACCAAGATACTTCTCCGGCTGGTGAAAACCCGCTGCCCGACTTCCATGCATTGCGCCTTGAACCTACTCACCCGCTGCCGGATAAGTTGACTGCTATTGAACGTCTGCCACTCACCCCAAGATCAAGAAGATTAAAGCTCTTTTAGGGAACGGCTTAGATGGCATTGACCTGGTCCGAGTCTGGGTTGCTTGGAGAATAATTCCGTTAAGCCGCCGCCCCGGCTTAATGTGTAATTATTCAGGCGAGAAAGATGACCCTTAGCGTCATAGTCCTGACGACTTACCAGATGACGTAGTGGAAGCTACAACTCAGTCTTTGTTGAAAGAGGGCACAGTGAATAGTAACGCTTTCGGCTTACTACCTTTTTGCAAGAAGAACTGGCCCCTGCAGTAAGTTTCCAGCCGTCGAGTTATTTTTTATCATGGTATACTGTATTCTTACGCATAACCCTTTATAACCTTTTACAGGCAAATGATAACTTCTGGAAAATCCAATATGATCATGAGGCGGCGAAGAAAGCCAGGGCGGCCAAGAGAGCCGAAAGGAAAACCGCCAAGCCCACCACTTCAGGGAAAAGGAAGCCAAGCGCTTCTGAGCTGTTTCAGCTTGATGATACTGATGATAATGAGGAAGAGGTAACTTTTTAATTTCTCTTTCTCCTTTATCACTACCTTACTGATATTAACCTTCTTTCAGGAAGACACGGGCAACAGCCAACCCATCGAGGAAGAGGTAATTATAATCTCCTCCGACTCTGAGCTTCGGCCGCATCAGAAAATTCGAAGAGTAACTCGGAAAGTAAGATTTTCACACCCTTTGGCTTACCAAGATCCTGACTTTCTTTTGAAGCAACAACAATTTGAAAACCGGAGGCAGACCCAGACCAACAAGGATGCAGAGCTATCCTCCGGCTTGCCTGACACAACCCGGAAGCGTCGGACTGAGGTTATCTCCAACTTATACCCTTTTTTACCTTTGGTGGGTCTAATCCGTCAACCTCTCAATTCCTCTGACTCCAATTACCAGGATACCTCTCCTTCATCCAGTGAGTCCATGCAATCAAACATGCCGGCTTTTAAGACCGCCCCTGGGTAATATCAATTTATTCACCTTATATTTTTCTTTCTTCATGTTTCTTTACTTATTTGTCTGCTTTGCCCACAGCATGCAGGTTAAGCCCAGGAAGAAAACCAAGAAGGATAAACCGGCCCAAACCCCTGTGGTGACTGAACCGGAACAGGGTATAGCTGCTCCCGACTCTTCCACACATCAACTGCCGCCTGAGCCGGCTCAAGACATTGCAGCACCAACTTCTGACCCGCCTGCTGAAGATATTCTTGATGGTTCTGTTAACCCGGAGGCACCTAGCCCAGTCAAAATGGCTGACCCAGAAGTGGAATTTCTCAAGGCTCAATTCGTTGAGCCGGCCAGGCCCACCGTCCTTGCCAAATGCTCGGCTAAAGAGGAGTTGCTAGAACGCCATAAGGCCAAGATGGATATCACCGACTATACTCATTCGAGTATTGGAGAGATCGTCTTGGGCTATATCAACCAGGTGCAAAGCAGCCGTGACCTGGAAATTGACATGGTGAAGCAAATACAGCAAAAATCTGAGGTATGACTTATGCTTCCTTACTTTCAATCATACTTACTGTACCAGCCCCCAAGTCTATTGCTTATGAATAAATATGCTGTAGACTTAGAAAAATTGTTAGAGCTGCTTGCCCGGCTTAAAGAAAAATATTTAAACTGGATGTAACACAATACCTTTAACTTGCGATACACATTAGCCCCCAAGTGCCAAGTATCTTTGCTTGCAAAGTATTTGGGACTTAATATCCAGGACCAGCTTAATAATTTAGAAAGCTTCGATATACATTAGCCCCCAAGTGTCAAGTATCTTTGCTTGCAAAGTGCTTGGGACTTAATATTATTTACCGTAATCTTGACTACTATCCGGTGCAATGCAGGCCACCATAAGTCAATTTGAATCGGAGATTGCTGACCTGAAGAACCGCCTGGCAGCCCAGGAGATTGAAATTTAAAAGGCTAACTCCAAATTTGAATTCAGCGTCTCTGAACAAGAGAAGCTGAAGAAAAATTTTGAGTCGGAGAAGAAAATTTGGACTAACGAAAAGGCCGGACTGGTGACCCGGGCCGAGACAACAGAGGCGTCGCTGGCAAATGCAACAGCCGAACTGACCGGCTTACAACGCCAGATATCTCGGATGGTCTCAGCGATCTTTGGTAAGTTATCTTAAGCAAGCATTAAATATTGTAAATATTCCTTCAATTGTTACCTGAGGTTTACCTTATATTTACCAATACAGGCCCCAGGAGCACAAACCTCAAGCAGAATATGCTGATCAGATTGAAGGTGGTGTATACTCTAGTAGAGCAACTGTACATCGGGTCACAACATGCCTTGGCCGTTGTAGCCTTATCAAATGATGTGCCCCACCTCTTGCAAGATGTGTTACAACGGCTTGTTGTACTTCCTCAGCGGATTCAAGAGTTGAGACGGGCCCAAGCAAGAGTCAGAGCAATAGCCGCTTTGAGTCGGGCCAAAGCCTGGTTACCAGAGCTAGACCCAGCCGACATCGCTCTTGGGTATCCAAGTTTAAAGGAGGATGGCACTCCATTTGATGAAAAGGATTTCACCACCTGCGTGAGGGATATACGCCCTGTGGCCACTCAAATTGGAAACAACACTGACCTCACCAAGTATCAGCTGGGTTATGACAAGGAGAATCGGAGAATCCCCACGCCGCATTATGACGATGTCAGCTTGATCCCTCCAATCCGTAAGCACACTTTTGCCCCTGAAGTCGACCCAACCGGTTTAATAGATGATGAAGCTGAGTTTGAGGCCTTGAGTGGCATTGACTGGGCCTCATCATCCTTCCAGGACAAAGCAGCCAGCGGAGAGGCGGAGAAGGATAACCCGGAGGCTTCAAGTCAACCCCAAGAGTAGATTGCCAGGCGCCACCTGCTTATGTCGTTGTAGAAAAACAATGCCGCATCATTCAAACTCGAGGAGTCTTGTAACAGAGTAGAAAATACTTTGAGTTTTGCTATGCCTTTGCGCATGCTTATGGCCCTTAATACTTGCATAAGCCGCCGTCACTATGCACTTTGTAGTTTATATGAATCTGTTATGTCCTTTGCAGAAATGTCTTGCACTGCCCTGTGATGCTTACGGCTGCTTTTCCGGCTTATATAAGCCAACCCCCGAGGGTAAGTTTAACTCCTGAAAATTGACACATAAAAGTTCACCTGGTACTTAACAACCTGATGTAACCAATTTTAATCCTGGAGGATTGCCATGTACTCCATTGTATTTTCAAGAGGGTCGCAAGATATCCAATGTTGATACTTGTAAAATATGATGAACAAAAGGGTTTCTGATTTGAATACGATCAGTGAACCGTTCCAAAGGGGTTGAGCTAAGATTCGGATACGATCTGTTAGCCCCCAGTGGCTATGGCGATGCCGATCAAGTGGGTATCGACAACTATGTTCTCTTTGGTTCGAATATGACCTATGTTTGAACAGGAAGCCCCCAAGTGACCATAAGAGTTGTTTAATGACGCTGATTCGAATACGATCCACGTCAGACCCAAAGGGGTTAAGCTATGATTCAAATATGATCAAGAAGCCCCCAAGTGGGTTTGGCAGTATGCCGATCAAGTGGGTATCGACAGCTATGTTTTCTTTGGTTTGAATACGACCTATGTTTGAACAGGAAGCCCCCAAGTGATCACGGCTAGATTCAGATATGATCATAAGCCGGACCAAAGGAAAGCCGGATTCAGATATGATCCGCTTCTCCTTAGTTATCTCCACCACCTGACAAAGAAAACACATAAACCATTTTTGGGAGTGGAAAAAAGGACAGAGGTCCTGCTTTATTGCTTTATGTAATATACATAGTATAAATATATACACATTAGAGCCGATGGCTCAAGTATAATAAGGCCGAAGATGAGCGATATTCCACGGCCGACGGGTCTCCTCCTCTGACTTACGTGAGTCTTTGTGCTCCTGAAGGTCGATAAGGTAGTATGATCCGTTGTTCAGATTCTTGCTGACCACAAAGGGTCCTTCCCAAGGAGGGGATAGCTTGTGCATGTCAGATTGATCCTGGATGAGTCGGAGCACTAAGTCGCCTTCCTGAAAGGTTCTGGACTTAACCCGGTGGCTGTGGTAGCGGCGCAGGTCTTGCTGGTAAATCGCCGAGCGGGCTATTGCCAAGTCTCGCTCTTCATCCAACGGGTCAAGTGCGTCTTGCCGAGCTTTTTCGTTGTCTTCCTCAACATAAGCCGCCACACGGCGTGAGTCATGACGGATGTCATTTGGCAGGACCGCCTCTGCTCCATACACCATAAAGAAAGGCGTGTAACCCGTAGATTTGTTAGGTGTAGTATTGATGCTCCAAAGTACAGAAGGTAACTCCTCCACCCAACAACTCGGCGTCCGCTGCAAGGGGACCAAGAGCCGGGGCTTGATACCCCTCAAGATTTCTTGATTAGCTTGTTCTGCTTGACCATTGGATTGAGGGTGAGCCACAGCTGAAACGTCAAGCCGGATATGCTCTCGTTGATAGAACTCTTCCATAGCTCCTTTGGAGAGGTTAGTGCCATTATCAGTTATGATGCTGTGTGGAAAACCAAAGCGAAAAAATCACCTTTTTCATAAACTGGATCATCGTGGCTGCATCACACTTACTGACTGGCTCCGCCTCCACCCACTTTGTGAACTTGTCAACCGCCACCAAGAGGTGCGTCTTTTTATCCTTAGACCTTTTAAAAGGCCCGACCATATCAAGCCCCCAAACTGCAAATGGCCAAGTAATTGGAATCATCCTCAATTCTTGAGCCGGCACATGGGCTCGTCATGAGAATTTCTAACATCCATCACATTTACTGACCAGGTCTTCTACATTAGCATGAGCCATCAGCCAATAAAACCCATGACGGAAAGCTTTGGCCACAAGAGATTTTGAGCCGGCGTGATGACCACAATCGCTTTCATGAATCTCATGAAGGATCTCCTGACCCTTTGTAGGTGACACGCAACGTTGAAACGCTCCAGTGACGCTGCAATGATGTAACTCGCCATTGACAATTGTCATGGACTTGGAATACCGGGCGATTTGTCTTGCCAAGGTCTCATCTTCAGACAACTCTCCCCGGGTCATGTAAGCCAAATAAGGCACTGTCCAATCCGGGATAACGTGGAGAGCCGCCACCAGCTGTGCCTCCGGGTCTAGTATTGCCAGATCTTCCTCCGTAGGTAACTTAACAGAAGGATTATTCAAAACATCAAGAAAGGTGTTAGGCGGCACCGGCTTACGCTGAGATCCTAGCCGGCTTAAGGCATCAGCCGCCTCATTCTTCCTTCGATCAATGTGTTCCACCACATAACCCTTGAAATGTCCAGCCACAGCATTGACTTCACGACGGTAAGCCGCCATAAGAGGATCTTTAGAGTCCCACTTGCCTGACACCTGTTGAGCCACAAGGTCTGAGTCTCCCAAGCATCCTACCCGGCTCAAGTTCATCTCTTTGGCCATCCGGAGACCATGGAGTAGGGCCTCGTACTCAGCTGCATTGTTAGTACAAGGAAACATAAGCCGGAGCACATAACAAAATTTGTCACCTCGAGGGGAAGTTAACATGACTCCAGCCCCCGAGCCTTCCAACTGTCTGGACCCATCAAAGTGAATAGTCCAATAAGTGTTATCGGGCTTCTCCTCAGGTGCCTGTAGCTCTGTCTAGTCGTTGATGAAATCCACCAAAGCTTGAGACTTAATGGCAGTGCGTGGTACGTACTTCAGACCATGAGGCCCGAGCTCGATGGCCCACTTGGCGACTCGTCCTGTAGCCTCTCTGTTCTGAATAATGTCTCCCAAGGGGGCAGAACTTACCACAATGATAGGGTGACCTTGGAAGTATTGCTTCAACTTCCGGCTTGCCATGAACGCCCCGTAAACAAGTTTCTGCCCATGAGGATATCTTTGTTTTGACTCGATGAGTACCTCACCGACATAATAAACCGGCCGTTGAACCAGATGTTCCTTACCAGCCTCCTTGCGCTCTACCACAATTGCCACACTGACGGCTCGTGAATTAGCAGCCACATATAACAGCAAAGGCTCTTTGTCAATGGGAGCTGCAAGAACTGGCGGCTCAGATAATTGCCTCTTCAAATCCTCAAAAGCAGCATTAGCAGCATTACTCCAGACAAAGGTGTCTGCCTTCTTCATCAGTTGGTACAGCGGTAGGGCCTTCTCACCTAACCGGCTTATGAACCGACTTAAAGCGGCAACTCGACCCACCAGTCCCTGAACATCATTGATACATGCCGATTTAGCCAAAGAAGTGATTGCCTTAATCTTCTCCGGATTAGCCTCGATGCCCCTGTTTGAGACCAAGAATCCCAAAAGCTTGCCTGCAGGCACACCAAATACACACTTCTCCGGGTTAAGCATCATTTTGTAAACTCGGAGATTGTCAAAGGTTTCTCTGAGATCAGATATCAAGGTTTCCGCCTCTCTGGATTTCACCACTATGTCATCCACATAAGCATGAACATTGCGCCCAATCTGATTGTGGAGACAATTCTGTACACACCGTTGATAAGTCGCCTAGGCACTCTTGAGCCCAAAAGGCATAGACACATAGCAGAAGGCTCCACACGGAGTGATGAAAGCTGTCTTCTCCTGGTCCTTAACTGCCATCTTGATCTGATGATAACCGGAGTAAGCATCCAAAAAGCTCAAACACGCACAACCATCCGTAGCGTCAATGATTTGATCAATACAGGGGAGAGCGAAAGGATCAGCCGGACAAGCCTTATTTAAGTCCGTGTAATCCACACACATCCGCTAGGTGCCGTTTTTCTTGAGCATGAGCATCGGGTTAGCCAACCACTCCGGGTGAAACACTTCGACAATGAACCCAGCCGCCAAGAGCCGGGCGACCTCTTATCCTATAGCTTTTCGTCGTTCCTCATTGAATCGCCACAAAAACTGCCTGGGTTGGGCTCGGGCGGGTTTCGCACGCTGAGCAGTCTCGACGAGGTCGGTGCAGCTGTCCGGCTCAGGGCCCGGCTCACCAATCCAGCCAATGAAGACGTGAATCCCGCCAAAGGGGACCCGGTACCCGTACTCAATTGAGCCAACGTCGGGGCCCCAGCCTTCGTCGTCGATGTAGATCTTGCCACGACGACTCTTGGTCATCCGGCCAACTGCGTATCCCTTGAGCCCTTCGAAGCTGCCCTTCAAGAACTCAAATCCACTGTGCGCTGGCCCCACGGTGGGCGCCAACTGTCGTGGAATTGTCACGGCAGATGTCCTTCTGCGAGGACTTAGTCGTGGAGCCATCGCAACTAGGAAGCTTAAAGGGGTTAATGGGGACAAGGACACGCGAGGTTTATACTAGTTCAGCCCCTTACGGTGAAGGAAGGCCTACGTCTAGTTGGGTTGGAATTGCTTGAGGTTTTGATGACCAGGGAGCGAGATACACTATGCCTGGCTCTCGATCAGTTGTTTCCCGCCCTAAGCCGCTGGCGGGTCGTCCCCTTATATACACGGGTTGACGCCCTGCGGCCTTTAGAGTCCCGGCCGGCTCATAAACAGTGTCCGGCTCGGCGACTAGTTACTTCTACCTTACAGTACAAGTTATAGCATCATGGCGGTTTATCTTTACGGGCCTCAGAGTCACCTGTGGGCCTTTAAGCCTTTTAGTGAACCGCCATCTTCATGCCTTGGTCTTGGGCTTCTGATGAACCTCTATTTGCGTAACCCGGCCTCTACTGGATGGCTTAAACAAATAGTCATATCCCCAACACTCTCCCTCGTCCGCATTAAAGCCATATCGAGAACTGCGCTGCCCGCTGTCAAATCAAATAGTACTGCGCCGCCCGCTGCACGCCCGGCTGAACACGCCTCCTCGCTTCCATCTATGCTTAATTACTGAATTTTATTTGCAAAAATTAGATACTGCTAGTGATTTTTAGCTTCATATTTTGACAAACCATAGTGTTACAAGGTTGACAAATGGCAATGTTACTAGATCAACAAATGTCAATCTTTCCAGTTTGATAAATGGCAACATACCCAATATGACAGATGCAAATCTTACCAAATTGTTTGTAAGTGATTGAACACGGGTCATCCAAAAGAACCGTTTGCGTTCAAGAGATGCACAAATCCTGCTCTCACTTTGCATATGGGTGTTCTATCTAAAATGTTTGCGATCAAGAGCCATTAAAACCTATAGCCATTAAAACCAAGACATGTGGCGTCATGTGAATGGTTAACAGAACGCACACGGTTTGAATTATACAAATGCTTGAGATATTAAAGTGTCAGCTATTTTTTTCAAAATGCCTTTGTTGGCTGTTATTTGAGTGCGCCTTCTCTCAAAATGGACACGAAAAATAGCATGGCATGCCAGGTGCCACTCCATGATAGCATGCCAAATTTCATGAATTTCCGACGAGTTTTGGATTTACTAGAATTTAAAAACCAGGTATCTCAATGTTTGCGGCCGAGTGACAGTGGCAGGGTGTTTGGCATTCATTCCCATTTCTTGCATGGGACCTAAGCATGCAACCAAGGACACATATTTGAATTTTCAACCAATTTATATGCATTAGAGCATGTGCATGCAGTTCAAATTTGAATTATGCACATGAATGCATTGAAAACTCAGTTAATGCATAAAAATGTCCAAACGAACCCCGAAAAATCCCAAAAATTGACACAACACTCCTGTTGTTCTATGTTGACACTACGAAAAAAAATTGAAATCGAGAAGAGGCAATGGATATCATTTCGTCCCCGAAGGTAGGACGTTCCCTACCGAAACTATCAGGCTTGTTGTGAGAAGCTCTAGTTTGTGAGAAGCGTATCCCCAAACTTGCCCCAAACGGGAAATTTTTTTTACCACAACATGTTGATGCCGCCACATGACAACATGCCAAGTTTCATGAATTTCAAACGAGTTTTGGATTTACTAGAATTTAAAAACCAGGTATCTCAATGTTTGCGGCCGAGTGACGGTGGCGGGGTGTTTTACATTCATTCCCATTTCTTGCATGGGACCTAAGCATGCAACCAAGGACACATATTTGAATTTTCAACCAATTTATATGCATTAGAGCATGTGCCTGTAGTTCAAATTTTAATTATGCACATGAATGCAAAGAAAACTCAGTTAATGCATAAAAATGTCCAAACAAACCCCGAAAAATCCCCAAAATTGACACAACACTCCTGTTGTTCGATGTTGACACTAGGAAAAATAATGAAATTGAGAAGAGGCAATGGATATCGTTTCGTCCAGAAAGGTGAAACGTTCCCTACCGAAACCATCCGGCTTGTTGTGAGAAGCTCTGGTTTGTGAGAAGCATATCCCCAAACCTGTCCCGAATGGGACAAAAAATTTACCACGACATATTGATGCCGCTCCATGATAGCATGCCAAGTTTCATGAATTTCAGACGAGCTTTGGATTTACTAGAATTTAAAAACCAGGTATCTCAATGTTTGCGGCCGAGTGACTGTAACACCCCGAGACCGATGTGCCAGGTGTCGTCCAGTTATTCGCTGTTGTTGCCTTGTCATTGCTTGCGTGTCATGCATTGCATATCATGTCATCATGCGCATTTCATTTGCATACATGTTCGTCTCATGCATCCGAGCATTTTCCCCGTTGTCCATTTTGCATTCCGGCGCTTCGTTCTCCTCCGGTGGTCATTTCTAGCTTTCTTTCGTGTGTGGGGATTAAACATTTCCGGATTGGACCGAGACTTGCCAAGCGGCCTGGGTTTACTACCGGTAGACCGCCTGTCAAGTTTCGTATCATTTGGACTTCGTTTGATACTCCAACGGTTAACCGAGGGACCGAAAAGGCCTTGTGTGTATTGCAGCCCAACACCCTTCCAATTGGACCCAAAACCCACCTAAGCCCGCTCCATCATCTAAGCATTCGATCACGATCGCATGGCCGAAAACCGCACCTCATTTGGACTCTCCTAGCTCCCTCTACCTATATATATGTGTCCCTCCCGGAATTTTCGCGCGGATGAACCCTAACCTCCTCCTCCGCGCGCCGCCAGACAATTTCCCACCGCGCCCGGACATGTCCGCTCGCCCTCCACCTCACCCCGCCCAATGGGCAGCCGCCACATCAGCCGTGCCACCGCTCCGGGCCAACCGCGGCGCGCCACCTCAGCCCAGCCGCTCCCTCTCTCTCCTCAGCCCCGCCGCCGGCCCGCGCGGCCCGGATCGGGCCCGCGGGGCCCATCTCCTCACGCCGCCGCCCGATCGGATCC
>NC_041388.1:384975661-385154704 GCF_002162155.2 Triticum dicoccoides
TCCCCGCGCCTGCTTGCCCGAGCCATCGCCCGCGCCATGCGCCGCCTTCGCCGCGGGCCACCATCACCGGCGCCGCCTTGCACCGTCCCGATAGCCGCCGGAGCCGAGCTCCCTCGCCGCCCTGCTCCGGCCCCGGTCGCCGCCATGCCCCGCCGCTGCTTTGCCGCTCGGCCAAGCTCGCCGTCCGCCATGGCCGAGCTCCGCCTTGCTCCGCCCCTCACCGGAATCGCCGCGCCGCTCGCCGGAGTCCGTCCCGGCCAGATCCGCCCCGCCTGGACGAGATCCATCGGGAGTCCAACCAAACACGCCACCCTCAGATCTTCACCGCTCCGTCCCGGATCCCTCCGTCCCGCGTTCACTTTTGCGGAGGTATATTTTCACTAAGTCTCGGAAATTGCAGATCCATGTTGCCCTGTTCGAGGCCTCGTAACTTTGCATCCGTAGCTCCGATTCATGCATATAGCATATCAAAATGTTCATCTTAGAGAGTACATAATTTCATTCCATTGCATCATTTTCATTTGAGCTCATCTTGATGCCCAAAATGCTGCTAGAAGACGGCTACTTGAGTTAATTGTCAGATCTGCTACTCCATTTAGGTTTTTGTCATTTTTGCCATGATTAATGTGTGCATGATATGCCCTGATGCTCTACATATGTTTTGTTAAGGGTTTTGTCATCTTTTCAGAGGTACAACCCATGTTTTTTGTGATGTGTGTGGTGTCTAGTGCAAGCTTGCAAAGTGGTGGACGTGCTAATTCTGTTTTCAGGGACTTAGTAATTTCACTAAGTCCTGGGATTGTTTATCTCATGATGCCATATGTTTGTGTTGTTTACTAGTGATCCGTGCCTCTTTTGAGGATGATCAGTAAATGAGTTTTGTTAATATTGTAGTGCTCTATCCATCCATGTCTTTGTTTGCAATTATGTAGCACCCTAGATTGAGTCAATCGAGCTCTTCTTTTGCTACTTTGTGAATCTGTGCAGATTGTCAACTTGTTTGCAATTTTGCCGGTGATGTTGTAGTTGATCCGTGCATGCCATGCCATTGTTCTTGACATGTCTAGCTTGCATTTTGTGCCTTCTTGATGGATGTATGCTTGTCTTGCCATGACTTGCACCGTAGTGAGTGCATCGAGCTCGTAAACATGCCTACTTGAGTTATATTTCAGCATGTGTCAGTTTTCTCTAAGTCTGAAAACTGATTATGTTTTTGCGATGTTCGCGTGCTTGTTAGTATATTTTCTGGTCCCTTTTGGCTCAAGGTCACTAAGGGACTTTTGTTAAGCTATTTGATTAGCTCCATGCCATGTTTTACCTTGTCATGTTCAGGTCCTGTAGCATGTTGTTTTGTTGCTCCGAAGTGGGCTAGTTGATCTGAAATTTCAGACAAGTGTTAATTTCACTAAGTCTGAGATCTGTTTACCATTTGCGTTTTTGCCATGCTTGTTTGAACCTGTTAACGGATGAATTGGCCATAGCTCAGTGCTAGACTTTTGTTAAGCATCATGACTGCATCCCTGCCATGTATTTTGTTGTCATGTTTGGGTGTTGTAGCATGTTCATCTCATTGCATTTAAATGCCTACTTGCTGTAAATCGCAGACCGGTGTCATATTTGAATCGCTTGCCATTTCCAAACCGTAACTCCGATTCCAACGATCTTTATATCGTTTTCAAGCGATTTCATCTCATCTTTCCAGTGGAACACTTGGATTTCCAAGTTGAGGCCAGGTTCATGCATTTCATGTCATATCTTGCATATGCATCCCGCATAGCATACCATCATTGCATCTTATTGTTTGAGCTTGCACGTGGTTGATCATACCCTTGTTGCTTGTTTGTCTTGTTTGGGTAGAGCTGGGAGACGAGTTCGCTAACGAGGAGCTCGTTGAGTTTGCTTTTGAGGATCCAGTCAACTCTGACAACTGTGTAGGCAAGATGATCATACCTTCCAAATCACTACTATCTTTGCTATGCTAGTTTGCTCACTCTTTTGCTATGCCAATGCTACGATGCCTACCATTTGCTTGCACGCCTCCCAAATTGCCATGTCAAACCTCTAACCCACCATGTCCTAGCAAACCGTTGATTGGCTATGTTACCACTTTGCTCAGCCCCTCTTATAGCGTTGCTAGTTGCAGGTGAAGATTGGAGGCCGTTCCTTGTTGGAACATTTATTTACTTGTTGGGATATCATTATATTGCTATGTTATCTTAATGCATCTATATACTTGGTAAAGGGTGGAAGGCTCGGCCTCTCGCCTAGTGTTTTGTTCCACTCTTGCCGCCCTAGCTTCTGTCATATCGGTGTTATGTTCCCGGATTTTGCGTTCCTTACGCGGTTGGGTTATAATGGGAACCCCTTGACAGTACGCCTTGAATAAAACTCCTCCAGCAATGCTCAATCTTGGTTTTACCATTTGCCACCTAGCCTTTTCTTTCCCTTAGGTTCTGCAGACTCAAGGGTCATCATTATTTTAACCCCCCCCGGGCCAGTGCTCCTCTGAGTGTTTGTCCAACCTAGAGCACCGTGCGGGGCCGTCCCTTGGCAACTTGGGTTACGTTGGCTCCCGTACGCTTAGCTTATCCGGTGTGCCCTGAGAACGAGATATGTGCAGCTCCTATCGGGATTTGTCGGCACATCGGGCGGTGTTGCTGGACTTGTTTTACCATTGCCGGAGTTATCTTGAAGAACCGAGATACCGAGTCTGATCGGAATGTCTTGGGAGGAGGTCCATTCCTTGTTGACCGTGAGAGCTTGTTATGGGCTAAGTTGGGACTCCCCTGCAGGGATTGAACTTTCGAAAGCCGTGCCCATAGTTATGGGCAGATGGGAATTTGTTAATGTCCGGTTGTAGATAACTTGAACCTTAACTTAATTAAAATGAATTAACCGAGTGTGTTACCGTGATGGCCTCTTCTCGGCGGAATCCGGGAAGTGGACACGGTGTTGGAGTAATGTTTGCGCAGGTTGCTCTCTAGTTTCTCGCTCGCGCTTTTCCTCCTCTTCTCGCTCTCTTTTGCGTATAAGTTAGCCATCATACTTGCTAGTCGCTTGCTGCAGCTCCACATATATTTACCTTGTCATACCTATAAGCTTAAATAGTCTTGATCGCGAGGGTGCGAGATTGCTGAGTCCCCTGTGGCTCACAAATTACTATTACACCAGATGCAGGGCCTGACGATTCCGCTCTAGGAGACCCGCTTGAGCTCAAGTGGGAGTTCAATGAGGACTCTCAACGTTACTATGTTTCTTTTCCCGATGATCAGTAGTGGTGCCCAGTTGGGGGTGATTGGGACCATGTCACATGTTGGGTTATCTTCTATTTTGGCGCCGTAGTCGGGCCTTGAGTGTTTGGATGATGTAATGTTATTTATGTACCTTGATTGACGTGGCGAGTGTAAGCCAACTATGTTATCTCCCCTTTATGATTTATATTACATGGGATGTTGTGAAGATTACCTTACTTGCGACATATGCCTTCAATGCGATTATGCCTCTAAGTCGTGCCTCGACACGTGGGAGCTATAGTCGCATCGAGGGTGTTACAGTGACGGTGGCAGGGTGTTTGACATTCATTCCCATTTCTTGCATGGGACCTAAGCATGCAACCAAGGACACAGATTTGAATTTTCACTAATTTATGTGCATTAGAGCATGTGCATGTAGTTCAAATTTGAATTATGCACATGAATGTATAGAAAACTCAATTAATGTATAAAAATGTCCAAGCGAACCCCGAAAAATTCCAAAAATTGACACAACACTCCTGTTGTTCTATGTTGACACTAGAAAAAAAATTGAAATCGAGAAGAGGCAACGGATATCGTTTCGTCCAGAAAGGTGAAACATTCCCTACCGAAACCATCACACTTGTTGTGAGAAGCTTTGGTTTATGAGAAGCTTATACCCAAACCTGCCCCAGATGGGACAAAATTTTTACCATGGCATGTTGACGCCGCTCCATGATAGTATGCCAAGTTTCATGAATTTTAGACGACTTTTAGATTTACTAGAATTACAAAAGCAAGTACGTCAACGTTTGCCGGAGGGCCATGATGCCGTGGTGTTCGAAATTCATCCCCATTTCTAGCATGGGACATAAGCATAAACCCATGGACACATATATGATTTTACAACCCATGTTGGTGCACCGGAGCATATGCATGTAGTTTAATTTTGAATTGTGCACCTGAAATGGCTAGAAAACCAATTTAATGTATAAAATGTCCAAACGAATCCTGAATAATTCCAATTCTTTTACGACACACATATAGTTGCATGTTCACTACAGATAAAAGGTCTAGTAATTCAAACACCGTCCATTGCCGTTGTGACCCCATTATGTAATTCATATCAAGACAAAAAATCAAGTAGATCCCACATAGTTTATTATAACCAACCGTGTGAGATGTAGCACAAAATATCTTGGAGCACCGTCAGAGTATAGTACGCACATGGCTTAGCGAGAAGGTGCGACGGCTACAGTCCACAGCCCGCTCTGAATAAGGGACCGTGTCTGATGGCAGTTTGCGCACCAGTTTTTTCACTGAAGCGATTCCAAATTTACGGCTTCCACGGAAACATCTACCTCCCCTCCCCTCCCCCTTACCAAAAGCCACATTTTCCCTGTTTCCGCCTTCCTTTTCAAGTTGAAACCTTCACTCCTTGCTTGCAGCGCCGCCTCCTCATCGGCAACCCTCCTTCACGCTGCTCGTCCTCGTCTATCCAGGCAGGTAATCCACACCTGACCCCCATCCTCCTCCTCCTTCCACATCCCACATGCCCCGACCACCAACATGACACCTTCCACCCAAATCACCCTCCACCAAATAAGCACCGCCCTAAGCCACGATGCACGCAGTATAGCCATGATCTCAAGGAGCATTTGGCAGCGGAGAAGCAAATCTTGGCTGCACGCACGGATGAGGTCGCGATGGCTGCCATTCGTGCCGACCCCTAGATCTTGGAGGAGCACCTCAATGTCGAGGACACCGTCGACTCCTCGGACACCGATGCCATGACGCAGTTGGCTGCTTTAAACGACAGTTCGTGGCGTTTTCTCGAGGCCATTGTCGGTGCCTTCGACAAAGACTACGAGGTGTTTACTCAGCGTGCATGTGCTTACCTCATCCCGAGAGCTAGCAGGTTGGTGCCCGGAGCGGCTCAGACAACTCACCACCATGACGAGGGCACCCATGATGCGGAGGCCTCACCCTCTTCCATGTCCAAGGAGCCAATCGTCATCGATATCTCCGACAATGAGGAGTAGCTTGTCTTATTAGCTGACTATAAGGACCCATGTTCAGTTTGCTAGCTACTGCCTGATAACCCACAAGTATAAGGGATCAATTGTAGCCTCTTTCGATAAGTAAGAGTGTCGAACCCAACGAGGAGCTAAAGGTAGAACAAATATTCCCTCAAGTTCTATCGACCATCGATACAACTCTACGTACGCTTAACATTCACTTTACCTAGAACAAGTATGAAGCTAGAAGTACTTTGTAGGTGTAACGGGATAGGTTTGCAAGAATATAAAGAGAACATAAATAAAAACTAGGGGCTGTTTTAGGTAAAGAAGCAATAAAGTTAGTATAGCGACTGTGGAAAAGTGATGATAGGAGTTGCGAAATTGTCCCTAAGCAATTGACTACTTTACTAGACCGATAGCAAGTTTTATGTGGGAGAGGCCACTGCTAGCATGTCATCCCTGATTTGGAATTCTATGCACTTATGGTTGGAAGTATTAACAAACATCCGCAACTACTAACATTCATTAAGGTAAAACCCAACCATAGCATTAAGATATATTGGACCCCCTTCAATCCCGTATGCATCAATTTCTATGCTAGGTTGAAGCTTCTGTCACTCTTGCCCTCCAATACATAGTCCTATCAACATACAACTAACCCTATGGTGTGATCCACACGCGCGCTCATATGAAGGGCACCAAAGGACAGCAACATAATCACAAGAAAATTAAACCAATCATAGCAATTCACCAATTACCGATAGGACAACGAAAATCTACTCAGACATCATAGGATGGCAACACATCATTGGATAATAATATGAAGCATAAAGCACCAGGTTCAAGTAGAGGGTACAACGGGTTGCGCGAGAGTGGACCGCTGTAGATAGATGGGGGAAGGTGATGAAGACATTGGTGAAGATGACGGAGGTGTTGGTGTAGATCGTTGTCGTGATGATGGCCCCGACGGTGTTCCGGCGCCACCGGGAGAGAGGGGGAGAGGGCCCCCTTCTTCTTCTTCTTCCTTGAACTTATCCCTAGATGGGAGAAGGGTTTACCCTCTGGTCCATGGCCTCCATGGCGGCGGAGGGGCAAGAGCCCCTCCGAGATTGGATCTGTCTCTCTGTCTCTCTCTGTTTCTGCGTTTTAGATTCTGGCCTTTCACCGTTTCTTATATTCCCGGAGATCCGTAACTCCGATTGGGCTGAAATTTTAATACAACTTCTATCTAGATATTCGCTTTCTTGCGGCGAAATAAGGGCACCAACCACCTTATGGGGTGGCCACGAGGGCCTAGGGCGCGCCCCCTGATGTCTACTACACAACCTTCTTCTTGTAGACGTTGTTGGGCCTCCAAGTGCAGAGGTTTGTAAGACAGTAGCAAATTTCCCTCAAGTGGATGACCTAAGGTTTATCAATCCGTAGGAGGCGTAGGATGAAGATGGTCTCTCTCGAGCAACCCTGCAACCAAATAACAAAGAGTCTCTTGTGTCCCCAACACACCCAATACAATGGTAAATTGTATAGGTGCACTACTTCGGCAAAGAGATGGTGATACAAGTGCAATATGGATAGTAGATAATAGTTTTTGTAATCTGAAAATATAAAAACAGCAAGGTAGCAAGTGATAAAAGTGAGCGTAAACGGTATTGCAATGATGGTAAACAAGGCCCAGGGTTCATACTTTCACTAGTGTAAGTTCCCTCAACAATACTAACATAATTGGATCACATAACTATCCCTCAACATGCAACATAATTGGTAGGGTACGAAACCACCTCAAAGTTATTGTTTCGAATCAATCCGTTGGGCTATTCCTATAAGTGTCACAAACAGCCCTAGAGTTCGTACTAGAATAACACCTTAAGACACAAATCAACCAAAACCCTAATGTCACCTAGATACTCCAATGTCACCTCAAGTATCCGTGGGTATGATTATACGATATGCATCACACAATCTCAGATTCATCTATTCAACCAACACAAAGGACCTCAAAGAGTGCCCCAAAGTTCCTACCAGAGAATCACGACGAAAACGTGTGCCAACCCCTATGCATAGGTTCCCAATGTCATGAAACCCGCAAGTTGATCACCTTAACATACATCAAGTGGCACGTGGTATCCCATTGTCACCACAGATATCCACGGCAAGACATACATCAAGTGTTCTCAAATCTTTAAAGACTCAATCCGATAAGATGACTTCAAAGGGGAAACTCAATTCATTACAAGAGAGAAGAGGGGGAGGAGAAACATAAGATCCAACTATAATAGCAAAGCTCGCGATACATCAAGATTGTATCATCTCAAGAACACGAGAGAGAGAGAGATCAAACACATAGCTACTAGTACATACCCTCAGCCCCGAGGGAGAACTACTCCCTCCTCGTCATGGAGAGCACCGGGATGATGAAGATGGCCACCGAAGAGGGATTGCCCCCTCCGGCAGGGTGCCGGAACAGGTCTAGATTGGTCTTCGGTGGCTACGGAGGCTTCTGGCGGTGGAACTCCCGATCTATCTTGTGTTTTGGAAGTTTTAGGTCACGCAGGTATATATGGGTGCATGAGGTACGTCAGGGGAGCCACGAGGGCCCCACGAGACATCGTGAGCACCTCGTTCCTTCCTTGATGTGGGGTCCAAGTAAATCGGGTGGTTTTCGTTACAAAAATAACTTCTCTAGTTGATTTCGTTCCGTTTCGAATCCGTCTGATATTCCTTTTCTTCAAAACACTGAAATAGGCATAAAACAACAAATCTGGGCTGGGCCTCCGGTTAAAAGGTTAGTCCCAAAAATAATATAAAAGTGGATAATAAAGCCCAATATTTCCCAAAACAGTACATAATATAGCATGGAGCAATCAAAAATTATAGATACGTTGGAGACGTATCAAGCATCCCCAAGCTTAATTCCTGCTTGTCCTCAAGTAGGTAAATGATAAATTTTTTTTGATGTGGAATGCTAGTTGGCATAATTTCAATGTAATTCTTCTTACTTGTGGCATGAATATTCAGATCCATAAGATTCAAGACAAAAGTTCATATTGACATAAAAATAATAATACTTCAAGCATACTAATAAATCAATTATGTCTTCTCAAAATAACATGGCGAAAGAAAGTTTTCCCTACAAAATCATATAGTCTGGCTATGCTCTATCTTCACCACACAAAATATTTAAATCATGCACAACCCCGATGACAAGCCAAGCAATTATTTCATACTTTTAATGTTCTCAAACTTTTTCAATCTTCACGCAATACATGAGCGTGAGCCATGGACATAGCACTATAGGTGGAATAGAATGGTGGTTGTGGAGAAGACAAAAAAGGAGAAGATAGTCCCACATCGACTAGACGCATCAACGGGCTATGGAGATGCCCATTAATAGATATCAATGTGAGTGAGTAGGGATTGCCATGCAATGGATGCACTAGAGCTATAAGTATATGAAAGCTCAACAAAAGAAACTAGTGGGTGTGCATCCAACTCGCTTGCTCACAAAGACCTAGGGCATTTTGAGGAAGCACATCATTGGAATATACAAGCCAAGTTCTATAATGAAAGATTCCCACTAGTATATGAAAGTGACAACATAGGAGACTCTCCATCATGAAGATCATGGTGCTACTTTGAAGCACAAGTGTGGTAAAAGGATAGTAGCATTGTCCCTTTTATTATTTTTTATTTTTTATTTGGCCTTTCTTTTTTTGGCCTTTCTTTTTTTATTTGGCCTTTCTGTTTATTTGGCCTTTTTTTGGGACAATGCTCTATTGAATGATGATCATCACACTTCTATTTATTTACAACTCGATACTAGAACAAAGATGACTCTATATGAATGCCTCCGGCAGTGTACCGGGATATGCAATGAACCAAGAGTGACAAGTATGAAAGAATTATGAACGGTGGCTTTGCCACAGATACAATGTCAACTACATGATCATGCTAAGCAATATGACAATGATGGAGTGTGTCATAATAAGTGGAATGGTGAAAAGTTGCATGGCAATATATCTCGGAATGTCTATGGAAATGCCATAATAGGTAGGTATGGTGGCTGTTTTGAGGAAGGTATATGGTGGGTTTATGGTACCGGCGAAAGTTGTGCGGTACTAGAGAGGCTAGCAATGGTGGAAGGGTGAGAGTGCGTATAATCCATGGATTCAACATTAGTCATAAAGAACTCACATACTTATTGCAAAAATCTAGAAGTTATCAAAGCAAAGTATTACGCACATGCTCCTAGGGGGATAGATTGGTAGGAAAAGACCATCGCTCGTCCCCGACCGCCACTCATAAGGAAGACAGTCAATAAATAAATCATGCTCCGACTTCATCGCATAACGGTTCACCATACGTGCATGCTACGGGAATCACAAACTTCAACACAAGTATTTCTCAAATTCACAACTACTCAACTAGCATGACTCTAATATTATCACCTCCATATCTCAAAACAATTATCATGCTTCAATCTTTTCTTAGTATTCAACACACTCATAAGAGAATTTTATTATTCTTGAATACCTTGCATATTAGGATTTTAAGCGAATTACCATGCTATTTAAGACTCTCAAAATAATATAAGTGAAGCAATGAGAGTTCATCTCTTTCTTCAAAATAAAACTACCACCATGCTCTAAAAGATATAAGTGAAGCACTAGAGCAACAACAAACTACTCCGAAAGATATAAGTGAAGATCAATGAGTAGTTTAATAATTATGCAACTATGTGAAGACTCTCTAACATTTAATAATTTTAGAACTTGGTATTCTATTCAAACAGCAAGGAAAGCAAAATAAAATGACATTAGCAAACATCATGTGAAGAAGCAAAAACTTAGGATCAACCGATACTAACCGATAATTGTTGAAGAAGAAAGGTGGGATGCCAACCGGGGCATCCCCAAGCTTAGACGCTTGAGACTTCTTGAAATATTATCTTGGGGTGCCTTGGGCATCCCCAAGCTTGAGATTTTGTGTCTCCTTAATTTCTCTCATATCACGGTCTCCCTAAATCTCAAAAGCTTCATCCACACAAAACTCAACAAGGACTCGTGAGATAGGTTAGTATAAACCATTGCAAAAACCTTATCATACTCTACTGTAGCAAATCACTAAAATTATTATTCAACATTGCATACTAAATGCCTCTGCATATTTAGTAGTCCTATCCTCAAATTGAATCATTAAAGAAGCAAACATATGCAAACAATGCAAACATAGCAACAATCTGCCTAAACAGGATAGTGTGTAAAGAATGCTGCAACATCCATACTTTCCTAGCTCCAAAAATTATGAAATAAAATTCCCACTGTAGTAAATTTATCATATCTTAATATTCAAAAGGTTTCAACATTTTATCACATTCTGACTTTTCTATGGAATTATTGCAACAGCGGTAAACTTTCTGTTTTCAAACAGCAACATGTATACTAGTAACATAGGCATAGTAAAGGCTATCGATGCCACTTTTATTGAAATAAAAGATGCAAAACATTATCATAAATAACAGAAAGCAAATCCTAACAAAATAAATTGATGCTCCAAGCAAAACACATATCATGTGGTAAATAAAAATATAGCTCCAAGTAAAGTTACCGATGAACGAAGACGAAAGAGGGGATGCCTTCCGGGGCATCCCCAAGCTTAGGCTCTTGGATATCCTTGAATATTACCTTGGGGTGCCTTGGGAATCCCCAAGCTTAGTCTCATGCCACTCCTTATTCCATAGTCCATCGAATCCTTACCCAAAACTTGAAAACTTCACAACACAAAACTTAACAGAAAACTCGTAAGCTCCGTTAGTATAAGAAAGCAAAACACCACTTCAAGGTACTGTAATGAAATCATTCTTTATTTATATTGATGTTAGACCTACTGTATTCCAACTTCTATATGGTTTATAAACTCTTTTACTAGCCATAGATTCATCAAAATAAGTAAACAACACATGAAAAATAGAATCTGTCAAAAACAGAACAGTCTGTAGTAATCTGGATCAAACATATACTTATGGAACACATAAAATTCTCAAATAAATTTCTGGACCTGAGGAATTTATCTATTAATCATCTGAAAAACGAATTAACTAAATATCACTCTCCAAATAAAAATGGTAGCAATTCTCGTGAGCGCTAAAGTTTCTGTTTTTTACAGCATGATCGCAAAGACTTTCCCCAAGTCTTCCCAAAGGTTCTACTTGGCACAAACACTAATTAAAAGCATAAAACCACTTATAAACAGAGGATAGATAAATTATTCATTACTAAACAGGAACAAAAAGCAAGGAACAAAAATAAAATTGGGTTGCCTCCCAACAAGCGCTATCGTTTAACGCCCCTAGCTAGGCATGATGATTTCAACGATGCTCACATAAAGGATAAGAATTGTAACATAAAGAGAGCATCATGAAGAATATGACTAGCACATTTAAGTCTAACATACTTCCTATGCATAGGGATTTTGTGAGCAAACAACTTATGGGAACAATAATCAACTTGCATAGGAAGGTAAAACAAGCATAACTTGAAAACTTTAAGCACATAGAGAGGAAACTTGATATTATTGCAATTCCTACAAGCATATATTCCTCCCTCATAATAATTTTCAGTAGCATCATGAATGAGTTCAACAATATAACCAGCACCTAAAGCATTCTTTTCATGATCTACAAGCATAGAAATTTTATTACTCTCCACATAAGCAAAATTCTTCTCATGAATAATAGTGGGAGCAAACTCAACAAAATAATTATCATGTGAGGCATAGTCCAATTGAAAACTAAAATCATGATGACAACTTTCATGGATATCATTATTCTTTATAGCATACAAGTCATCACAATAATCATCATAGATAGCAACTTTGTTCTCATAATCAATTGGAACCTCTTCCGGAATAGTGGATTCATCACAAAATAAAGTCATGACCTCTCCAAATCCACTTTCATCAATATAATCATCATAAATAGGAGGCATGCTTTCATCATAACTAGTGCAATCATCATTAGTATTATGGATATTCAAAGAATTCGTACTAACAACATTGCAATCATGCTCATCATCAAATATTTAATGCCAAACATTTTATAGATTTCTTCTTCTAGCACTTGAGCACAATTATCCTTTCCATCACACTCACGAAAGATATTAAAAAGGTGAAGCTTATGAGACAAACTCAATTCCATTTTTTATAGTTTTCTTTTATAAACTAAACTAGTGATAAAACAAGAAACTAAAAGACTCGATTGCAAGATCTAAAGATATACCTTCAAGCACTCACCTCCCTGGCAACGGCGCCGGAAAAGAGCTTGATGTCTACTACACAACCTTCTTCTTGTAGACGTTGTTGGGCCTCCAAGTGCAGAGGTTTGTAGGACAGTAGCAAATTTCCCTCAAGTGTATGACCTAAGGTTTATCAATCCGTAGGAGGCGTATGATGAATATGGTCTCTCTCGAGCAACCCTGCAACCAAATAACAAAGAGTCTCTTGTGTCCCCAACACACCCAATACAATGGTAAATTGTATAGGTGCACTAGTTCGGCGAAGAGATGGTGATACAAGTGCATTATGGATAGTAGATAATAGTTTTTGTAATCTGAAAATATAAAAACAGCAAGGTAGCAAGTGATAAAAGTGAGCGTAAACGGTATTGCAATGATGGTAAACAAGGCCCAGGGTTCATACTTTCGCTAGTGTAAGTTCCCTCAACAATACTAACATAATTGGATCACATAACTATCCCTCAACATGCAACAAAGAGTCACTCCAAAGTCACTAATAGCGGAGAACAAACGAAGAGATTATGGTAGGGTACGAAATCACCTCAAAGTTATTCTTTCCAATCAATCCGTTGGGCTATTCCTATAAGTGTCACAAATAGCCCTAGAGTTCGTACTAGAATAACACCTTAAGACACAAATCAACCAAAACCCTAATGTCACCTAGATACTCCAATGTCACCTCAAGTATCCGTGGGTATGATTATACGGTATGCATCACACAATCTCAGATTCATCTATTCAACCAACACAAAGGACCTTAAAGAGTGCCCCAAAGTTCCTACCAGAGAATCACGACGAAAACGTGTGCCAACCCCTATGCATAGGTTCCCAATATCACGAAACCCGCAAGTTGATCACCTTAACATACATCAAGTTGCATGTGGTATCCCATTATCACCACAGATATCCACGGCAAGACATACATCAAGTGTTCTCAAATCTTTAAAGACTCAATCCGATAAGATGACTTCAAAGGGGAAACTCAATTCATTACAAGAGAGAAGAGGGGGAGGAGAAACATAAGATCCAACTATAATAGCAAAGCTCGCGATACATCAAGATCGTATCATCTCAAGAACACGAGAGAGAGAGATCAAACACATAGCTACTGGTACATACCCTCAGCCTCGAGGGAGAACTACTCCCTCCTCGCCATGGAGAGCAGCGGGATGATGAGGATGGCCACCGGAGAGGGATTGCCCCCTCCGACAGGGTGCCGGAACGGGTCTAGATTGGTTTCTGGTGGCTACGTAGGCTTTTGGCGGCGGAACTCCGGATCTATCTTGTGTTCTGGAAGTTTTAGGTCACGTAGGTATATATGGGTGCAGGAGGTACGTCAGGGGAGCCACGAGGGCCCCACGAGACAGGGGGGCGCGCCCTAGGGGGGGCGCCCCCCACCCTCGTGAGCACCTCGTTCCTTCCTTGACGTGGGATCCAAGTCCATCGGGTGGCTTTCGTTCCAAAAATAACTTCTCCAGTTGATTTTGTTCCGTTTCGACTCCGTCTGATATTCCTTTTCTTCAAAACACTGAAATAGGCATAAAACAGCAAATCTGGGCTGGGCCTCCGGTTAATAGGTTAGTCCCAAAAATAATATAAAAGTGGATAATAAACCCAATATTGCCCAAAACAGTAGATAATATAGCATGGAGCAATCAAAAATTATAGATACGTTGGAGACGTATCACCCCCCTCATGGCCCCTCGGGCATCGTCTCGTGTTGATTCTTCTTCCCAAAAATCACATATATTCCAAAAAATCTCCATCAATTTTTATCCCGTTTGGACTCCGTTTGATATGGATTTTTTCTGCGAAACAAAAAACATGCAACAAACAGGAACTGGCACTGGGCACTGGATCAATATGTTAGTCCCAAAAATAGTATAAAAAGTTGCCAAAAGTATATAAATGTTTTATAATATTGGCGTGGAACAATCAAAAAATATAGATATGACGGAGACGTATCAGCGTCCCCAAGCTTAATTCCTTCTCGTCCTCGAGTAGGTAAATGATAAAAAAGATAATTTTTGATGTGGAATGCTACCTAGCATAATCTTGATGATGTAATCTAATCATGGCATGAATATTAAGACATGAGTGATTCGAAGCAATAGTCTATCATTTGACATTAAGACAATAATACTTCAAGCATACTAATAAAGCAATCATGTCTTTTCAAAATAACATGGCCAAGGAAAGTTATCCCTACAAAATCATATGGTCTGGCTATGCTCCATCTTCACCACACAAAATATTCAAATCATGCACAACCCCGATGACAAGCCAAGCAATTGTTTCATACTTTTGATGTTCCCAAACCTTTTCAACTTTCACGCAATACATGAGCGTGAGCCATGGACATATCACTATAGGTGGAATGGAATATGATGGTGGAGGTTGTGTGGAGAAGACAAAAAGGAGAAAGTCTCACATCGACACGGTTAATCTATGGGCTATGGAGATGCCCATCAATTGATGTCAATGCGAGGAGTAGGGATTGCCATGCAACAGATGCACTAGAGGTATAAGTGTATGAAAGCTCAAACTGAAACTAAGTGGGTGTGCATCCAACTTGCTTTCTCATGAAGACCTAGGGCACTTGAGGAAGCCCATCGCTGGAATATACAAGCCAAGATCTATAATGAAAATTCCCACTAGTATATGAAAGTGATAACTCAAGAGAGTCTCTATATGAAGAACATGGTGCTACTCTGAAGCACAAGTGTGGTAAAAGGATAGTAACATTGTCCCTTCTCTCTTTTCTATCATTTCTCTCATTTTTTATTTTTTATTTTTTTCTCTTTTTTGTAGGTTTCTTTGGCCTCTCTCTCTCTCTCTCTCTCTCTCTCTTTTGGGGCTTCTCTGGATTTTGGCCATCACACTTTTATTTACTTAGAACTCAATATTACAACTCGATACTAGAACAAAGATATGACTCTATATGAATGCCTCCGGTGGTGTACCGGGATGTGCAATGATCTAGCGTAGCAATGACATCAAAAAATGGACAAGCCATGAAAACATCATGCTAGCTATCTTACGATCATGCAAAGCAATATGACAATAAATGCTCAAGTCATGTATATGATGATGATGGAAGTTGCATGGCAATATATCTCGGAATGGCTATGGAAATGCCATGATAGGTAGGTATGGTGGCTGTTTTGAGGAAGATATAAGGAGGCTTATGTGTGATAGAGCGTATCATATCATGGGGTTTGGATGCACCGGCGAAGTTTGCACCGACTCTCAAGGTGAGAAAGGGCAATGCACGGTACCGAAGAGGCTAGCAATGACGGAAGGGTGAGAGTGCGTATAATCCATGGACTCAACATTAGTCATAAATAACTCACATACTTACTGCAAAAATCTATTAGTCATCGAAACAAAGTACTACGCTCATGCTCCTAGGGGGATAGATTGGTAGGAAAAGACCATCGCTCATCCCCGACCGTCACTCATAAGGAAGACAATCAATAAATACCTCATGCTCCAACTTCGTTACATAACGGTTCACCATACGTGCATGCTACGGGAATCACAAACTTCAACACACGTATTTGTACAATCCACAACTACCCACTAGCATGACTCTAATACCACCATCTTTATTTCGCAAAACTATTGCAAGGAATCAAACATATCATATTCAGTGATCTACAAGTTTTATGTAGGATTTTATGACTAACCATGTGAATGACCAATTCCTGTCATCTCTCTAAATAGATATAAGTGAAGCAAGAGAGTTTAATTCTTTCTACAAAATATATGTCCACGCTCTAACAAATATAAGTGAAGCAAAAGAGCATTCTACAAATGGCGGGTTTCTATGTGAAGAGAAACAAGCAATCCAAACTTCAAATGATATAAGCGAAGCACATGAAGCATTCTATAAAGCCATACTCAAAATATATTAGTGAAGTGCAAAGAGCATTCTATAAATCAACCATGTACTATCTCATACCAGTATGGTGCATAAAAGAAAGGTGAAAACTAAATGCAAAAGACGCCCCAAGATTTGCACATATCACATGAACAAAACGAATCCGAAAACATACCGATACTTGTTGAAGAAAGATGTGATGCCTTCTGGGGCATCCCCAAGCTTAGACGCTTGAGTCTCCTTGAATATTTACTTGGGTTGCCTTGGGCATCCCCAAGCTTGATCTCTTGCCTCTCCTCCTTCTCCTCACATCGAGACCTCCTCGATCTTCGAACACGTCATCCACACAAAACTCAACAGAAAGCTCGGTAAGATCCATTGGTACAATAAAGCAAATCACTACTCTAAGTACTGTTGCGAACCAATTCATATTTTGTTTTTGCATTGTAGCTAATTTAATATAGCTTTTCCATGGTTTAATCCACTGATAGAAATTGATAGTTTCATCAAAACAAGCAACCTATGCATCAAAAACAGAATCTGTCTTAAACAGGACAATCTGTAGTAATCTGAACATTCATCATACTTCTGGTAGTCCAAAAATTCTGAAAAAATTAGGAAGAATAAACAATCTGTATATAAAGACAGTGCAAAGAGTTTTAGAACCGTTTGACGTTCCAGGAAAATTGTAAAATCACGCACTACAGCCAAAGTTTTTGTTTTGCCCCGCACAAACCAACAAGCAATGTAAACATCCTAAAGGCAAATCTTGGCACATTATTTTTGTTTTTAAACTTTATAAAAGCACACAATAGAAAAATGACTCTCTAAAACTTCCGGGTTGTCTCCCTGGCAGCACTTTCTTTAAAGCCATTAAGCCAGGCATATAGTGCTCAAGTAATGGATCCACCCGGATCCTAAGGTATATCAAAGCCAATTTTAATTAACAATGATTTGTGATTTAGTAGTGAGCACAAAGTAACATATATTATGCAACAACAAAGTCTAACTCTCTTCCTATGCATTTGCATGTCATAAAAGAACAATTCATCAACACATAGTAAAGTCCAATGCATAGTATAAACAGTTTCTTGCAATTTTATCATATTGGAAACATGGAGAGGCGGAGATGTAGTTCCTCTCTCATAATAATTGCAAGTAGGAGCAGAAAGCACATGAATATTATATTCATCAAAATTATCATGTGCAACGGTAAAATGCAACCCATCAATATAATCCTTAATAAGGGCAAACTTCTCCGATATAGTGTAGTCGGGAGAATTCAAAAAGATAACAGGACTATTATGCATGGGTGCAATGGCAACAATTTTATGTTTAACATAAGGATCTATAGCAAGTTCATCTCCATAAGCATAATTCATATTGGCATCTTGGCCACAAGCATAGCAAGCATCATCAACAAGGGATATTTCAAAAGAATCAATGGGATCATAACAATCATCATAGCATTCATCCTTCGGTAAATTTGAAGGGAAATTAAACAATCTATGAGTTGAAGAGTTACTCTCATTAGAAGGTGGGCACGGGTAGCTAATCCGCTCTTCCTCCTTTTGTTCTTCGCTCTCCTCCTCATCTTTTTCATCCAATGAGCCCCAGTTTCATCAGTTCCTTCGTCCATAGACTCCTGCAAAATATTAGTCTCTTCTTGGACAATAGAGGAGTCCTCAATATATGGTTTAACATAGGCATTATAAGCATAATTATCATAAAAATATTTAAGTATGGAATTTTTTTTAGATTTGTAGAGTAGCATCATACTTTCCAATCAAAGAAGCAATTTCATAAGCACCCTTAAAAGGAACAAATTCTTCAATTTGTTGAACATCATAGTAATTATAAACACCCTTAGCATATGAAGATATGATTCCATTATCACTAAACTCACATTGGTAGGGAAGGTGTTTCTTAGGGTCTTCAGAACAACAAGTAAAATCATATATTTCACATAAATTCCAAGCATAGCATTGCAAACGATGAATTTGATCCAGTAAAAGTTTCCCTTTTTGAGATAAGTGGTGTCGCACATAACAAGCATGCTCATCTAAATATTTGCCCTCAACTAAGCTAGTTGGGGTTTCAGCACGAGCACATAGGGATGATCCAAGTAAAAAGCTTCAGGAGTATGATAGATTTTGAGTGGTTCTTCAACCATTGGTGTAGTAGGTACACCAAATTTTTTGGTATTTTTTGTTTCCTACCCACAACTAAAGATAGAAAACAAGACCACAAAATAAAAACTACTTAGTGATAAAGCAAACAAGCACACACGAGAATATTCACCCCATGCTATAACTCCCCGGCAACGGCGCCAGAAAAAGGTCTTGATAACCCACAAGTATAGGGGATCAATTGTAGCCTCTTTCAATAAGTAAGAGTGTCGAACCCAACGAGGAGCTAAAGGTAGAACAATTATTCCCTCAAGTTCTATCGACCACCGATACAACTCTACATACGCTTAACGTTCACTTTAGCTAGAACAAGTATGAAACTAGAAGTACTTTGTAGGTGTAACGGGATAGGTTTGCAAGAATATAAAGAGCATGTAAATAAAAACTAGGGGTTGTTTTAGGTAAAGAAGCAATAAAGTTAGTATAGCGAGTGTGGAAAAGTGAAGGTAGGATTTGCGAAATTGTCCCTAAGCAATTGACTACTTTACTAGACCGATAGAAAGTTTTATGTGGGAGAGGCCACTGCTAGCATGTCATCCCTGACTTGGAATTCTATGCACTTATGATTGGAACTATTAGCAATCATCTGCAACTACTAACATTCATTAAGGTAAAACCCAACCATAGCATTAAGATATATTGGTCCCCCTTCAATCCCGTATGCATCAATTTGTATGCTAGGTTGAAACTTCTCTCACTCTTGCCCTCCAATACATAGTCTCCTATCAACATACAACTAACCCTATGGTGTGATCCACGCGCATGCTCATATGATGGGCACCAAAGACAACAACATAATCACAAGCAAATTAAACCAATCATAGCAATTCACCAATTACCGATAGGACACGAAAATCTACTCATACATCATAGGATGGCAACACATCATTGGATAATAATATGAAGCATAAAGCACCATGTTCAAGTAGAGGGTACAACAGGTTGCGGGAGAGTGGACCGCTGTAGATAGATGGGGGAAGGTGATGAAGACGTTGGTGAAGATGACAGGGGTGTTGGTGTAGATCGTTGTCGTGATGATGGCCCCGACGGTGTTTCGGCGCCACTTGGAGAGAGGGGGAGAGGGGCCCCCTTCTTATTCTTCTTCCTTGACCTTCTCCCTACATGGGAGAAGGTTTCCCCTCTGGTCCATGGCCTCCATGGCGGCGGAGGGGCGAGAGCCTCTCCGAGATTGGATATGTCTCTCTGCCTCTCTCTCTCTCTCTCTCTCTCTCTATATATATATATATATATATATATATATATATATATATATATATATATATTTCTGCGTTTTAGATTCTGGCCTTTCACCGTTTCTTATATTCCCGGAGATCCGTAACTCCGATTGGGCTGAAAAATTAATACAATTTCTATCTGAATATTGGCTTTCTTGCGGAAAAATAAGGGCACCAACCGCCTTACGGGGTGGCCACGAGGGCCCATGGCGTGCCCCTTGCCTCGTGGCCCCCTCGGGCATCGTCTCATGTTGATTCTTCTTCCCCAAAATCACATATATTCCAAAAAAAATCTCCGTCAGTTTTTATCCCGTTTGGACTCCGTTTGATATGGATTTTTCTGCGAAACAAAAAACATGCAACAAACAGGAACTGGCACTGGGCACTAGATCAATATGTTAGTCCCAAAAATAGTATAAAAAGTTGCCAAATGTATATAAAAGTTGTAGAATATTGGCATGGGACAATAGAAAATTGTAGATACGACAGAGACGTATCACTACCTTTCCTTTACAAATTCTAGTGAATTGTGCTATCTACTTTTACCATGCAATCTTGTGCTCTAGAGTATATGTTCTATATGTCGTGCAATGTGGTGTTCAGTTAACTATTTGGTTCAATTCTGCAATCTGACGTTCAATTCTTCAGGGTGCAATTTTCCAAGTTGTCAAGCATGCTTGGTTTGGTTAACTATCCGATCTTCTATTAGGAGTATGTTATATTGTGCAATGTGGTGCTCAGTTAACATTTGGTTTATTTGTTGTGATATTTAGTTAATTGTTTGGTTCAATTCTGCAATGCGATGTTCAATTGTTGTGGGTGCATTCTGTTATTGTATATCATGTGAGAAATAAATCGAATTTGGCTGTACTAAATACATGAGAAACAAATACAATTGCTATATTTCCAAGTTGTTAAGCATGCTTGGTTTGGTTAACTGTCTGATCTTCTATTAGGAGTATGTTATATTGTGCAATGTGGTGCTCAGTTAACGTTTCGTTCATTTGTTGTAGTGTTTAGTTAACTGCTTGGTTCAATTCTGCAATGCGATGTTCAATTGTTGTGGATGCATTCTGTTACTGTATACCATGTGAGAAATAAATCGAATTTGGATGTACTAAATACATGAGAAACAAATACAATTGCTATATTTCCAAGTTGTTAAGCATGCTTGCTTTGGTTAACTGTCTGATCTTCTATTAGGAGTATGTTATATTGTGCAATGTGGTGCTTAGTTAACGTTTGGTCCATTTGTTGTGGTGTTTAGTTAACTGCTATGTTCAATTCTACAATGTGATGTTCAATTGTTGTGGGTGCATTCTGTTATTGTATACCATGTGAGAAATAAGTTGAATTTGGTTGTACTAAATACGTGAGAAACAAATACAATTTCTATATTTCCAAGTTGTTAAGCATGCTTGGTTTGGTTAACTGTCTGATCTTCTATTAGTAGTATGTTATATTGTGCAATGTGGTGCTCAGTTAACGTTTGGTTCATTTGTTATGGTGTTTAGTTAACTGCTTGGTTCAATTATGCAATGCGATGTTCAATTGTTGTTGCTGCATTCTGTTATTGTATACCATGTGAGGAATAAATCAAATTTGGATGCACTTAATACATGAGAAACATATACAAGTGCTATATTTCCTAGTTCTTAATCATTCTTGGTTTGGATAAATGGGTTTTCCATGTGGCTTGAATTAATCTGATGAATCTGCAATGTGCTTATTTATCATCAACATATTTTACTGATAGCATGCGAACCCTTACTTAACCTGATGACTATCTACCTTATATGTGTTGCAGGGAAACAATGGGAAGCACTAAGGTTTACAAGATGGTACTAACTATTATACCTTACCCTTTTTTATTCCTTTGCCCCATTTCCAATATACAGAAGATATTTATGCACATCCTTGTTTTCAGGCCTTTCCAAAGCAGTTCACTGATGATTACCTCTCAAACCACCTCTGTGGTCAGGAGGCGAGGAACGTTTTCATACAACACCCACGGTTCAATATTGAAGTGTTCCTGAAGAGGACGAAGGATGGACGGTCAATCATCCACAGGCACTGGACTAAAGTTGCAAAGACCTTCAACATGAATGAAGGCTCAATATTCGCCTCCCGCTTTAGCAGTTTTCCAGATGAGATGCATATGTCTATGTACCGTCTATGATGCTAATTTCGAAAGGTTCTAGATGTTGCATGTGAAACTTGGTGCTGGTGCAGTTGTGCAATGGGGTAGCTAAGTGCTGAAGCTATATCATGTTGTACTCGGATGTATTTCAATTATGAAATCCTGCTTCCTTAATATGAAAATGAAATATATTATGTGCTTAATATGAATGTCAATTAGATTAGTAAATTGATTATTAATAATAGGGCAATTATCTTGCTAATTGGGTTTTCCTATTGCAAACGGTTATTGAGAAAACACTGTGGGCGATGGCCTCAGGCAATGCACACAGTTTCTAGGAATAAACCGTGTTGGATCAATGAACAATCACACACGACATTCTCTTGAAAATTGTTTGCGTTACACCACCTTACGCAAATTTTTTCCTTGGAGTGACTATGTGGGATGTATATACGAACGGAAACGTTTAGCAGGGGCTGACTGTGTGGGATGTACTTACGACCGAAAATGATTTCGCCTGTATAATTGTATTTTTTAGCACTACTGTACGTATAACCGTATTTGGTCGCTCGCCGGTCGCACACGACCTCATTTTGCCGAGCGTGTGTGCCAGGAGGGCATATCCCCGACGGTTTCTGGGTCGTGTGGGAAGGACCCCCCTATCACAGTCACTCACTAGGTGACAGTTCCGAACACCGTCGCGGAAAGGGGTTAAAAACCGTTTGTATAGCACCTCACTGTACTAGTGCCCTATGGCCCATAGTGGCCCATTACTTTCCCCGGGGGGTTCCGGTAACCTTCCGGTACTCTGAGAAATACCCAAAATGATCCGGAACCACTCCGGTGTCCGAATACTATCGTCCAATATATCAATCTTTACCTATCGACCATTTCAAGACTCCTCGTCATGTCCATAATCTCATCTGGAACTCCGAACAATCTTCGGTCACAAAAACACATAACTCATAATACAAATCGTCATCGAACGTTAAGCGTGCAGACCCTATGAGTTCGAGAACTATGTAGACATGACCGAGACATATCTCCGGTCAATAACCAACAACGGAACCTAGATGCTCATATTGGTTCCTACATATTCTACGAAGATCTTTATCGGTCAAACCACAATAACAACATACGTTATTCCCTTTGCCATCGGTATGTTACTTGCCCGAGATTCAATCATCGGTATCTTCATACCTAGTTCAATCTCGTTACTGGCAAGTCTCTTTACTCGTTCCGTAATACATCATCCCGCAACTAACTCATTAGTCACATTGCTTGCAAGGCTTATCATGACGTGCATTACCGAGAGGGCCCAAAGATACCTCTCCGTTACTCGGAGTGACAAATCCTAATCTTGATCTATGCCAACCCAACAAACACCTTCAGAGACACCTATAGAGCATCTTTATAATCACCGAGTTACGTTGTGAAGTTTCATAGCACACAAGGTGTTCCTTCGGTATTCGGGAGTTGCATAATCTCATAGTCAAAGGAATATGTATAAGTCATGAAGAAAGCAATAGCAATAAAACTTAACGATCATTATGCTAAGCTAATGGATGGATCTTGTCCATCACATTATTCTCTAATGATGTGAGCCCATTCACCAAATGACAACACATGTCTATGGTCAGGAAACTTAACCATCTTTGATTAACGAGCTAGTCAAGTAGAGGCATACTAGGGACACTCTGTTTTGTCTATGTATTCACACATGTATCAAGTTTCCAGTTAATATAATTCTAGCGTGAATAATAAACATTTATCATGATATAAGGAAATATAAATACAACTTTATTATTGCCTCTAGGGCATATTTCCTTCACATACGTGCTTATGGAAAAGAACTTGCATGACTTCTTTTGTCCTACCCTCCCATGGCAGTGGGGTCCTAATGGAAACTATCGTGGAATTGTCACAGCAGATTTCCTAGTGAAAGGACTTAATCATGGAGCCATCGCAACTAGGAAGCTCTAAGGGGTTAAAACAGGACAAAGGACATGAGGGTTATTGTAACACCCCGGATATGACTTTCCCAATATGTATTCCAACTCTTGCCGTTTCCGGCGTTAAGTTATTTTATTTTCTCGGGTTCGGGTATTTGTCTCCGTGTGTTGTTGTCGTTGTCATGCATCTCATATCATGTCATCATGTGCATTGCATTTGCATACGTGTTCATCTCATGCATCTGAGCATTTTCTCCGTTGTCCGTTTTGCATTCCGGCGCTCCGTTCTCCTCCGATGGTCATTTCTACCTTTCTTTCGTGTGTGGGGATTAAACATTTCCGGATTGGACCGAGACTTGCCAAGCGGCCTTGGTTTACTACCGGTAGACTGCCTGTCAAGTTTTGTACCATTTGAACTTCGTTTGATGCTCCAACGGTTAACCGAGGGACCGAAAAGGCCTCGTGTGTGTTGCAGCCCAACTCCCCTCCATGTTGGCCCAGAACCCACCAAAACCCTCTCCATCATCTAGAGCATTTGATCACGATCGCGTGGCCGAAAACCGCACCTCATTTGGACTCTCCTAGCTCCCTCTACCTCTATATATGGACCCCTCCTCAAAATTCCCGGATCTCCTCTCTCCCTAACACTAAAAATCAGCTCCGCCGCCATCGGACACGTCCGGCCGCAACCGGACGCCTCCGCCCGCTCCGCCGGACCTACCAGCAAGCGCCACCTGGGCGCCGAGCCCCACTTCGCCGCCGAGGCCCGCCAAGGCCCGTGGGGAGCCCCCGGGCCCATCCGCCTTCGCTGCCGCCCGCAGGGACGTTCGCCCGGGTCCGCGCTGCCCTGACAAGCCGCCTCCTCGCCGTCGCCTTCTTCCACGCTGGCCGGCAACCTCCTCGCCCGAGCCCACCGGCGCCGCTCCGGTCCTCCCACGCCGGTGACCCACGCCGTCCGCGCCCGCCACCGCGCCGGAGTCGCCTCCTCACCGCCACGGCGTCCTCTCCACCGTCCAGCGACCCCCCTCCGGCGATCCACGACGCTTCCGGCGAGCAAGAGCTCGGATCCGGCGAACCTCGGGCTGCGTGCAAGGCCGGATCCAGATCTGAGTTTTGCCCCTCGGTTGACTTTTTATCCCTAACCCTAGCTCATGTTGCCCTGTTCATCATGCTATAACTTTGCATCCGTAATCCGTTTTGGGCATATAGCATATCAAAATTTTCGACTCAGAGAGTACATCATTTCATTCCATTGCATCATTTTCATTTGAGTTCATCTTGATGCCCGAAATGCTGCTAGAAGAGTGCTACTTGAGATAATTGTCAGATCTGCTGCTCCATTTAGCTATTTGTCATTTTTGCCATGATTATTGTGTGCATGATATGCCCATGAGCTCTACATATGTTTTGTTAAGGGTTTTGCCATCTTTCCAGAGGTGCAACCCATGTATTTTTGTGATGTGTGTGGTGACTAGCACAAGCTTGCAAAGTGAGGCACTTGGTAATGCTGATTTCAGGGACTTAGCATTTCCACTAAGTCCTTGAGCTGTTTATCTCATATGGCCATATGTTCATGTTGTTTCCTAGTGATCTGTGCCTCTTTTGAGGATGATCAGTAAGGATGTTTTGTTAATCTTGTAGTGCTCTATCCATCCATGTCTTTGTTTGCAATTATGGAGCACCCTAGCTTGAGTCAATCGAGCTCTACTTTTGTCATTTCGTGAATCTGGGCAGATTGTCTACTTGTTAGCGATTTTGCTGATGATGTTCTAGTTGATCCTTGCATGCTATGCTATTGTTCTTGCCATGTCTAGCTTGTATTTTGTGTATTCTTGATGGGTGTATGCTTAGATTGTCATGACTTGCTCTGTAGTGAGTGCGTCGAGCTCGTAAACATGCCTACTTGATATCTGTTTTCAGCATGTTCCAATTTTCACTAAGTCTGAGAACTGATTATGTTTTTGCCATGTTCACATGCTTGCAAATGTATTTTCTGATCCCTTTTGGCTCAAGGTCACTAAGGGACTTTTGTTAAGCTCTTTGAGTAGCTCCATGCCATGCTTTACTTTGCCATGTTCAGGTCCTGTAGCATGTAGTTTTGTTGCTCCGAAGAGTGCTATCTGATCTGAAATTCCAGACAAGTGTTAATTTCACTAAGTCTCAGATCTGTTTACCATATGCATTTTTGCCATGCTTGTTTGAACCTGTTAATGGATGAATTGGCCGTAGCTAAGTGCTAGACTTTTGTTAAGCATCATGAATGCATCCCTGCCATGTATTTTGATGCCATGTTTGGGTGCTGTAGCATGTTCATCTTGTTGCATTTAGATGGCTACTTGCTGTAAATCGCAGAACGTGGCCATATTTGAATTGCTTGCCATTTCCAAAACGTAACTCCGATTCCGGCGTTCTTTATATCGTTTTCAAGCGATTTCATCTCATCTTTCCAGTGGAACACTTGGATTTCCAAGTTGAGGCCAGGTTCATGCATCCCTCGTCAAATCTTGCATATGCATCCCGCATCGCATCCCGCATCGCATCCCATCCTTGCATCATATTGTTTGAGCCTTGCACATGGTTAATTGTGTTCCGTTTGCTTGTTTGTCTTGTTTGGGTAGAGCTAGGAGACGAGTTCGCTAATGAGGAGCCCGTTGACTTTGCTTTCGAGGATCCAGTCAACTCTGACAACTTTGCAGGCAAGATGACCATACCCTCGAAATCACTACTATCTTTGCTTTGCTAGATGCTCGCTCTTTTGCTATGCCAATGCTACAATGCCTACCACTTGCTTTCAAGCCTCCCAAATTGCCATGTCAAACCTCTAACCCACCATGTCCTAGCAAACCATTGTTTGGCTATGTTACCGCTTTGCTCAGCCCCTCTTATAGCGTTGCTAGTTGCAGGTGAAGATTGGAGACCGTTCCTTGTTGGAACATTATTTACTTGTTGGGATATCATTATATTATCTTGTTATCTTAATGCATCTATATACTTGGTAAAGGGTGGAAGGCTCGGCCTCTCGCCTAGTGTTTTGTTCCACTCTTGCCGCCCTAGTTTCCGTCATATCGGTGTTATGTTCCCGGATTTTGCATTCCTTACGCGGTTGGGTTATGATGGGAACCCCTTGATAGTTCACCTTGATTAAAGCTTTTCCAGCAATGCCCAACCTTGATTTTACCATTTGCCACCTAGCCTCTTTTTCCCTTGGGTTTCCGGAGCCCGAGGGTCATCTTATTTTAAACCCCCCCGGGCCAGTGCTCCTCTGAGTGTTGGTCCACCTGTCAGCTGCCGGTGGCCACCAGGGGCAACTCTGGGCTGGCCTACCCGTACCTAAGACAATCTGAGTGTGCCTTGAGAACGAGATATGTGCATCTCCTATCGGGATTTGTCGGCACATTTGGGCGGTGTTACTGGTCTTGTTTTAACCTGTTGAAGTGTCTTGAAGAACCGAGGTACCGAGTCTGATCGGAACGTCTCGGGAGGAGGTCTATTCCTTCGTTGACCGTGAGAGCTTGTCATGGGCTAAGTTGGGACTCCCCTGCAGAGATTTGAACTTTCAAAAGTCGTGCCCACAGTTATGGGCAGATGGGAATTTGTTAATGTCCGGTTGTAGATAACTTGAACCTTAAGTTAATTAAAATGAATCAACCGTGTGAGTTACCGTGATGGCCTCTTCTCGGCGGAGTCCTGGAAGTGGACACGGTGTTGGAGTAATGTTTGCCGCAGGTTTGCCCTCTTTAGTTATGCGTTCGCACTTTGCCTTCTCTTCTCGCTCTCTTTTGCGAACAGGTTGGCCACTATATATGCTAGTCGCTTGCTGTAGCTCCACATATATTTACCTTACCTTACCTATAAGCTTAAATAGTCTTGATCGCGAGGGTGCGAGATTGCCGAGTCCCTGTGGCTCACAGATTACTATTACACCAGATGCAGGGCCTGATGATTCCGCTCCAGGTGACGCGCTTGAGCTCAAGTGGGAGTTCGACAAGGACTCTCAACGATACTATGTTTCCTTTCCTAATGATCAGTAGTGGTGCCCAGTTGGGGGTGATCGGGACCGTGTCGCATGTTGGGTTATCTTTTATTTTGGCGCCGTAGTCGGGCCATGAGTGTTTGGATGATGTAATGTTATTTATGTACCTTTATTGACATGGCGAGTGTAAGCCAACTATGTTATCTCCCCTTTTATTATCTATATTACATGGGATGTTGTGAAGATTACCTAACTTGCGACATATGCCTTCAATGCGATTATGCCTCTAAGTCATGCCTCGACACGTGGGAGATATAGTCGCATCGAGGGTGTTACAAGTTGGTAATCAGAGCCTTCCCCGACGTTAGGAGCCCCATTGCTTGATCGTTTCTAGCGGCTGAGTTGTGTCTAGAAAAATGTTTTGAGTCATTTAGGAATTATATATCGGAGAGTTTAGGAATTCTTTTTACTTCCCAGTCTCCTCATCGCTCTGGTAAGGCATCCTGACGTAGAGTTTTGACTGTTCTCTTCTCAAATTTCACAAAAAAAAATTTAGGATCACGCGGGTATCTTGGAATCGTTCCGATGGTTTTATGATATGAACATTGTCTTGGTGCCTCCTGTCAGGGGTTTTGTGGAAGTGTCCCGGGGAGTTGAGCTCTGAGGTGTTGTCGTCATAATTTTATCGTTGCAGTTCTGGAATGCCTGAGTTTAGTACGCCGACATCGAAAATCTCTTTTATGCAGTTCATTGGTGAGATAACCTCGACGCCACCCAGTACTGGGGCGGGAGTTCGGGAGTATCGCCATAACTTGTATAACGGATGCTTTTCGAAGGTTGAGGTAGATGGTTTCCAAAGTTTTTCTCGGTTATGTGTTGAAGGATGGATACAGCTGGATGTAGGATTTGCTAGATTTGGGTGAGATATTATGCTTCCCCTGTATCCCCAACACCTGATTGCATAACCGGAAAGGTTCGGGAGTTTCATAGGTGGGAATTCTTGTAGCTCTAGTTCTTCTTCCACGGATATTTGGTTTGAGATTGGGATTTCTTACCGAGTATTCGTTCTTGATCCGTACCTTGTTGATTTATTTCTCTACCTAAATTCTACGTGGCTTCTCAATTTATGGATATGTGACCATTTCAAGAGGAATGCATTCGTCCATTTTGTTCGGATGTGAAGACTTTATGTTGCAATTTTCATTCTGTTGGATTCAGCTTCATTTTATCTGTCTATGTGCTAACGGTGGTCAACCTCTTCAGGATGGCTCCTGCTAAGAGCACCAATCAGAATCAGAATCAAGATCCGCCACCACCTCCCCCTCCTCCGGAGGCATGGCAAGCTGTGATGGCCGCAACCAATGCAAACACACAGTTGATCATGCAAATTCTCCAAGAGCGCAATCAAGGCAACCAAGGGAACCAAGGCAACAATCAGAATCACTTTGCTACACTCAACCAGTTCCTTGCTAACGGGCCAAAGACTTTCAGCAATTGTGTTGAGGCAACCGATGCTGACGATTGGCTCGTGGATCTGTGCAAGCATTTCGAGTGCAGTAACGTCAGGCCTGAGGACTTTGTCAAGTTCGCTTCCTTCCAACTCAAAGACCAAGCTGCAGAATGGTTTCAGCAGTACAAGGATTCCAGAGGTGGACGTGCTATTACCTAGGATGAATTCTGGCAAGATTTCAGAGCTCATCATATTCCTCAAAGCGTGGTTGAAAGCAAGCGTGAGGAATTCCGCAACCTGAAGCAAGGCTCTTTGTCTGTCTATGACTATAACAAGTTGTTCCAGAAGCTCGCCCGCTTTGCCAAACAGGATGTACCTGATGAGAAGAGCATGATATACCAGTTCAGGGGTGGTCTCAGAGAAGAAATTCAGCTCACTCTTGTTCTCTTTGAGCCCTTGAGGTACGATGAGTTCTACAACATGGCATTGAAGCAAGAGGCCGCTCAATTGAGGTGTGATGCTTCCAAGAAGCGAGTCAGAGATGCTACTCCTTCTTCCTCTACTCAAGTGGCCAAGCAGCAGAAGTATTGGCTTCCTCCTCCTCCGTTCCGTCAGCCATATCAGCAGAAGAGCAAAGGTGGCAGTGGATCTTCCCACCCACCCAACCCTGGCTTTTAGAACAAGACTTCGTCTCAAGCTCCAAGATCGAGTGCTCCCTATCACCGTCCGCTTTCAGAGGTCACGTGCAACAAGTGCCAACAGAAGGGTCACTATGCCAACAAGTGTCTCAACCAGAGGCATCTTCCTCCTCCTCCTCCTGTCAGATCGGCAAGTACAGCTATGGTCAAGCATAACACCAAGTCCGCCAAGGTCAACTTGCTGAATGCAGCTCAGGCAGAGGACTCACCAGATGTGATCATGGGTAACCTTCCTGTTAATGACATTCCCGCAAGAGTTCTTTTTGACACTGGTGCATCTTTATCATTTTTATCGAAGCCTTTTGCATCCATGCATGATGTGCATACTATTGATTTGCCTAAGCCGATAGCGGTTTCTTCTCCGGGTTTGTTCATGAACACTAAAATGATGGCTCCGGACGTTACTATCACCTTGGGCGACTATAAGTTCCTTTCTTCTCCTATGGTTCTTGGTGACTCGGATATTGATCTTATTCTCGGAATGGATTGGCTTTCTAAGCACAAGGCACATCTTGACTATGCAGCCAGGCAGATTCAATTGACTCATTCGTCTGAGGATGTAATTGTCTTTGCCACTCGGGATAATACCATCCGTCTGTTTTCTCTCAATGAGAAGGGTGAACTCGATGCCATCTTGCAAATTCCAGTTGTTTGCGAATATCAAGACGTCTTTCCAGAAGAGCTTCCAGGAATGCCTCCGCACCAGCCAGTTGAATTCGTCATCGATCTTGAGCCTGGCACGGAACCAGTGTGCAAGTGTCCTTACAAGCTCGGACCTGAAGAGTTGAAGGAGCTGAAGAAGCAACTCGATATTCAAGAGAGAATGGGTCTCATCCGGCCTAGTTCTTCTCCGTGGGGTTGTGGTGTTCTTTTTGTGAAGAAGAAGGATGGAACGGACCGGCTTTGTGTTGATTACCGTCCATTGAACAAGAAGACCATCAAGAACAGATACCCACTTCCCAACATCAACGAGCTGTTCGAACAACTCAAAGGTGCCCAAGTATTCTCCAAGCTTGATCTCCGTATGGGTTATCATCAGATTCGAATCCGTGAACAAGATATTCCCAAGACGGCTTTCAGGACAAGCTATGGGTCATATGAATACACTGTCATGTCTTTTGGCCTTGTCAACGCTCCTCCGCCGTTCTCTCGCATGATGAACTTCATCTTCAACGCCTACACCAATGACTTTGTTTTGGTCTATCTCGACGACATCCTGGTTTTCTCGAAGAACAAGGAAGATCATGCCAAGCACTTGCGTTTGGTACTCGATAAGTTGAGGGAACACAAGTTCTATGCCAAGTTCTCCAAGTGCGAATTTTGGCTCGATGAGGTTCTTTATCTTGGTCATATCATCTCTGCCAAGGGCATTGCGGTGAATCCTGAGAAGCTGTCTGCAATTGTGAATTGGGAACCTCCTCAGAACGTGAAGCAACTCCATAGCTTCCTCGGTCTCGCAAGCTACTGCCGAAGATTCGTTGAAAACTTTTCTAAGATCGCGAAGCCTCTCTCAAATCTTCTTCAGAAGCACGTCAAGTACGTTTGGTCTCCGGAGTGTGACATTGCTTTCAACACTTTGAAAGAGAAATTGATCACTGCTCCAGTTCTGACTCCGCCTGATGAATCCAAGCCGTACGAGGTCTTTTGTGATGCCTCTCTCCAAGGTCTTGGCGCAGTGTTGATGCAAGAGAAGAAAGTTGTTGCTTATACCTCTCGCCAGTTGAAGCCTAATGAGAAGAACTACCCCACTCATGATCTCGAGTTGGCGGCAGTTGTGCATGCTCTTTTGACTTGGAGACATCTCCTATTGGGAAGAAAAGTGGACATCTTCACTAATGACAAGAGTCTCAAGTACATCTTCACTCAGCCTAATCTCAACCTCAGACAAACTCGATGGGTCGAAATGATTCAAGAGTATAATCCAAGTATCGAGTATACTCCAGGCAAGGCCAATGTGATTGCTGACGCATTGAGCAGGAAGGCTTATTGCAACAGTCTTATTCTCAAGCCTTATCAACCCGAGCTTTGTGAAGCTTTCCGCAAACTTAATCTGCAAGTTGTTCCTCAAGGTTTCCTCGCCAACCTTCAAGTCTCTCCTACCTTGGAAGACCAGATTCACCAAGCCCAGCTTCTTGATGCTATGGTGAAAAAGGTGAAGATTGGGATTGCCAAGAGTCAACCCAAGTACAAGTTCTACCGCCTTGATGACAAGGATACTCTCTTCTTAGAGGATCATATTGTTGTACCCAAAGGTGAACTTCGTAAAGTGATCATGAACGAGGCTCACAATTCTCTCCTCTCCATCCACCCTGGGAGTACGAAGATGTATCAGGACCTCAAGCAGGCTTATTGGTGGACTCGAATGAAGTGCGAGATTGCTCAATTCGTGAATGAGTGTGATGTCTGCAGAAGAGTGAAGGCAGAACACCAAAGGCCAACGGGTCTCCTCCAACCTCTTTCCATTCCAGAATGGAAGTTTGACCACATTGAGATGGACTTCGTGACTGGGTTTCCAAAGTCCAAGCGTGGCAATGATGCTATATCCGTTGTCATCGACAAACTCACTAAAGTGGCTCACTTTTTGCCTATCAAAGAGTCAATCACTGCAGCTCAATTGGCGGAACTCTATACCTCTCAAATTGTCTCTCTGCACGGTATTCCACAAGTGATCTCTTCAGACCGTGGCAGCATCTTTACCTCCAAGTTTTGGGATTCTTTTCAGAAGGCCATGGGCACCAACATCCGCTTCAGCACAGCTTTCCATCCTCAAACTAGCGGGCAAGTCGAGCGTGTCAATCAGATTTTTGAAGATATGCTCAGGGCTTGTGTGATCTCCTTTGGCATGAAGTGGGATGATTGTCTTCCTTATACTGAATTCTCCTACAACAACAGTTTTCAAGCAAGTTCGGGCAAGGCCCCATTTGAAATTCTGTATGGCAGGAAGTGCCGTACCCCTCTCAATTGGTCTGAAACCGGTGAACGTCAGCTTTTGGGTAATGACTTAATCATAGAGGCAGAGGAAATGTGTAAAGTCATTCGAGATAACCTCAAAGCAGCCCAATCCCGCCAGAAGAGCTACTATGATAGTAAGCATCGTGATTTGGCTTTCGAGATCGGAGATCATGTTTACCTTCTTGTCTCGCCTATGAAAGGTACTCGTCGCTTCGGTATCAAAGGGAAGCTTGCCCCCAGATACGTGGGACCTTTCAAGATTGTCAGCAAGAGAGGCGATCTCGCCTATCAACTCGAGCTTCCTTCAAACTTTGCATATGTTCATGATGTGTTCCATGTCTCTCAGCTCCGAAAGTGCTTCAAGACTCCTGACCGCACCGTCAACTTCAAGGACATTGAGCTCCAAGAAGATCTCTCTTATCGTGAGCACCCAGTTGCTATTCTTGAAGAGACTGAACGCAAGACTCGCAACAAGTCAATCAAATTCCTCAAAGTCAAGTGGTCACACCATTCCGAACGTGAAGCTACCTGGGAATGCGAGGATCACCTCCGTTCTGAGTACCTGGCGTTCTCTCAGTCCTAGATCTCAGGACGAGATCCTTCCATAGTGGTGGAGTGTTGTAACACCCCGGATATGACTTTCCCAATATGTATTCCAACTCTTGCCGTTTCCGGCGTTAAGTTATTTTATTTTCTCGGGTTCGGTTCTTTGTCTCCGTGTGTTGTTGTCGTTGTCATGCATCTCATATCATGTCATCATGTGCATTGCATTTGCATACGTGTTCATCTCATGCATCCGAGCATTTTCCCGTTGTCCGTTTTGCATTCCGCGTTCCGTTCTCCTCCGGTGGTCATTTCTACCTTTCTTTCGTGTGTGGGCATTAAACATTTCCGGATTGGACTGAGACTTGCCAAGCGGCCTTGGTTTACTACCGGTAGACCGCCTGTCAAGTTTCGTACCATTTGGACTTCGTTTGATGCTCCAACGGTTAACCGAGGGACCGAAAAGGCCTCGTGTGTGTTGCAGCCCAACACCCGTCCAAGTTGGCCCAAAACCCACCAAAACCCTCTCCATCATCTAGAGCGTTTGATCACGATCGCGTGGCCGAAAACCGCACCTCATTTGGACTATCCTAGCTCCCTCTACCTCTATATATAGACCCCTCCTCGAAATTCCCGGATCTCCTCTCTCCCTAACACTAAAAATCAGCTCCGCCGCCATCGGACACGTCCGGCCGCAACCGGACGCGTCCGCCCACTCCGCCGGACCTATCAGCAAGCGCCACGTGGGCGCCGAGCCCCACTTCACCGCCGAGGCCCGCCGAGGCCCACGGGGAGCCCTCGGGCCCATCCGCCTTCGCCGCCGCCCGCAGGGACGTGCGCCCGGGTCCACGCCGCCCCGACAAGCCGCCTCCTCGCCGCCGCCTTCTTCCGGGTCGACCGGCGACCTCCTCGCCCGAGCCCGCGGCGCCGCTCCGGTCCTCCCACGCCGGTGACCCACGCCGTCCGCGCCCGCCACCGTGCCGGAGTCGCCTCCTCACCGCCACGGCGTCCTCTCCACCGTCCGACGACCCCCCTCCGGCGATCCACGACGCTTCCGGCGAGCAAGAGCTCGGATCCGGCGAACCTCGGGCTGCGTGCAAGGCCGGATCCAGATCTGAGTTTTGCCCCCTCGGTTGACTTTTTATGCCTAACCCTAGCTCATGTTGCCATGTTCATCGTGCTATAACTTTGCATCCGTAACTCTGTTTTGGGCATATAGCATATCAAAATGTTCGCCTCAGAGAGTACATCATGTCATTCCATTGCATCATTTTCATTTGAGTTCATCTTGATGCCCGAAATGCTGCTAGAAGAGTGCTACTTGAGATAATTGTCAGATCTGCTGCTCCGTTTAGCTATTTGTCATTTTTGCCATGATTATTGTGTGCATGATATGCCCATGAGCTCTACATATATTTTGTTAAGGGTTTTGCCATCTTTCCATAGGTGCAACCCATGTATTTTTGTGATGTGTGTGGTGGCTAGCACAAGCTTGCAAAGTGAGGCACTTGGTAATGCTGATTTCAGGGACTTAGCATTTCCACTAAGTCCTTGAGCTGTTTATCTCATATGGCCATATGTTCATGTTGTTTCCTAGTGATCCGTGCCTCTTTTGAGGATGATCAGTAAGGATGTTTTGTTAATCTTGTAGTGCTCTATCCATCCATGTCTTTGTTTGCAATTATGGAGCACCCTAGCTTGAGCCAATCAAGCTCTACTTTTGTCATTTCGTGAATCTGGGCAGATTGTCTACTTGTTAGCGATTTTGCCGATGATGTTGTAGTTGATCCGTGCATGCTATGCTATTGTTCTTGCCATGTCTAGCTTGTATTTTGTGTATTCTTGATGGGTGTATGCTTAGATTGTTATGACTTGCTCTGTAGTGAGTGCGTCGAGCTCGTAAACATGCCTACTTGATATCTGTTTTCAACATGTTCCAGTTTTCACTAAGTCTGAGAACTGATTATATTTTTGCCATGTTCACATGCTTGCAAATGTATTTTCTGATCCCTTTTGGCTCAAGGTCACTAAGGGACTTTTGTTAAGCTCTTTGAGTAGCTCCATGCCATGCTTTACTTTGCCATGTTAAGGTCCTGTAGCATGTAGTTTTGTTGCTCCGAAGAGTGCTATCTGATCTTAAATTCCAGACAAGTGTTAATTTCATCAAGTCTGAGATCTGTTTACCATATGCATTTTTGCCATGCTTGTTTGAACCTGTTAATGGATGAATTGGCCGTAGCTCAGTGCTAGACTTTTGTTAAGAATCATGAATGCATCCCTGCCATGTATTTTGATGACATGTTTGGGTGTTGTAGCATGTTCATCTTGTTGCATTTAGATGGCTACTTGCTGTAAATTGCAGAACGTGGCCATATTTGAATTGCTTGCCATTTCCAAACCGTAACTCCGATTCCGGCGTTCTTTATATCGTTTTTAAGCGATTTCATCTCATCTTTCCAGTGGCACACTTGGATTTCCAAGTTGAGGCCAGGTTCATGCATCCCTCGTCAAATCTTGCATATGCATCCCGCATCGCATCCCGCATAGCATACCATCCTTGCATCATATTGTTTGAGCCTTACACGTGGTTGATTGTGTTCCGTTTGCTTGTTTGTCTTGTTTGGGTAGAGACGGGAGACGAGTTCGCTAACGAGGAGCCCATTGAGTTTGCTTTCGAGGATCCAGTCAACTCTGACAACTTTGCAGGCAAGATGACCATACCCTCGAAATCACTACTATCTTTGCTTTGCTAGATGCTCGCTCTTTTGCTATGCCAATGCTATGATGCCTACCACTTGCTTTCAAGCCTCCCAAATTGCCATGTCAAACCTCTAGCCCACCATGTCCTAGCAAACCATTGTTTGGCTATGTTACCGCTTTGCTCAGCCCCTCTTATAGCGTTGCTAGTTGCAGGTGAAGATTGGAGACCGTTCCTTGTTGGAACATTATTTACTTGTTGGGATATCATTATATTATCTTGTTATCTTAATGCATCTATATACTTGGTAAAGGGTGGAAGGCTCGGCCTCTCGCCTAGTGTTTTGTTCCACTCTTGCCGCCCTAGTTTCCGTCATATCGGTGTTATGTTCCCGGATTTTGCGTTCCTTACGTGGTTGGGTTATAATGGGAACCCCTTGATAGTTCGCCTTGATTAAAGCTTTTCCAGCAATGCCCAACCTTGGTTTTACCATTTTCCACCTAGCCTCTTTTTCCCTTGGGTTTCCAGAGCCCAAGGGTCATCTTATTTTAAACCCCCCCGGGCCAGTGCTGCTCTAAGTGTTGGTCCACCTGTGAGCTGCCGGTGGCCACCAGGGGCAACTCTGGGCTGGCCTACCCGTACCTAAGACAATCTGAGTGTGCCTTGAGAACGAGATATGTGCAGATCCTATTGGGATTTGTCGGCACATTCGGGCGGTGTTGCTGGTCTTGTTTTAACCTGTCGAAGTGTCTTGAAGAACCGAGGTACCGAGTCTGATCGGAACGTCTCGGGAGGAGGTCTATTCCTTCGTTGACCGTGAGAGCTTGTCATGGGCTAAGTTGGGACTCCCCTGCAGGGATTTGAACTTTCGAAAGCTGTGCCCGCGGTTATGGGCTGATGGGAATTTGTTAATGTCCGGTTGTAGATAACTTGAACCTTAAGTTAATTAAAATGAATCAACCGTGTGAGTTACCGTGATGGCCTCTTCTCGGCGGAGTCCGGGAAGTGGACACGGTGTTGGAGTAATGTTTGCCGCAGGTTTGCCTTCTTTAGTTATGCGTTCGTGCTTTGCCTTCTCTTCTCGCTCTCTTTTGCGATAGGTTAGCCACTATATATGCTAGTCGCTTGCTGCAGCTCCACATATATTTACCTTACCTTACTTATAAGCTTAAATAGTCTTGATCGCGAGGGTGCGAGATTGCTGAGTCCCTGTGGCTCACAGATTACTATTACACCAGATGCAGGGCCTGATGATTCCGCTCCAGGTGACGCGCTTGAGCTCAAGTGGGAGTTCGACGAGGACTCTCAACGATACTATGTTTCCTTTCCTGATGATCAGTAGTGGTGCCCAGTTGGGGGTGATCGGGACCGTGTCGCATGTTGGGTTATCTTTTATTTTGGCGCCGTAGTCGGGCCATGAGTGTTTGGATGATGTAATGTTATTTATGTACCTTGATTGACGTGGCGAGTGTAAGCCAACTATGTTATCTCCCCTTTTATTATCTATATTACATGGGATGTTATGAAGATTGCCTAACTTGCGACATATGCCTTCAATGCGATTATGCCTCTAAGTCGTGCATCGACACGTGGGAGATATAGTCGCATCGAGGGTGTTACAGTTATACTGGATCGTCCCCTTACGGTGAAGGTAAAAGCCTAATCCAGTTTGAGGTGGTGTTGCTTATGTTTCGATTACTAGGGAGCGAATTTGCTTAACCTAGCTTTTGATCTGATATTACTTGCCTTGAACCGCCACCAGGTCGTCCCTTTATATACAGAGGCTGACACTCGGCGGCTCATAGAATCTCAGCCGGCTCATAAACATTGTCTGGCTCGGTCTCTAACTATTCCTGCCTTACAATACAAGTTATGTACATATGGCCGTTTATCACTACGAGCCTTGAGTCACCTTTGGGTCTTGGGCCCTTAACTGAACCACCATCTTCCAGAGCTGTTTTGGGCTTCATGAATCACCATAGGTATAACCCGGCCCCTCCTGGGCGGGTCATACCTAATAGTTATATCCCCAACGGAAACTAAGGGATATTAATGCCTCCTTTTAATAGAGAACTGGACCAAAGCATTAGTGATAATCCGCAAGTGCAGGGAATCATCGTAGCAATTCCCAATCGTGGAAGTGATAGGTATGGAGTGTCTAACCCACAAGGAGCTAAAGGTAAGATCAATATTCTCTCAAGTCCTATCTGCCACTGATACGGCTCTACGTGCACCGAAGGTTTGCTTCCAGTTCGAAACGAGAAATAAAACTAGGTTCTGGGTATGAAGAGGATAACTTTGCATGGTATCGGAGAGATAAAATATAAAGGTAGGGGTTGTTATCATAAAGTTAGAATATATTACTAAATATTATAAATAGCGAGTGCGGAATAATGATGGGTCGGTGTGCGGAATTATCCTAGGCAATCGTTAACAAGACCGGTAGTCGTCATTGCAATTTCATATGAGGGAGAGGCATAAGCTAACATACTTTCTCTTCTTGGATCATATGCACTTATGATTGGAACTCTAGCAAGCATCCGCAACTACTAAAGATCATTAAGGTAAAACCCAACCATAGCATTAAAGCATCAAGTCCCCTTTATCCCATACGCAACAACCCCCTTACTCAGGTTTTTGCTTCTGTCACTCAAGCAACCCACTATAAGCGAATCATGAACGTATTGCAACACCCTACAGCGGGAATCCCTCATGCTTGCGCGACACGGAGGGCGCAATAGGACAGCACCAAAATAAAACATACAACTCATAGCAATCTAGATCATCAATCAACCCAAAGACAAAGGATATCTACTCAAAACATCATTGGATCATAATATGTGGCATAAAGCACCATGTTCAAGTAGGGATTACAGCAGGGTGCGGGAGAGTGGTCCGCGTAAAAGAGATGAGGATGGTGATGTTGATGAAGACGATCACCGCGGCGATGATTCCCCTCCCGATGGCACTCCGGCGCCACCGAGAGAGAGGAGGAGAGGTTCTCCCCCTTGTGCTTCCTCCTCCATGGCCTCCCCTGGATGGGGAGAGGTTCTCCCTCTGGATCTTAGCCTTCATGGCGATGATGGCCCCTCCGGGATCCTCCTCCATAGTCTCCGGTGATGATGGCCCCCTCCGGCAGGGTGCCAGAGAAGGCCTAGATTGATTTCTCATGGCTACAGAGGCTTGCGGCAGCGGAACTTCCGATCTAGGTTATTTTCTGGAGGTTTGGGTATTTATAGCAGAGATTGGCGTCGAGAACAAGTCGGGGGCCCCACGGGAAGTCCATGAGGCACAGGGGTGCGCCCTAGGGGGGTGGTCACGCCCTCCACCCTCGTGGGTCCCATGGGCCTCCCCTCCAGTAACTCTTAGTTCCAGTACTTTTTATATTTTCCAGAAAAAATTTCCTTTGATTTTCATCCCATTCCGAGAACTTCTATTTCTGCACAAAAACAACACCACGGTAGTTCTGCTGAAAACAACATCAGTTTGGGTTAGTTCTAATAAAATCTTACCAAAATCATATAAAAATATTGTAAATATGGCATGAATACTTCATAAATTATAGATACGTTGGAGACGTATCAATTAGCACTTAGTGAATACATGAACTCCTCAAACTACAGTAATCACCGGAAAGAATCCCAATTATTGTCACCTTGGGGTATGCGGATGATAACTCGTAATAGGTGTGTACAACTTGCAAGATAGGATCAAGAACAGAAATATATTGATGAAAACGTAATAGGTTCAGATCTGAAATCGTGGCACTCGGGCCCTAGTGACAAGCACTAAGCATAGCAAAGTCATAACAACATCAATCTCAGAACATAGTGGATTCTAGGGATCAAACCCTAACAAAACTAACTCGATTACATGATAAATCTCATCCAACCCATCACCGTCCAGCAAGCCTATGATGGATTTACTCACGCACAATAGTGAGCATCATGAAATTGGTGATGGAGGAATGTTGGTGATGATGATGGTGACAGATCCCCCTCTCCGGAGCTCCGAACGAACTCCAACTCTGCCCTCCCGATGAAGAACAAGAGGTGGCGGAGGCTCCGTATCATAAAACGCGATGAATCCTTCTCTCTGATTTTTTCTCCCTGAACGTGAATATATAGAGTTGGAGTTAGGGTCGGAGGAGGTCCAGGGGGCCCACACGGTAGGGGCGCGCCCTCCACCCTTGTGGTCAGCTGGTGGATCCCCTCTAGTTGATTCTTTTGCCAATATTTTTTATTTATTCTAAAAATGTTCTCCATAAATTATCAGATCATTCTGAGAACTTTTGTTTCTGCAAAAAAATAACACCAAGGCAATTCTACTAAAAATAGCGTTAGTCCGGGTTAGTTCCGTGCAAATCATGCAAATTAGAGACCAAAACAAGGGCAAAAGAGTTTGGAAAAGTAGATACGATGGAGATGTATCACCTAACCATAGACATGAGTTGTCACTTGATGACATGATCACATCATTAGGAGAATTATGTGATGGACAAGACCCATCCATTAGCTTAGCATATGATCATTCAGTTTATTGCTACTACTTTCTTAATGTGAAATACATATTCCTTTGACCATGAGATCATGCAACTCCCGGATACCGGAGGAATACCTTGCATGTTATCAAACATCACACCATATCTGGGTGATCATAAAGATGCTCTACAGGTATCTCTGAAGGTGTCTGTTGAGTTGGCGTGAATCGAGATTGGGATTTGTCACTTCGTATGACGAAGAGGTATCTCTGGGCCCTCTCAGTAATACATCATCACAATAAGCTTGCAAGCAAAGTGACTAAGGAGTTAGTTACGAGATGATGTATTACAGAATGAGTAAATAGACTTGCCGGTAATGAGATTGAACTAGGTATGGAGATACCGATGATCAAATCTCGGGCAAGTAACATACCGACAGACAAAGGGAACTACGTATGTTGTAATAAAAGGTTCGACCAATAAAGATCTTCATAGAATATGTAGGAACCAATATGGGCATCCAGGTCCCGCTATTGGTTATTGACCAGAGAAGTGTCTCGGTCATGTCTACATCATTCTCGAACCCGTAGGGTCCGCACGCTTAATGTTTGTTGACAATATAGTATTATATGAGTTGGTAACCGAATGTTGTTCGTAGTCCCAGATGAGATCACAGACATGACGAGGAGCTCCAAAATGGTCTAGAGGTAAAGATTGATATATAGGACAATACTATTTGGTCTCCGGAAAGGTTTCGAAAGCACCAAAGTTTTATCAAAGTGCCGGAAGGGGTTCCAGGAGGCCACCAGTACTTGGTGGGCCTCATGGGCTAAGAGAGGGAGGCGCACCAGCACACTAAGGGGCTGGGCATGCTCCGCCTCCCTTGCGCGCGCGTGAGGAAGGAAAGAGGGGGTGCCAAGGCAGGGAGCCGCCTCCCCTCCCACCATCTCCTCCACCTCCCTAGGAAGGACAGGCGGCGCCTAGGGCAGGCATCCTAGGCGGCCGTCGGCCCCCCTTGGGGCGCACCCTAGGGCAGCCCCTCCTGCCTCCACCTATATATATCTATGAGAGGAGGGAGAGGGGCAACACACCCCACGATCCCCAAGCCGTGTGCGGTGCCCCTTCCCTATAGTTCTAGTTCCTTCTCCGTCCACGTCCGTTGTGCTTGGCGAAGCCCTGCGGATAGTTTCACCACCACCGTTAGCACGCCGCCATGCTGCCGGAACTCATCTGCTACTTCGCCCGTCTTACTGGATCAAGAAGGTGGGGACGTCATCGAGCTAAATGTGTGCTGAACGCAGAGGTTCCGTGCGTTCGGTGCTTGATCGGAACAGATCGTGAAGGTGTACGACTACATCAACCGCGTTGATAAACGCTTCCGCTTAGCGATCTACAAGGGCATGTAGATGCTCTCCCCCTCTCATAGCTATGCATCTCCATGCATAGATCTTGCGTGTGCGTAGACTTTTTTGTTTTCCATGCAACATGCCCCAGCAGAAGTACCAAGGTCCATAGTCTCAGACCGTGATAGCAAGTTTCTTGCTGCATTTTGGCTCACTTTGTGGAAGCAATTAAACACTAAATTAAAATTTTCTAGCACTTCTCATCCACAAACAAATGAACAAACGGAAGTGGTGAACAAGTTTTTGGCTAATCTGATATGTTGCATTTGTGGAGAAAGAAAGGGACATTGGGATTTGGCTCTATCTATTGCAGAGTTCTCCTATAATAACTCCAAGCATAGATCCATAGGAAGGATCCATTTTCCCATTGTCTACACTAAAGTTCCAACACATGTGGTGAACCTGGTGAAGCTACCATCAAGGGGAAGCTCAAAATCAGCATTGTCCTTTGCTGATAATTACACCCGAGTTATTTGAAGAGATTTGTGGTGTTCTGGAAGCACCAACTCAGAAATATAAACAACTTGCTGATTGCAAAAGGAGGCCAAAATCATTCCAAGTTGGTGATAAGGTGATGGTCTACCTCTGAAAAGAGAGGCTGCCTTATGTGTTAAGGGGAAGCTTAGGCAGCGGAGGTATGGGCCCTTCTCTATCATGAGGAAGATAAATGATAATGCTTATGTGATAGATTTTCCAAGCGACATGGGCATATCCAACACTTCCAATGTTGCGGACTTGACTCTCTACCATCCAGAAGAAGCGCTCTATGACGATAACTCGAGGGCGAGTTCCAAACAACCAGGGGAGAATGATGAGGAACAATAGATGAGGAAAAAATAGATGCCAGATGTGTTTGGCTACTTCTAGATACTTCCACTCTAGTGTAGTATTTCTTCTCTTTTATTTACCCTACCTGCTATTTCTAGAGTTCTCTAGTTATAAGTAGCTATGAGTAGAGAGGTGAATCCTAAATAATGTTTTGTAGAGCGTTCCAGCTATTAGTAGAAGTATGTGAACGCTTCCCAAAGCCCTATAAATAGAGGTCCTCACCTCTACTTTGTAACCATACTTTGTACCCACTACCTATAATAGAACTTGTTGTTCCTATCTAAGATTTAGAGTAGATCTTGTGTTCTAGGAGTTCTGGATTGAACTCTTGTTGCCATATCGGCCTGCATTCGCCTCAAGAGCGATATTTAGCACAACACGTTGAAGCAGTTCCTTCAACTCTAGTGTTGTACACTTTGTAGCAGCAACGTGGAGTTGCTCCTCCACAACATTGTGCTGCTTCAGTCGCCTTATTTATCGAGTCATGGTAATGCGACAGGGAAAGAACCGAAAGCTGATGGCAAGACCTAACCAAAGGTCAGCTCATGTAGAGGCCTTACAGGCCGGCTTGTGGTGAAGGCCCAGATGGAGAATTTTCTAACTTGGGAGGCAAGATTGATAGGAGTTAGAATAGTATAGGGTTGACAGTATGACCCGAAATTGTATGTAAACCTGGTAGGCTCAACCTATTATATAAAGGGGAGCTCCTAGGACGAATAGACTAAGTTGCAATGTCTGAAAATCTAGGTTAGCGAATCTGTATCCTTGTAATCAAGATCATCATCAATATCAATCAAGCAAGAAGTAGGTCTTTACCTCCACCATGAGGGGCCGAACCTGGGTAACTTGTGTCCTTCATTCTCGATCAACCCCATTCAAGCAACCACCTAGTTGTGATAGCCTCCAGACTTAGTCCTTTCATGAGGACATCTGTCGTGACAAAACCGAGACAGTTGGCGCCCATCATGGGGCCAGCGCACGATGGTATAGAGTTCTTGGAGGGAGCTCTCCCAGGGATTGAGGGGTACGCGGTCGGACGAATGATGAAGAGTCACCATGGAAAGCTCTACTGTCGGTGTCAAAACCGGCGGATCTCGGGTAGGGGGTCCCGAACTGTGCGTCTAGGCTGGATGGTAACAGGAGGCAGGGAACACGATGTTTTACCCAGGTTCGGGCCCTCTTGATGGAGGTAAAGCCCTACGTCCTGCTTGATTAATATTGATGATATGGGTAGTACAAGAGTAGATCTACCACGAGATCAAGGAGGCTAAACCCTAGAAGCTAGCCTATGGTATGATTGTTGTATATGGACTTGATTGCCTACGGACTACAACCCTCCGGTTTATATAGACACCAGATAGGGTTAGGGTTACATAGAGTCGGTTACGATGGTGGGAGATCTTGAATATCCGCATCGCCAAGCTTGCCTTCCACGCCAAGGAAAGTCCCATCCGGACACGGGACGAAGTCTTCAATCTTGTATCTTCATAGTCCAGGAGCCCGGCTGAAGGTATAGTCCGGCTACCCGAACACCCCCTAATCCAGGACTCCCTTAGTAGCCCGTGAACTAGGCTTCAATGACGACAAGTCCGGCGCGCAAATTGTCTTCGGCATTGCAAGGCGGGTTCCTCCTCCAAGTCCTTCATAGAAGATTGTAAACACCAAGAGTAGTGTCCGGCTCTGCAAAATAAGTTTCCACATATTGCCATAGAGAGAATAATATTAACACAAATCAAATCTGCTGACGTATTCCGCAGTGCGTCATCACACTACGGCCAAGTCCTTCACTTGAATCGTTTTCACTTTTCCACCTCAGCGTGTTTTGCGAGGCGGTTTCCTTGGCACGTCTTGTCAAAGCAAAGATCGTGTACCCCCCTTTTACGGGATTCTCATCAATACAGACGTGGGTAACCCAATCGTGCCCGTTAGCATGTTTTCTTGATTAAAGGCAAGTCCCAAACGGTTACGGGGAGGGCTCCTGGTATTCAACCTCTTATAAAGAGACCAGGGCCTTACTCCTTTTCTCCAATCCCAAAACGAGTTCGCCAGTCGCCTCGAGTTCCAACACCCTAGGCTCCAGATTCCGGGCGCCTCAGACCTTCGACAATGTCCGGTTCTGACCTTCAAGGCCGATGGATGCCCTCCTCCTTCACGGAGGAGGACGTGCTAAAGTTGAGAGAGGCTAAGTTCTTGACCGCCGAAATTTCGCACAGGTTGCCTGCTCAAAGGCAGGCTATCCCCAGTCCCCAGCCCGGTGAGAGCATAGTGTTCGTGTCTCACTTCCTTCGGGGGTTAGGCTTCCCGATGGACCCTTTTGTGAGGGGACTGCTGTTTTATTACGGGCTGGAATTACACGACTTAGCTCCGGAGTCCATCCTCCATATCTCCTTGTTTATCGTTGTATGCGAAGCATTCCTCCGTGTTACCCCTCACTTCGGATTATGGCTCAAGACTTTCAAAGTGGAGCCGAAGATGATCAAGGGACGGCACGCAGAGTGCGGAGGCGCTGTTATAAGCAAAAATGCTGATGCTCTATGGCCCGAGGGCTCTTTTCAAGAGGAGCTAGGCTTGTGGCAACGAGAGTGGTTTTATATCACCGCTTCCTGGAGCACCAAGTGGGTGGCGCTTCCTGCCTTTCGCTCGGGTCCCCCACCACGGCTAGCGTCATGGGTTAACAGAGGGTTAGATTGGGGTTTGCCCAAAGACATGCCCCTGTTACAGGGCCGAATTAAGGATCTCTTGGAAGGAGACCTCAGCTTGGTCAAGGTGACATAGGTCATGCTGATTCGCCGAATATTGCCCGGCAAACGTCGCCCCCTTCGCCTGTGGGAGTTTAATCCAGAGGGACCGCAAGCTCTCCAGAACTTTATGGGCGCAACGCCCGTGGAGATGTATAGACTGTTCTTCGGATCACAAGAGATGTGTTCGGATTTAACCGAGGACGCAGGCCTAAGCTGCAATCGCCCGAATACTCAAGTAAGCAATCTTGTGCCCGGACCTTCTATCCGTATAATTGTCATAAACTTGCCCCTAAAAGAGCCGTCCTTTTAAACAGGAGTGGATAGCGAAGGCAAAGCTGATCAGGTGTCCCGCTCCCCTTCCTGAAACAAGGCCGGATCCCGTGCTGGTCAGGATGCTGGAGATAATGCCTTTGGAGGGGGAGGACAAGGAAGCTATGGCCTCCTCAAAGGAGGCTGCTCCGAAGGGAGGAACTGACAATTCCTCTCCTAAGGGGAAGAAGAGAGCCGCCTCTGATGACCCGGAAACCATGGCCTCGAAACGGGGGAGAAAATCCTCGTCAGAGGGTCCGACGCCGGGGAGTTCCTCGGCCGGACTACGCCCTCAAGGGGATCAGCCCTCCAGTGAGCCGTAAGTGGAGAAAAGATTTTCCTTTTGAGGGATGAGGGAAGTCCTTGATTTATATCTGAGAAGATTAACCAAACCTTTGTCTTGTAGCTCGGACCTCAGCCCTTCTCAGCAGAGCTCGTCTTCGGGGGATCTCCTTCCGAAGATGATGGAGAGCGGGACGCCTCCCCCTACCGTGCCGCCTAGCGAGGCGGGCGACCCTGAGGTGTCGCCGCGAAGGGTTTCTCCAAATCCGGTAGGGGCGGAAGGTGGCTATGCGGCCCCCCGAGGTTCTCCGCGTCCGACCTTCGAAAGAGGTCATGGGACGAGCCCGGCACCGTCTGGTGCTCGGCCGGAGGAGCTAAAGATTCTGCTGGGGCGAGCTTCTATCTCAGAGGAGCACCGCGCATTGATGGGCACGGTGATTGAAAGGATTTCATCCGTAGAGAGCGGATTGTATGAGGCCGTCAAAAGTTTACTGACGGGTTTCGAGGTACATTAGATAATGTATACTTTTTTCAGTTGTGCATGAGTAAGATGCGACCTGTGTAGATAGTAGCCCCTGAGACTCTGCGTGTCGTCAAGAAATGACGGCACGCGGAGGATCATAATCCCAGGTCTAAGATGTCGCCTTTGAATGTAGGCGGCAGGGTGTCCGGAATCGAGCCGAACTGACGATTTTGCCGAACTAAAGCGGCAACTGGACGTCGCAGATGCTGACATCACGCTTGTCAATAAGCGGCTTGATGAGGCTCAAGGTATGTAATTCCTTGGGCGGCATCAGGTAAGAACAGTTTTATGCCTGTGTCTTACGATGTGTGTGCTTGACGCAGATGGTGTGGCCGCCGTGGAGAGTCTTAGGGCAGAACTTGCCCGAGCTAAAGAACAAGCCAGCGAAAGTGACGCGGCCACCAGGAAAGCCCTTGAAGAGCAGAGAGCTGAACAGGCTGCTCATTGCTGAAGCAAGGAAGAGATGGCCGAAAAGTTAAAAAGCGCTACTGACCATTGCGGATTCTTGAAAAAGAAGACCAGGCGAAACAGATAGACTTAGAGAAGGCCGTTGCCAATGCCAAGGACGCGCGCTCTGCGATGAGAGCTGCGAAGGACGAGCTGCGTTAGGCCGAACAGATTGCGGCTGGAAAGCCCTTTATGCTGCGAAGGAAATTTTGTGATCCGAAGTTTGCTCCGTTGGACCGGATGTGGAGTGTGGAGGATACCTATCTGGACTTGGCAGCGAGTGCTGCTGATGCGACCGAACAATTTCGAGATCAGAAAGATCGCGAAGTGGAAAAGCTTTTCTGGTCGCAGTTTCACAATCCAGAGCGTCCACTGGCAGTGGATGATCGTTTGGCTCAATGGGCCGAACTGAATAGGTTGTCTGGACTCGCCATGAAGTACGTCATGGGTCACCTGTGGCCGGGGAGATCGGAGCCGAAGAGTTATTTCAGCTTGGTGCGGCAATTCCTTGACGCGGTGCCGCGTATAAATGCAATGAAGAGGTCAGCATGCATAGAGGGTGCTAGGATGGCTCTTGCCCGTGTTAAGACATACTGGGCAGAGATGGAGACCACCGTTGTTGCGTCCCGAGATTCGGACAAAAGCCGAGTACCCTCCGAGCACTATTTTCAGGAAGTTCTTGAAGGCGCTCGTGTAATAGAGACGCAGTGCCCGAAAGATGCTATGTTATGATAGCATATGTAATTATAAAGTAATATTTTGGTAAACTGTAATGGCCTTTTTTATACTTGTGCCTCCAAGTATTGGGAACACCTCATGTGCGGCCGTTTTAAGATATATATATATATACATATACATATACATATATATATATATATATATATATATATATATACAGAATCTGAAAGATGGCAGTCGTTGGCTTCAGCCCCCACGCACATAGTGCGGGGGTGCTCGTAGAAGACGCATTTTCACACTTAACCCAACGTCTTGGTCCTACAAAGGAGGTGATAGCGCAGCGGGCCAGGCAACCGAACTATAATGCTTTAACACTTTCACTTAGCCATAGGAGTTTGACAGTGAGACTATTTAGGTAGCTCCTTGGTGGCAACTGCGCACGTCCGAGTTCGGGGCGCGTATGTGCCTGACCGGGAAGCGGCCCTTCGTTAAAGCGGAGGAATCCGATAGATTCCGATAGGTCATCGAGTGGCTGACCAGTCTCATGCTACATCATGACAGTCAGTTTTCGGCATTCTCTACTGAGGTGCTCGCCCGGCCGAACCGGGGCACAATCGCAGTAGTTCTCCTGGTGCTACCTTAGCCGATAGAGCGGAACGTAAGGTAGCCGAACTCAGGAGCCGGGCAACCCAACATTTGACCAAAGACATGATTCGGAGCTGATGCATATAATGCCAAAACTCGCGACGCCGAACACTCCCTAAGGTGTTCGGTCTTTATGAGTGCGGGCGAAACAACACTCTTTATTAAAAAAGCCCCTAGTGTCCAGGTACGTGCAAAATTTCTGACGTGGCCACATGCCAAGACGCCAGCCTCCTCCTTGGTTATATCAGAAAGAAAAAACCAGGGGATGTGTAGCAACAAGAGACAGTAAAAATGTTTACGCAGGGTCTTAATCTAAAAAGAATCCTTTAGGACGGGTCCCTACTGCACGTCTGCGCCTGTGTCTCCATTGTGCCGTATCCTGGACGAGCGCCGCACGACGTTCATCTGTAAAAGAGAGGAACTGAGTTGAAAACGGGTCGTGCCAAAAAAGTTTAAAATAAGCAAAGTATAAAGTAAGATATATAAGATTGAGCTTTATTATCTCTTATTGTATATGCGTGGAGCCCCTAGTGCGGGGGTATATGGCTTCTAGGCCTGCATCAATGATGATTTTGCACCGAACTCGTCTATCCGTGTTCGTGGTCTTGAATGACCTATTTCGAAGTTTTTTGGCCGGTGAGGCCATTTTGCTATGGGGCTGTCAAAGCGGCTGCACAGTCCTCCGCTTGGGGAGGCGCACTTTAGTGCTTCCCCTTCAAAGAGATGATGCCTCGTGGACCGGGCATCTTAAGCGTAAGAGATGCATAATGCGGTATTGCGTTAAAGCGAGCAAAAGCTCGCGTCCCAGTAGTGCTTGATAGCGACTTGAGAACGGAACGATATGGAAGGTCAGCTTTTCGCGGCGGAGGTTATCGGCAGAGCCGAATATGACTTCGAGCCGGAGAAAACCCATACAATGGGTGTCCGGACCAGGTATTACCCCTTGAAAGGAGGTTTTGCTGCGGCGGATTCTTGCTGGGTTTATCCCCATGTGCTGGATTGTATCCTGATATATCAGGTTTAGTCCACTGCCGCCGTCCATAAGGACATTTGAAAACTGGAGTCCGCCAATTATTGGATCGAGTATCAAGGCAGTCCAGCCTACATTCTTGATATTCCTAGAATAATCTAGCTGATCGAAGATGATCGGTTTTGAAAACCAGTGGCAGGACCCTTTGGGGATGGGCCGTGTGGTGCGTACCTTTACGGGCGCCGCACGTTTTGTTATGTGAAGTGAGTTCACTGTTTTTACTTCTTGTGGGAAGTTCTTTTGTTTCCTGGTGCTCTGCTTTTGGGGTTCGTCCTCGTCTTCGCTTGGTGTGTCGAGCCCCTTGTGTTCGGCATTGAGTCTGCCGGATTGTTTGAAAACCCAACAGTCTCTGTGTGTAAGGTTAGCAGGCTTCCCGGGAGTACTGTGTATCTGACATATCCTGTCTAGGATTTTATTTAGGTTGGATGGATCGTCCCTGTTATCCTGGGGGGGGGGCGATTTTTCCTGATTTTGTCGTGAGCCTTTGAATCCGGCATTGACTGTCGTGCTCTTCAGACTTTTGTCCTTAGTCCAGCGACGGTCCTTGTTGCGTCGCAGTTTTCCGTTTCCATCCCTAGTTTCGGATGTACTTGGGTCGCTGGGGCTGCACGTTGCCAACCAGCTGTCCTCCCCTGCACAAAAGCGGGTCATGAGGCTTGTTAGTGCGGCCATTGTTCTTGGCTTTTCTTGGCCGAGGTGTCTGGCGAGCCATTCGTCTCGGACGTTATGCCTAAAAGCTGCTAAGGCTTCGGCGTCCGGACAGTCGACTATCTGATTCTTTTTAGTGAGGAATCTATTCCAGAACTGCTGAGCTGATTCTCCGGGTTGTTGAGTTATGTGACTAAGATCGTCTGCATCCGGAGGGCGGACATAGGTCCCTTGAAAGTTTGCTCGGAAAGCATCCTTGAGCTCTTCCCAGCTTCCAATTGTGTTTTCGGGAAGGCTTTTAAGCCAATGCCGGGCTGGCCCTTTAAGCTTAAGGGGTAGATATTTTATGGCGTGGAGATCATCTCCTCTAGCCATGTGTATGTGGAGGATATAATCCTCGATCCAAACTCCAGGGTCTGTTGTTCCATCATATGCCTCTATGTTTACGGGTTTGAATCCCTCTAGGAATTCATAGTCCAGGACCTCATCGGTGAAACATAGGGGGTGTGCGGCGCCCCTGTATTTGGGTGTGCCGGATTCTGATGATGGCTTCATAGCTTTGCTTATGAGAGCTTGCTTTCTTGGCCCATAAATGGACCTGACTGGGCCATGATGCGAATCCTTAAGTGGGTTGCATGCCGATTTAGGTGCGGCGCCGCTTGCCGCTTTATGGGGTCGTCTATCCGACCATGTGGCTTTTTCATTTTTTGAATGCGAGGGCTCTAGGGCCTCTTCGTCGAATTCAGGCAGTAGCTTTCTTTTTGGATAGTTTTTAGTGCGGCGACTGTCACCGTACTTATCTGTGGTATTGATTACTTTGCTCCATCTGAGTGCATCTTCCACTGTTTTTAGCTTCCGCTTCTGCTTTTTTAGGCTGCGTGCAGTTGCAACGAGCCTCTCGTGGAGATTCTTCTGCTCCATAGGTTTATTCGGCGTGAGGTCGTCCGGAATGCCGTTTTCGCCGGAGGAGGGATGTTCGGTTTCTCTATCCGTGTTGCCCTGTTCGGACGGTTGCTCTAAGGCCTGCTCGTCATCTACCGGCTCGTCCTGCTCTATGGCTGGGTTTTTGTTGAGGCGGGGCTTGGGTCGGTGTTTACGCCGACGCTTTGATTGCTTTTCGGGGGGTCGATCTCCCGTCCCGTCCCCTTTTTCCTCGTTGTCGCTTCCTTTAGGGGTATCCACCATGTACACATCGTGAGATGAGGTGGCTGTCCAATGCCCTATGGGCGTTGGTTCGTCGATATCTCCTGCATCGTCATCCATGCTGTCGATGTCTCCGGAGTCGGAGTTGAGCACGTCGTTTAAATTGTCGATAGTGGCTACCAAGTGGGTGGTGGGTGGGCTTTGAATTTCTTCATCGTCCGTATCCCATCCTCGCTGACCGTAGTTCGGCCGGGGCTCTCCTGATAAGGAGAGAGACTTGAGAGAGTTCAGGATATCGCCACAAGGCGAGTGCTGAAAGATGTCTGCGGAGGTGAACTCTATTATCGGCGCCCAATCGGATTCGATCGGCAGGGGCGCGGGGGGTTCGGAGTTCGGAAAGGAGTCCGGATCCTCGGAGTCACGGGTCGTGCAGAGTGCGGGGCTAGCGTTCGGCTCGATCACTTTCAGGATCGCAACCCCCGAGGTGACGTCCAACCACTCATCCTCGATTGGCGCAATAGGCTCTGAGTTAGGGGTCGGAACCGATGCGTGTGCGGCCTCCAGGACACTATCCGGGGGCAGAGCTAGATCATGCCCCTCGAGATAGTGCGGCGCGCTTGGCCGTGGCTCGAGCCCGTCGAAGATCAAGTCTCCACGGATGTCAGCCGTGTAGTTTAAGCTTCCAAACCTGACTTGATGGCCAGGGGCATAGCTTTCGATCTGCTCTAGGTGGCCGAGCGAATTGGCCCGCAGAGCGAAGCCGCCGAAGAGGAAGATCTGTCCGGGGATCAAAGTCTCACCCTGGACCGCATCGTTGTTGATGATCAAAGGAGCCATCGGGCGTAAAGGCGACGACACAGAGGAACTCTCAATGAAAGCACCAATGTCGGTGTCAAAACCAGCGGATCTCGGGTAGGGGGTCCCGAACTATGCGTCTAGGCCGGATGGTAATAGGAGGCTGGGAACACGATGTTTTACCCAGGTTCGGGCCCTCTTGATGGAGGTAAAACCCTACATCCTGCTTGATTAATATTGATGATATGGGTAGTACAAGAGTAGATCTACCACGAGATCAAGGAGGCTAAACCCTAGAAGCTAGCCTATGGTATGATTGTTGTATATGGAGTTGATTGCCTATGGACTACAACCCTCCGGTTTATATAGACACCGGATAGGGTTAGGGTTACATAGAGTCGGTTACGATGGTGGGAGATCTTGAATATCCGCATCGCCAAGATTGCCTTCCACGCCAAGGAAAGTCCCATCCGAACACGGGACGAAGTCTTCAATCTTGTATCTTCATAGTCCAGGAGTCTGGCTGAAGGTATAGTCCGGCTACCCGAACACCCCCTAATCCAGGACTCCCTCATCTACATTGACAACTCGGGTTGTTGTCCCAAAGCCGACTCAATCGAGTATGGGTACCGGGTCCCCTTCGGCAAGATCCACGTCTTCATTGGCATAATTGGCGAATCTGGTTCCAAGCCGGACATCTTCACCGACATCGTCGAGCTGGCTCGTCGCACCAGACCCAGTCAGGCCCAAGCCGTTTGGGCTCACACTTTTGTCGACTTCACCTATGGGGTCGATCTTTCAGGCAATTCCGCATTTGGCGGTGACGCCATTGTCTACTCTAACGACGAGTCCTCGGTCGGCGATACCGAATCGATTCTCCCACTTTTCAACGGTAGGCTAGGGGATACTCCGATGATGAGCTTGATCCGAAGGTTTCCAACTTACCCTTCATTTGAAGTTGGGGCAACATCAAATCCCAGTCCGAGCAAGTACGAAAAGAAGCCAAAGACGACAAACACAAGAGGTCTGACATTCTCAACATTCGAGAATATCTTGTTGGTTAAATCTTGGTTGGCCACAACAACGGATCCCATATGCGTCACGAAGCAAAAGAGGATTAAGTATTTGAAAAATATTTGGAAGGAGTATCATGAACAAAAGCAATATGTGGAGCTGCATCCTATCGTCACCAACCGTAATTTGGCATTTCTCCAACATCGATGGGGGATCATTCAAGGCGAAGTGAACAAGTACGCCAGCTACTATCCACAAGTGGTTGGTCATCCTCAGAGTGAGATGGGAGTGAAAACTCACATAAGCTAAATTACTTCATCTTGTCATCCTTTGCATATGCGTGTTTTATTTTACATTCTCATTATCATACTTATTTTATTTGCTAGACGGTGGTGGCGGCCACTATGTATCATGAAATGGAGAAGAAGCCATTTGATTTTTGCCATTTTTGGGTGATAGTGAACGGCAAGCCAAAGTGGACACACTTGTGGCTGATCTCAAGGCTGGCAAGAAGAGGAATGATGGCTCAAGCTCTCACCAATCAATTGGGTTAGACAAAAAGGAGGAAGATCTTGTAGATGAGAATGGAAGGATAACTAGCAAGTGATGAGGAACAAGTGGGAGAAGGCAAGAGCCTCCGCGATGCCACGGCTACATGTCCTCCACATGAACGGGCATTTGGGGGGGTTATCATTTATGACACTGGTTGTATCTCACTACTTAGTTTTGCCACTAGGAATTTCAACTGCTCAAAAATGCCATCGCTTCATTAGGCGCCTGCTCAAAAATGCCACTCGACACCATGATTGTCAGCTCAAATCTCATTTGGCATGTCATAATGATCAAAATACCTATAGAACAACATGTCAGCTCTCCCTCTATCTCACTACAATAAAGTATGGGTCCCACTTGATCCCAACAGCTAGCGTTCTTATTTTCTCTAAAATTATTCGCTTGCTTACTCCTAACAAGTGGGTCCACACTTATCATTGTGAGATAGAGAGAGCTAACATGTTGGTATAGGGGTATTTTATCATATAATATGGTCAACGAGTTTGACCTAACAATAACGATGTCTAATGGCATTTCTGAGCAAATATCTAATGGAACGATGGCATTTTTGAGCAGTTGTAATTTCTAATGGCAAAGTTGAGTAGCGAGACACAACTAGTGGCATAAATGATAAAAAACCCTTTTTTGTATGGGAGAACAAGAAAGAGGGGAGGTACAAGCACATGTTGGATGCGCAAAAGGAGAGGATGGACTGGGACTTGGAGAGGGCGAAGAAGAATATGCAAATTGATAAGGAGAAGACCGAGTTGGAGAAGAACGAGGTGGCAATCAAATGGGAGCTCGAGAAGGCCAAGACATTTGAGGAGATTGAGCTTGAGAAGTATAGGTTGCAAATCGCATGGGATGCGGAGGATGTACATATAATATTGACGGACGAAAGCCTCTTTGGATAAGCATGCAAAGAAATGGCTTCCGGGGGTGAAGAAGATCAACGAACATAAGGACTCTGAGGGGCAAGGGTGGCTATGGCAGCAGCGAAATAGGAGGCAAGGACGGCCACGAAGCAGGCAACATGGATGGCGTCCGACGAGTGATCTGTCACGCTCAAACTTTGATTTTATTTTGGCATGTCTAGATTGTTAAACTATGATTTGTTTTGGTTTGTTGTATTTTTTGAACTATTGAATTGCGATGAATTTGTATTGTATGATCGACGTGCATGGATTGCATGAATTTGAGTATTAAATGTATGTGAATGTGCAACAGGTCAAATGAGGGCCGCCCGGCGTTATCCATGGACACGCCCTCAGGCGTATAAGGGCCAGATTTGCCAAGTCCAAGTCCAGCTATAGAATTTATGGTTTTCTACCGAATCTCTACCTATGGCATTGAACCATGCATGTACCACCATGTACCTGAGCAAGGACGCAAGGCTGTCGGTGGGCTCTTGGTGGTGGGGCATCTCCTGTCCCCTTTCTAGGTCAACCTGATGGTCATTGTTGACGACCTTCAGAACACGGCTTGGAAGAACCAAGGAGTGGTCACCATCCAGGAGGTGGCTAGCAACGATGGGAGGATCATCCTCAACTTCGTCGCTGAAAGTGACCGTCGGTTTGTGCTTAAGGCGCAGCCATGGCACTTCAAGCGGGACGGCCTCATCTTTGCCGAGTTCGACGACAAGGGAGACCTGGCGGAGCTCGACCTTGGCGTCATGACCATATGGGTCCAGGTACGCGACCTCCCATTCGAGCTTAAGATGGAGAGTGTAGGGTGGTCTCCAGAGGATCAACTGGGAGAGGTGGTGGAGGTTTCACACCATAATCATGTAATAGTTGACAAATATTTGCGTGTGCGTGTGAAGATCTTACTGCATGAATCTCTGAATAGCTCTGTAGAGATCACTCCTTTAGGTAGTTCAAAGATCTTTAAATTTGATGGAAAGTATGAGAAGCTACCTTTGTACTGCGAGTGCTGTGGGATTGTGGGTCATACCTCTGATAGATTTTGTAAAATTCCAAGTGAGGAGAGAGTAGTTTGTTTCTCAAAAAACTATAGTGTTGAACCCTACTGGAAGAGCCAAGGTGCTAGATGGAGGGGTCTCCTCTTCAGAAACTACGCTCGCGGCGGCAGTAGTCCAACTACAGGCTTCATCAACAACAACAACACCAAACCCATGAATGTCATCAAGGTGGCCACTGCTGTGAGTGGTCTCATGGTCTCCGATAAGGGGGTCGTTTCTTCTGTCAAGATGACCACCGGCCAGGAGGGTCGGGCTAAGGGGGTCATCTTGCCTACTCCGGCTGGGCGTTGCTTGGTCAGGAGGACCAGGCGGGTGCGTCGGCTGTACTTGCCGGGCGGAGCCATGAGGTACGGGGCCAAGTGCCCTTGCAGGACCTGCGCTAGGATGGGGAGTACCTCCAGAAACACATGCAGCCCACTGCTGCTCCGGTCCAGACTATCCTGGCGGGTCAGGGGGCCCTGTGCACTATGGCGATGGTGGTGCCCAACCAAACCCCAGCGCAGGGCCATCTCCTCTTCCAGCCAGGAATGCTTGAGGGACTAACCAGTGATGTGGTTGCTAAATTCACTGTAGCAAATGCCAAGGGAGATTTTGGAGAGCGTGGCTCATCTTTTATTTTCAATGCCACTAAGTCTGCTACGCAGGGACACAAGAAGGTGAAGGGGAAAAGGCTAGAAAGGAAGGAGGTGCTGATCGTTCGGTGGAAGACCGTGAGAAAATGATAGGCAAAAAAAGAATACCTCTTTCTGATGCTCGTCCAACGAGTAGTAATCTAGTGTTTTATTTTGAGAAAAATAGTATGGATAGTCTTGAGAGCTTACTGTATGATAATGTAAATGTCTCAAGCAAGAGAGTGTGTACGGGTAGAGTAGAGACGGTAAAAGATGTGGATGGTGTTGTTAGCCATGTAGCGAAGGAGGTGAGTGAGAAGGAAGAAGAGTACGTGCAGGAAAGAAGGGAGTCAGTTGGAGACGATGGCGCATCGGCGGCCTCCGGTGAGGAGGTCTGCCAGGCCAAATGAAAATCCTTGGTTGGAACTGTCGTGGGATGCTTGTTGGGGAACGTAGTATTTCAAAAAAAAATCCTACGATCACGCAAGATCTATCTAGGAGATGCATAGCTATGAGAGGGGGAGAGTGTGTCCACTTACTCTCGTAGACCGAAAGCAGAAGCGTTTGACAACGCGGTTGATGTAGTCGAAGTTCTTCTTGTTCCTACCGATCAAGCACCGAACGTACGACACCTCCGAGTTCTGCACACGTTCAGCTCGATGACGTCCCTAGAACTCTTGATCCAGCAAAGTATCGAGGGAGAGTTCCATCAGCACGACGGCGTGGTGACGGTGATGGTGAAGTGATCCGTGCAGGGCTTCGCCTAAGCACTACGAAGATATGACCGAAGGCATAAACTATGGAGGGGGGCGCCGCACACGGCTAACAATTGTTGGTGTGTGTTCTAGCTGTGCCCCCCTTCATATATATAGGTTGGAGGGGAGGATAGGCAGCCAAGGGGCACCCCAAGTAGGAGGAATCCTACTTGGGGTCCTCCCAATTCGGCCTTCCCCCTTTCCTATTCCTATTCGGAGTAGGAAGGGAAGAGAGGGAAGGGCGAATCTGTCGGTGTTCTGGGAACAGGGGTCCCCAGACTTGTCTGCCTGCGGCCCACGGCGTGGCTCAGCGAGCGGGCCGGTACGTCCCATCTTCACCAACAAGCACTCAAGACCCTCGCGAGGGGCCAAGCCTCGCGAGGCAGACGACATAAGACTTCCTCAGGAGCGGCCTCACCAGGCTGGCTCGCGAGGGGTGGAGAGTTCAAGGCAAGGTAAACCTCGCGAGGTTCCAATGACGTGAGCCATGATGATCAAGATCAGGCAGGCGCCAGGCGGGTGCCAGCGTGCACAGTGTCCTTGTTTCCTCTTTGGTGCTAAGGAAGCAAGCGCAGGCGCGGAGTACCGAGGCGTCAAACAAAGGTTTCCATATCAGTGCAACGAGATCATGACCAGCAGGACGGCAAAACGGAGGTCACCATGGAGCCCAAGGCGACGTTACTATCGGTGTCAAAACCGGCGGATCTCGGGTAGGGGGTCCCGAACTGTGCGTCTAAGGCGGATGGTAACAGGAGGCAGGGAACACGATGCTTTACCCAGGTTCGGGCCCTCTTGATGGAGGTAAAACCCTACGTCCTGCTTGATTTATTCTTGATGATATGAGTATTACAAGAGTTGATCTACCACAAGATCGGAGAGGCCAAACCCTAGAAGCTAGCCTATGGTATGTTTGTATGTTGTCCTACGGACTAAAACCCCTCCGGTTTATATAGACACCGGAGGGGGCTAGGGTTACACAAGATCGGTTACAAAGGAGGAGATATACATATCCGTATTGCCTAGCTTGCCTTCCACGCCAAGTAGAGTCCTATCCGGACACGAGACGAAGTCTTCAATCTTGTATCTTCATAGTCCAACAGTCCGGCCAAAGAATATAGTTCGGCTGTCCGGAGACCCCCTAATCCAGGACTCTCTCAGTAGCCCCTGAACCAGGCTTCAATGACGATGAGTCCGGCGCGCAGTGTTGTCTTCGGCATTGCAAGGCGGGTTCCTCCTCCGAATACACCACGGAAGAATCTGAATACAAGGATAGTGTCCGATCCTGCAAAATAAGTTCCACATACCACCGTAGAGAGAATAATATTTCGACAAATATAATCTGCTGACACGTTTTGGAAACATGACATCATGCCACGGCTCGGTGATTATTCGAACCATTTTTCTTTAACTAGCCCAGCACATAACGCGAGGTAGTTTCTTGACACGTCTTGTCAAAGCAGAGATCGTGTCCCCCTTATTACGGGATTCTCATCAATATGGTCATGGGCAACCCAACCACGCCTAGTACTCCTAGATTTTAGGCAAGTCCCAAACGGCCACGAGGAGGACGCTTGATATTCACCCTCTTTATAAAGGGTCAAGGCTTATACTTTTTTCCTCCCGTGCTCAATCAAATCCGTCCCCCGCCTCGAGTTCTAACACTCAAAGCCTAGGTGCTTGATGGGGGGGGGGGGAGAGAAAATACTCAAGGATCCCAGATGCTTGATGTTCAAGAGGAGAGATGTCACATGTCTTTTTAGGGGGAAAGACATGTTCATTTGTATCTTTCAGCTCTGATTTGCTGTTCCTTATCTTCTCCCAATATCCCATGTAAGATTCAGGGGGAGCAAGACACCTAAGGGAAAGAAATTAGTCAAATTCATTGCATATCTTTAGTCTTGGGGACATGTTAAATCCAATGTGGTACCTTGTACTCACTCTCTACATGTCATCCCAGTCTTGGTATTCTTGTGGTTTCTTTTGTTTGCCCTGGCTAGTGGATGTACCTGTGTTATCTAACCTTGTTTGTGCAGGTTCATTCCATCCTAAGCCAACCAAAGACTACAAGGTAAGTATATGCATCAAAATCATGAGTATGAGGAGTTCTTGCTTATGTACATACTGTTTGCAAGAAGGACTCATGAGCATGAAGGTATTTTCCTTGATAATCTTTTGCTCTGATGCATATGGCCAAGATACATGTAACACATTGCCTACTCTGTCATGGTTATGCTCTCACGTGCCTCTATATTTCATATTTACATGAGTGCATACATGTAGGGGGAGCCTATGCTTGTTACATGTCCTTCCAAAGCTTTACTTGCTGTTCTTTATATCTTTATCTAAAGCTTTGATGTATGTTGCCATCAATTACCAAAAAGGGGGAGATTGAAAGCACAAGTGCTCCCCAGGTGGTTTTGATAATTGATGACAACATATCTCTTGTTGGACTAACATTTCTATCTAGCATGTTTCAGATAAGTTCAACAATGGAGTGGCATGGACTAAAGGTTGTGGGAACTCCTTCAAGATGCTAAGGACAAAGGATTGGCTAAAGCTTCAAGCTCAAGACTCTTCATTTTACATTTTAGTGATCCAAGATCACATTGAGTCCATAGGAAAAGCCAATACTATCAAGGAGGGATGAGGTGTTGCTTAATGAGCCTCTTGCTTCATGTGCTTAATGATATGCTCCAAAATCCTCAGCTACTTTCCCACTTCCACATATGACCTAAACCCAAAGCCAAACTCGGTCATACCGAATCTTTCTATCCGGCGCCACCGAGTTTCACTTGTCATAAGCCACTGCCAAACCCTAGCAATTCGGTTCTACCGATAGGGATCTCGGTCTCACCGAGATGGGATTGCAAACTCTCTGTTACCTATTGCAATATTTTCGGTCCCACCGAGATATGCAATCGGTCCCACCGAGATTGCAATGTAAATTCAGTGTTCCCTTTTTGTAACTTTTCGGTCTCACCGAAAGAGCAAATCGGTCCCACCGAGTTTGCCTGACCAACTCTCTGGTTAGCTAATTACCAAATTCGGTCTCACCGAGTTTGTGTAATCGGTCTCACCGAGATTACGTTATGCCCAAACCCTAACCATATCGGTCCTACCGAGTTGCATGTCAGTCCCACCGAAAATCTCTAACGGTCACTAGGTTTACCTTTTTGGTCCGACCGAGTTTGTTGATTCGGTCCCACCGAGATTGGAAAACTGTGTGTAACGGTTGGATTTTGTGTGGAGGCTATATATACCCCTCCACCTCCTCTTCATTCGTGGAGAGAGCCATCAGACTAAGCCTACACTTCCAGCATCCTATTTCTGAGAGAGAACTACCTACTCATGTGTTGAGGCCAAGATATTTCATTCCTACCATATGAATCTTGATCTCTAGCCTTCCCCAAGTTGCTTTCCACTCAAATCTTCTTTCCACAAAATCCAAATCCTATGAGAGAGAGTTGAGCGTTGGGGAGACTATCATTTGAAGCACAAGAGCAAGGAGTTCATTACCTACACACCATTTATTACTTCTTGGAGAGTGGTGTCTCCTAGATTGGCTAGGTGTCACTTGGGAGCCTCCGACAAGATTGTGGAGTTGAACCAAGGAGTTTGTAATGGCAAGGAGATCGCCTACTTCGTGAAGATCTACCGCTAGTGAGGCAAGTCCTTCGTGGGCGATGGCCATGGTGGGATAGACAAGGTTGCTTCTTCGTGGACCCTTTGTGGGTGGTTGCTTCTTCGTGGACCCTTCATGGGTGGAGCCCTCCGTGGACTCGCGCAACCATTACCCTTCGTGGGTGGAGCCCTCCATGGACTCGCGCAACTGTTACCCTTCGTGGGTTGAAGTCTCCATCAACGTGGATGTAGGATAGCACCACCTATCCGAACCACGGGAAAAACATCCGTGTCTCCAATTGTGTTTGAATTCTCCAAACCCTTCCCCTTACATTCTTGCAAGTTGCATGCTTTACATTCCACTGCTCATATACTCTTTGCATGCTTGCTTGATATGTATTGTGTATGGTGAAATTGTGCCTAAAACTCCACTCAAACTAAAAAGGCCTAAAAATTGCAACTTTAGCACTAAGTGTCTAATAACCCCCTCTAGACACATCTACTTCTAGATCCTACAAGTGGTATCAGAGCATTGGTCTCCATTGCCTTGGTTTAATCACCATTGGAGGAAGATGGATGTGTCTACTTTAGGGAGTCTTAGACATAGAGTGCCTATTCTTGATGGAGAGTATTTTCATGAGTGGAAAAATGAGATGCTTGTAATCTTCAATCAATATCATTTGAACAAGTATATTGCTAGCCCTTGTGCATCTCATATTGATCCTTTGCATCCTACCCTAGATGAAGATATTGACATGATTCGCAATCTTAGAACTGTTGAGCTCATCATTAGAGGATTGCCCAAAAATTTGATTGCTAGTTTGCCTACTCTTAATTGTGCCTATACTATATGGAAATTTCTTGAGGAACGATTTCCCGATCATTCCTTGAAAACTTTGGATGAAATTCTCCATAACTCCATTGCCTTGAGTAAGATGAACTCTAGTGATCCTAGTTTTGGTAATTGTCTATTTGAACTTACCAATCTTAAGCATGCTAAAGGAGATGTTGGAATCATTAGTGATATCATATTCGAAGCTATAAGAATTCATAAAAGTGACCACTTTGATGATCATTTATCTAATGAATTACCCTCTCTAGGAAATGATGAGTCACAAGATCATGATGAACATGGATACTATGATGATGATGATGATAGTGACTTCGATCTTGATGATGCAATGAGACATTTTGGTCTTATGGCAAATCTTCAGGGATATGAATCAGGAGGAAAGGAATGGGTTCTTGATAGTGGATGTACTGATCATATGACCGGAGATGAAGAGATGTTTCGTGAGCTTGATGAAAATGACGGCCCTCGAAAATATGTCACCTTTGGTGATAATTCAAAGGGTAAAGTGGTTGGCCTTGGTGAGGTGGCCATCTCACATGATAGTTCCATTCAAAATGTCATGCTCGTTGAATCTCTCGGCTACAACTTACTTTCAGTATCTAGACTTGCTGATTTCGGTTTGAATGTCCTATTTACTGAGGTAGATTGCCAAGTATTTCGTCGAGACAATCATAAAATGGTCTTTACCGGTATGCGTAGAGGTGATCTTTACATTGTCGATTTCTCTAAAAAGGCACAACCTAAAACTTGCTTTGTTGCTAAATCCTCAAAAGGTTGGTTGTGGCATAGACGACTAGGTCACATTGGCATGAGAAACCTTGACAAGCTTATTAAAGGAAATCATATCCTTGGAGTTAACGATCATATTTGATAAGGATAGACTTTGTAGTGCTTGTCAAGCAGGTAAACAGGTTGGAGGAAGGCATCCCGTGAAGAACATCATGACCACAAGAAGGCCACTCGAGCTACTTCATATGGATCTTTTTGGTCCCAACGACTACAAGAGTCTCGGTGGAAATTCTTTTGGTCTAGTTATAGTTGATGACTTTTCAAGATTTACGTGGGTGTTCTTTCTTAATGACAAGTTGCAGGTCCAGAAGATCTTCAGAAACTTCGCTAGGAAGGCCCAAAATCAGTTTGACGTGAAGATCAAGAAGGTTCGGAGTGACAACGGAACGGAGTTCAAGAACGCAAATGTGGACACCTTTCTTGACGAAGAAGGGATTTCACACGAGTTCTCGGCTACGTACACACCTCAACAAAATGGAGTTGTTGAGAGGAAGAACCGGACGCTCATCGAAATGGCAAGAACGATGCTTGATGAATACAAGACACCGAAGCACTTTTGGGCAGAAGCGGTTGAGACAGCCTGTCACGCAACAAATCGGTTATATCTTCACAAGCTACTCGGCAAGATGGCATACGATCTTCTCACCGGTAACAAACCCCAAGTTGGATACTTTCGAGTATTCGGCTCAAAGTGCTACATTCTTGATAAGCATCGTCGTTCAAAGTTTGGTCCTAAATCTCATGAAGGTTTTCTACTTGGTTATGGCTCAAACTCTCACACTTACCGTGTCTACAACAATTTCACCCGAAAGGTTGAAGAGACGGTAGATGTGAAGTTTGATGAATCTAATGGCTCGCAAGTAGAGCAATTGCCAATTGATGTAGGAGACAAAGACCCTTTAGAAGCAATCCAAGACTTGTCCATTGGCAAAATTCGTCCAACGGAGGTGAAGGAGAGTACTTCATCCGTCCAAGTGGAAGCTTCTACTTCACGACAAGGTGAACCAAGAATCGACACGGAAGCATCCACAAGTGGGACACACCAAGATGAAGAAGACGAGGAAGTACATCAAGACGAACATCAACAACCTCCTTCTCCACCATGACAGGAGAATGACAACGTCAACAATGAAGAAGGCCAAGAGGAAGAAGAAGATGTTCAACGAAGACCCAAGCAAAAGCTCCCACGAGTTCGAGCAAGAATTGCCAAAGATCATCCCGTCGAGAAAATCCTCAATGATATACAAACCGGGAGAATCACTCACTCAAAGACTCGTTTAGCTAACTTTTGTGAAAACTATTCATTCATCTCTAGCATTGAACCTATGAAGGTTGAAGAAGCATTGGATGATCCGGATTGGATAAATGCTATGCATGAAGAGCTACAAAATTTTGAGAGAAACCAAGTTTGGACATTGGTTGAGAAGCCCGACAACAACCACAACATCATTGGTACCAAATGGGTGTTTCGCAACAAGCAAGATGAAGATGGACAAGTGGTTCACAACAAAGCACGTCTCGTCACCCAAGGGTACACACAAGTCGAAGGTATGGACTATGGTGAGACATATGCTCCCGTTGCTAGACTTGAGTCCATTCGCATCTTACTTGCCTATGCTAATCACCATAATATCACCTTGTACCAAATGAACATTAAAAGTTCTTTTCTAAATGGTGAAATAGAGGAGGAAGTTTATGTCAAACAACCTCTCGGCTTTGTCAATCCTAAGAAACCAAATCATGTTTACAAACTTCACAAAGCTCTTTATGGTCTTAAACAAGCTCCTAGAGCATGGTATAAATGCTTGACCAAGTTCCTTACTATAAGTGGTTTTGAAATTGGTAAAATTGATTCTACTCTTTTTACTAAAAGGGTTAATGGAGAACTATTTGTATGCCAAATTTATGTCAATGATATCATATTTGGTTCAACTAACCCTCTCTTTAGTGAAAAGTTTGGAAAGCTAATGTCAGAGAAGTTTGAGATGTCTATGATGAGTGAACTCAAATTCTTTCTCGGTTTGGAAATCAAGCAAACTAAGGAAGGTACATTTGTCTCTCAAACAAAGTACACCAAGGACTTATTCAAGAAGTTCAATATGCAAGAATGCAAAGGTATGTCTACACCCATGCCTACTAGTGGACATAATGATTTGACCAAAGATGGTGAACCGGTTGATCAAAAGGTTTATCGCTCTATGATTGGTTCATTGTTATACCTATGTGCTTCACGTCCCGATATTATGCTAAGTGTGTGCATGTGTGCACGATATCAAGCTGCTCCTAAAGAATGTCATCTTAAGGCTGTGAAAAGGATAGTGAGATATTTAATCCATACACCAAATTTTGGCATTTGGTATCCTAAGAGGTCTTCTTTTGATCTTGTTGGCTATTCCAACTCGGATTATGCCGGAGACAAGATTGATAGAAAGTCCACTTCGGGTACTTGTCAATTTCTTTGTAGATCTCTTGTGTCTTGGTCTTCCAAGAAACAAAACTCGGTATCCTTATCCACCGCCGAAGCGGAATACATTGCCGCTAGTTCATATTGTGCTCAATTACTTTGGATGACCCAAACTCTTAAAGATTATGGGATTTATGTGAAACATGTTCCATTGCTTTGTGACAATGAAAGTGCTATCAAAATTGGTCATAATCCTATACAACATTCTCGAACTAAGCATATTGAAATTCGTCATCATTTCATTCGAGATCATGTTGCTAAGGGTGACATTAATCTTAAGCACGTTCGCACCGATAAGCAATTAGCGGATATATTTACTAAACCACTTGATGAGAAAGTGTTTTTCAGGTTGAGAGGAGAATTAAACATCATTGATGCTTCGAACTTGGAGTAGAAACTCCATTGGATACATGCAAGACATGAGCTTATGACTAATCCATGATATATCTCTTATGATAACGATCTTATGTCTTGGATATATTTGCACCTTGCATGTTGTCTAACCCATGTAGGTGCTTGGTTGAATCTAATTCCATGAGATTGCGACTCACTCACATCTTGAGCAATCTCTACATCACCAAGACTCTACACAATGGTGGTTGAAGACAAGGAAGCACAAAACCATTCAAACATATCCTTTGACAAATTCTATGTTGAGATTCATGATTGTCATCTTTGGATACACAAGTGCTCTTCCTTGCAAGAACTAACCCATGTAGGTAGATGAACTCAAACTCCAAGTGGTGCTCCCAACTCTTGATGAGCTACATCAACCTTGAGCACCCACACAAGTTCAACTACATGAGCAAGAACCACACCACCACCCAAGGTATGTTATTCCATCTTAGAGAAGCTTTACTCCAAGACATGAGTCAAAGCAACTCAACAAGATGTGAATGCATCAAGATGCTTAAACGAAAAATGGTAACCCCATTTTGAGCTTAAACGATGAGTATGACCTATGATCAAGTCAATATGCTCTAACATAGGTGACTATGTCACCGCCCAACTCTAGATGAAGTTCTCTTGTGTTCTTTTTGTGTGTATCTCATGCATGTTTAGTTTCTTTCTCTTTTTCAAAAAAAACAAAAAAACTTCATCTAGATCTTTCAGTTTCTTATCTTTTCTCTTTGTTTATGTTCTGCATTTTCTGCATTTAATTCCTTGCAAATCCTTCAGGTAATTCCTTGCAAATCTTTGTGAGATCCTACATGTCTAGTGAGCTGAGGTGACAAGTGTTTTTCTCTGTGTGAACTCGGTTTCACCGACTTGTAATTTTTGGTCCAACCGAATATTTTCGGTGCCACCGAAACATACCACTCGGTGCCACCGACTTCGTAACAGGAAAAACAGTCTGCCACTTGTTCTATATTTCTTCTGCTCCAGCTCTACTCAATGAATCTTGTCCTCTACAAGCATCGCAGTTTTATCCATTGCTTTATGCTGAGTCTCAAGGACCAAACCTATAAGACGGATTCCAGAATGCCCTTCTTGGAAATTGATGTCAAAGGGGGAGAGAGAGATCACATCAAAGCTTGTAGGGGAGAGAGATCACATCAAGGGAGAGAAAAAGTCTCAAGGACCAAACCTACAAGATAAAGTATTAAGGGGGAGAAAGAGATTTCCAGGGGGAGAGAAAATACTCAAGGATCCCAGATGCTTGATGTTCAAGAGGAGAGATGTCACATGTCTTTTTAGGGGGAAAGACATGTTCATTTGTATCTTTCAGCTCTAATTTGCTGTTCCTTATCTTCTCCCAATATCCCATGTAAGATTCAGGGGGAGCAAGACACCTAAGGGAAAGAAATCAGTCAAATTCATTGCATATCTTTACTCTTGGGGACATGTTAAATCCAATGTGGTACCTTGTACTCACTCTCTACATGTCATCCCAGTCTTGGTATTCTTGTGGTTTCTTTTGTTTGCCCTGGCTAGTGGATGTACCTGTGTTATCTAACCTTGTTTGTGCAGGTTCATTCCATCCTAAGCCAACCAAAGACTACAAGGTAAGTATATGCATCAAAATCATGAGTATGAGGAGTTCTTGCTTATGTACATACTGTTTGCAAGAAGGACTCATGAGCATGAAGGTATTTTCCTTGATAATCTTTTGCTCTGATGCATATGGCCAAGATACATGTAACACATTGCCTACTCTGTCATGGTTATGCTCTCACGTGCCTCTATATTTCATATTTACATGAGTGCATACATGTAGGGGGAGCCTATGCTTGTTACATGTCCTTCCAAAGCTTTACTTGCTGTTCTTTATATCTTTATCTAAAGCTTTGATGTATGTTGCCATCAATTACCAAAAAGGGGGAGATTGAAAGCACAAGTGCTCCCCAGGTGGTTTTGATAATTGATGACAACATATCTCTTGTTGGACTAACATTTCTATCTAGCATGTTTCAGATAAGTTCAACAATGGAGTGGCATGGACTAAAGGTTGTGGGAACTCCTTCAAGATGCTAAGGACAAAGGATTGGCTAAAGCTTCAAGCTCAAGACTCTTCATTTTACATTTTAGTGATCCAAGATCACATTGAGTCCATAGGAAAAGCCAATACTATCAAGGAGGGATGAGGTGTTGCTTAATGAGCCTCTTGCTTCATGTGCTTAATGATATGCTCCAAAATCCTCAGCTACTTTCCCACTTCCACATATGACCTAAACCCAAAGCCAAACTCGGTCATACCGAATCTTTCTATCCGGCGCCACCGAGTTTCACTTGTCATAAGCCACTGCCAAACCCTAGCAATTCGGTTCTACCGATAGGGATCTCGGTCTCACCGAGATGGGATTGCAAACTCTCTATTACCTATTGCAATATTTTCGGTCCCACCGAGATATGCAATCGGTCCCACCGAGATTGCAATGTAAATTCAGTGTTCCCTTTTTGTAACTTTTCGGTCTCACCGAAAGAGCAAATCGGTCCCACCGAGTTTGCCTGACCAACTCTCTGGTTAGCTAATTACCAAATTCGGTCTCACCGAGTTTGTGTAATCGGTCTCACCAAGATTACGTTATGCCCAAACCCTAACCATATCGGTCCTACCGAGTTGCATGTCAGTCCCACCGAAAATCTCTAACGGTCACTAGGTTTACCTTTTCGGTCCGACCGAGTTTGTTGATTCGGTCCCACCGAGATTGGAAAACTGTGTGTAACGGTTGGATTTTGTGTGGAGGCTATATATACCCCTCCACCTCCTCTTCATTCGTGGAGAGAGCCATCAGACTAAGCCTACACTTCCAGCATCCTATTTCTGAGAGAGAACTACCTACTCATGTGTTGAGGCCAAGATATTCCATTCCTACCATATGAATCTTGATCTCTAGCCTTCCCCAAGTTGCTTTCCACTCAAATCTTCTTTCCACAAAATCCAAATCCTATGAGAGAGAGTTGAGTGTTGGGGAGACTATCATTTGAAGCACAAGAGCAAGGAGTTCATTACCTACACACCATTTGTTACTTCTTGGAGAGTGGTGTCTCCTAGATTGGCTAGGTGTCACTTGGGAGCCTCCGACAAGATTGTGGAGTTGAACCAAGGAGATTGTAAGGGCAAGGAGATCGCCTACTTCGTGAAGATCTACCGCTAGTGAGGCAAGTCCTTCGTGGGCGATGGCCATGGTGGGATAGACAAGGTTGCTTCTTCGTGGACCCTTTGTGGGTGGTTGCTTCTTCGTGGACCCTTCGTGGGTGGAGCCCTCCGTGGACTCGCGCAACCGTTACCCTTCGTGGGTGGAGCCCTCCGTGGACTCGCGCAACCGTTACCCTTCGTAGGTTGAAGTCTCCATCAACGTGGATGTAGGATAGCACCACCTATCTGAACCACGGGAAAAACATCCGTGTCTCCAATTGCGTTTGAATTCTCCAAACCCTTCCCCTTACATTCTTGCAAGTTGCATGCTTTACATTCCGCTGCTCATATACTCTTTGCATGCTTGCTTGATATGTATTGTGTATGGTGAAATTGTGCCTAAAACTCCACTCAAACTAAAAAGGCCTAAAAATTGCAACTTTAGCACTAAGTGTCTAATCACCCCCCTCTAGACACATCTACTTCTAGATCCTACAGAAAGTCATGCTGGTTTGTCAAGTCCCGCCTTGCAAACGTCGGCCCCTCCGCTTGTGGGAATTCAACCCAGAAGGAACTTGCGCAATTCAGAATTTCCTCGGCCTGAGGCACGAGGAGATGTACAAGTCGTTCTTCGGACCCCAAATAGAGTTTCCGGACACCTCCGAGGACGTGGGACCGAGCAGCAACCATACCGTGGCCCAAGTAAGTAATCCTCTAGCCGAACACACTATCTTTCATTTATCATGATGTCATTCTAAAGAATCGCTTTTTGACCAGGACTGGATAACAAAGGCGAAGATGATCCGGTGCTCGGCCCCCCTTCCTGAAGGCTTGGACAATCTGGTGGTGGAAAGTCGAGCCAGCAGCTTGCCTGGTGCCCTCAAAGGAAGATGAAGGGGGGGGGGATAAAGAGGGCAAAAGCGGGCCTCCACCGCTACCTATTCCAACTGAGGGAACGAGCGCCTCCATGAGGGAGGATAACTGTCAGGACCCCGATTCCAAGTCACATCGATCTAGCCGGTAACACCTCATATCACATTGCGGCCTCACGCACGGTATCCCCATGGGTGTCGCCTTACCATGGCCCAGGACCGTTTGCGCCTTTTGGCTCACGTATATGAGAGTGTTGCTAGCATCCATATGACAGACAACCCGGGCCGACATGGCTAGTCGTGAACCCAAGCGGCACAGACCTATGGAGACACGCATACGTGAATCACATCGAGCATGTCGGTCATCAGCGTGTGAATCTGGGCTGTAGCACTGGGCTAACAGGACTCCGGGGAACTCGGGCTGTAGCAGGCTAGGCAGGACTCCGGAAGTCACCGCGTGACATTTCCCCGAAGGGACAGACATAGGAACAAAGTGAAACACATGCCGGCTAGTCAAGTGTCCTGAGCAGTAGTGCTGGGCTAGCAGGACTCCGGTGAATCGGGCTGTAGCGGACTACTATGGCTCGAGGAACACTAGACTACATTTCCCCATTAGAAAGGATACCAAGGATAAACAACTAGATTGTCGGATCTCACTCATACCAAGCATTTCAATCATACACACAATATGCCCGATATGAGTACATACAACATGGCATCATAACAAAACTCTACAACTCAAGTACTTTACTTAAAAAGGCTTCGAGGAGCCATACATAACATACTCATACAGGTAGGGGTCACACGACCCGACACTCAAGTCATACAATCATACAAGCACATGCGGAAGCAACTAGTCTGAGTACAGACACTAGAAAGAAAGAAGGCTTCTCAAAGCCTGTCTATCTACATAGGGCCCTCCATGGTCAGGATCACCACCTGGGTGGCTAGTCACTCGTCGACATCAAGGTCTACGTAGAACCCATCGGAGGGGGCGGTGTTGTCGTCTGAAAACAGTAATTAAGCAAACATGAGTACAAAGGTACTCAGCAAGTCTTACATCAAAACCTACTATACATGCTCATTCTCAAGAAGGTGGTGGAGTTATTGCAGCAAGCCAGCTTTGACTCTTGGCTAAGCTATCCTACGAGACTCCACTAGTAAAATAGTTTTCGCACATGAGTCCACTACTCACCAACACAATACTCCACTGGGGATCCTCCCTCATCATCCTACGAGAGGGCCGTCCTCGGTACTCACACTTATCTTAAGTCTTTTAGTAGTATCCATTAACTGTATAGGCAACCAAGTAGTCCTTTATCGTGGAGCCGGCTATTCGAATAGATGATGTTAACCCTGTAGGGGTGTACTTCTTCATACATGCTCTCACCACTTACCGCCGTTTACACGACATGTACTCGGCAACCTTCAAGCGGAAGCCCAACGAGGGTGTCGGCCACGGCCTACCTAAACACTCAAGTCTCTAGTCCAGGTTTATCGCCTATCCAGGTTCCATCCGCAAGGAGTCCGGCCGAGGTTTCCACATACGGCCCCGAACGATGTGAACAGGGTTCCCGAGACACCAAACGGGTGACTCGGTACACCGTGCCATGGTGTATCTACCGCAACATAGCCCACCCCTAGGGTCAGTGCTACGCACGGCCGCCAACACATAACCTACAAACACCAGAAACTAGTTGCAACTCCTGGAGAGAGTACTAGGGTGATTAAGAAGCCGAGAGGGTCCATTGGTTTCGGGCCCAATGTATGGTAGTAACTGAATCTTAAATCACACATACAGATCTCAGTTCATAGGGATGGCCTCAATGAAACAACCCACCATGTACTCCTACATGGCCTCTCATCGATACCTTTACCAGAACATGTTCAACACATCCCTCACATTACCAACATAATCATTTCACTCTAGCCCATCACCCAGATGAACCAGACCTGACACAACTCTAAGCATAGCAGGCATAGCAAGGTAGAAAACACAAACATGGCTCAATCAACTCCTACACATGCTAGTGGGTTTCATCTAGTTACTGTGGTAATGACTGGTCATACAGAGGATAAGGGTTCAACTACCGTAGCACACAGCAGTTTGAAATGATGTTGTCTTAATGTAGTAAATGAGAGCAGAGGCGAGAACATGGGATTGTATCGATATGATCAATGGGGCTGCTTGCCTGATGTAGTGGTAGTAGGGTACTGCCCTTCAGTTGGATACTCGGAGATATCCTTGGAGGAAGAACCTACCACGAAGGACACACAACACATAATCAACACATGACAATATGCAACAATATGATGCATGCTATGACATGGCAAAATGATGTGTCCTGCCTAATGCAATGTGAAACAAGTTGAAATGGGTCCATTTGAATCAAAGATTCAAATGAAGGTTAAAGTTCTTATGCATAAAGAGTGTATTAGCTTGTTTCACCTAAACAACAAGGTTATAGTGGTTTGTCATGCATGAAACCATTACATATGGATAGATTGAATTTTTCTGATCATTTTTCATATATAAATTGTTTGATTTGGAGCTATGGTTCATTTTCTATGATTTTTAGAAGTTTTGGCTATTTTCTGGAATTTTCTATATAAAATAAATCCAGGAAATGAATAATTGCGTCAGCACTACATCATCGTGACATCAGCAGGTCAACTGACCCGGTCCAGGTCAAACTTGACCAGTGGGGTCGACACGTCGGTGACACAATTAACTAACAGGGTTAATTAAATCTAACCAATCAAATTAACAGGCACTGGGCCCACTATCAGTGTCAAAAGTGGGGTAATTAGTCCTAAACTAAATGAGTCAGGGGCGGGGCCCACATGTATTAACCCCAGGGAGGTCAAACCCTGGGTCGAACGGGTCAAACTCGCCGGCGTTGAGTCGCCGGCGAGGTCAGCGGCGGCGAGGGGCTTCGGAGAACCCCTCTGGTGCACCGTTTGGCACGCGGCTGGGTTCTTCAGGACGCTAGAGGAGTGGCGCATCCAACGGTGGTGGTCGCTGGGCCTGGGGCAGCCGGAAATGACGACGGCGAGCAGTGCATCGGCGGCCGGAGCTCGGGCCCGCTCGGGTTTAGGTGCTACGGCGTGTAAACGAGCGCAGCGTGGCATTGGGAAGACTCTATGCGCGGCGGTGAACATGTTGGGCGCACGCCCAGGACCAAATGGTCACCGGAGCGTCACCATCGACGAGCGCAGGCGGCGGCGCATTTCGGCCACGGTGGGGAACGGAGCTAGGGGACGAGGGCGAATGCTGAAGAAAAGGGGAAAGAGAGAGGAGCTCACGGCGGAGTCGATGAGCAGGTCAGTAGCTCGGGGGAGGCGCCGTGGGCAACGGACGGGCGCTGGCGATCTCGGTTGCTCAAGGTAGAAGACGCCCGCGGTGATGACGTTTGGGGGCGTCCGGTGCCGCGTGGCTCGGCGGAGAGGACGAGGGCGACGAGGCGGGGCTTTTGGACGGATCAGTGAGGCAAGGGGAGCACGGTGGTCACATTGGCGACGAACGGCGGCGACGGCTTCGCCCTGCTTTGGGAGAGAGAGCGAGAGAGGTGAGGCAGGGGAGAGTGGAGCAGTTGAGGGGTCCAGGGGGTCTGCGTGGCACTCATAGAAGGCGTCCTGGGGGTCGGCAGAAGTAGGAGGTGGCCGGCGTGTGGCTGTGGGCGCCGGCCACGCGCCTCTTGTCCTCCTGGTGAGAGGAGGAGGATGACTGGCGGTAGCCAGTGGGCTGGGCCAAGCTGGGCCAGGCCAGGCCAGGGCGACAGGTAAGCTCTAACTCTCTCTCTCTTTCTGTTCTGCTTTTATTTATTTCCTGCTATGTGTATTGAAATAGAATAAATACTATTTCATTTCCAAAAACTCTGGAAATATTCAGAGGCACATTTGGGAATATTCTCAACTGCCTAAAAATGCTTCCAAGATTATTTGAGCACTTCAAAATATTTATAGCATTTAAAATGCCCAAACTCAAATACTTATGGCTTGTTCAAAAATCCAGAATGGCTCCACAAATTGCAAGACCATTTTTGACAGAGGTTTTAGTCAAGACCAAAAATGGTGGGCTTTTATGAAGGGCATTTTGGGTTCATTGAAATTCCAATTGTTGGGAATTAGCATTTTCAGGGGGGTGTTGGGGTTGATTAGGCCCCATTTCAAGTTTAAAAGAAATTTAAACATGATGCACATGTTCATCCAATCCTAATGCATGACTAAAAGCAGGGATGTGACAATAACCAAGGGAAGGAATCTGACATTCCCTCGCCCCGGGGGAGGAAGAGGACTACCTCTGATGACCCAGAAACCAAGGTTTCCAAACGGGAGAAGAAAACTCCACCAGAGGGTCCCGCCTCGGAGGGTGCTCTTGCCCACAAAGTCTGTGCAGGGATCAGCCCTCTAACGAGCTATAAGTAATCAAAAAGTACTTAATAGTGAAGATATACTACCTTACTTCTGATGAAGATAACCGAAGCATCTATCTTGCAGTTTGGGTCTGAGCCCTTCCCAGCAGAGCTCGTCTTCGGGGGATCTTCTTCCGGAGATGATGGAGAGCGAAACGCCTCCCCCGGACTCCCTGGCTCAAGAAGCGGGCGACCTTGAAGTGTTGTCACGGAGAGTTTCTCCAGATCCGGAAAGGCCAGAAGGTAATCCCATGGTCACCCGAAGCCCTCAGTATTCGGCTCTTGAAGAGAGCAATCAAAAGAGTCCGGCACCATTTGGTATGCGGTCGGACGTACTGAAGGGTCTGCTAGAGCGAGCGACTATCTTAGAAGAGCACCGTACATTAATGTGTATGGTGATTGAAAGGATTTCTCCATCGAAAACGGGTTGCATGAAGCCTTTATGAGTCTACTGACGGGCTTTGAGGTACGTGGAATGATATGCATTTGTGGTAGTACCGCACATTTTTAAGTGCGCCCTGTGTAGATAGTAGCCCCTGAGACTCTGGTTGTCATCGAGAATGACGGCGAATAGAGGATCATAGTCCTAGGTAATAACCAGACTACCGTTATGTGCAGGTGTCTGAAGCTCCGGTGGCTAGCCGGACTGATGGGGTTGCCGAACTAAAATGGTGACTGGATGCGGCGGATGCCGATATCGAGCTTGCTAACAAGCGGCTTGACGAGGCACAGGGTAGGTGATTATAGTGAATGTCACATAGTAAGAGCAGCGTGATGCCAGTATCTTTAATATGTTGTGACCGCAGATGGAGCTGCCACCGTGGAGGCTGCGGGCGGAGCTTGCCCAAGCCAAGGAGCAATCTAGGAGTAGTAATGCGGCCACGTTGAAGGCGGCCGAAGAGTTGAGAGCCGAGAAGGTCGCACATAGCGAGAGCAAAGAGAAAATGGCCAAAATGGCTGTGAAGTTAAAAGACACTGCCGACCGCTGCCATTTTCTTGAAGAAGAAAGCAGGGCAAAGGCTACGGACCTCGAAAAGGCCACAATGGCGACCAAAGACACCCACTCTACAATGAGAGCAAAGAAGGAGGAACTGCGTGAAGCCGGGGATATTGTGGCTGGGAAGCCCTTTATGCTGCGAAGGAAGTTCCGCGATCCGCGGTATGCCCCTCTGGATCAGCTGTGGAGTTCGGCCGACGCATATTTGGACTTGGCGGCGTGCGCTATTGATGCAGTCGAATACTTCCGAGATCAAACAGATCGTGAAGTGGACAAGCTGTTCTGGTCACAATTTAACGTTCCAGAGCGTCCGCTTCCATTGACTGATCAGCTTGCCGAATGGGCCGAACTCAATAGATTGTCCGGAGTCGCCATGAGGTCTATCGTGGATAATCTGTGGCCGGAAAGGCCAAAGCCGAACAGCTATTTCGGCTTGGTGCAGCTGTTCCTTGGTGCGGTGCCACACATTAATGCGATGAAGAGGTCGGCGTGCATACAAGGCTCGCAGATGGCCCTTGCCCGTGTCAAAACATACTGGGCGGAGATGGATGCCACCACTGTCGTGGCGCAGGGTTCGTCCATAGGCCGAGTGGCTACCGAGCACTATTTTGAAGAAGTTCTTGAGGGCGCTCGTACGATAGAGGACCAGTGCTCGAAGAATGTTATGTTTGAGTGACATGTATTCCCATTGTAAAAACAACGTTTTATTGAATTTATCAAGGCTGTATTTATACTTTTACCCAAAAGGATTATGATGCCTCTTGTGCGGCCGTTTATGTATACATGTATATAACCTGAAAGATTGCAGTCGTCGGCTTCAGCCCCCACGCATATAATGCGGGGGTGTTCGCAGAAGACGCGTATTCACACTTAATCCAACGTCTTGGTCCTAATAAGGAGGTGATAGCGCAGCGAACTACGCAACCAGACTATAATGCTTTAACACTTTCACTTAGCCATAGGAGTTTGACAGTGGGGCTACTATATAGCCCCTGGTGGCTCCGCACTCATCCGGATTCGGGGTGCGTACATGCCTGGCCGGGAAACAGCCCTTCATTGATGCGAAGGAATCCCGAAGATTCCAATAGGTCATCGACTGGTTGACCAGTCTCACGCTATATCATGACAGTAAGTTTTCAACTTTCTCTACTGAGGTGCTCGTCCGGATGAACCAGGGCACAATCGCAGTAGTTCTCTTGGTGCCGCCTTAGCCGATAGAGCGGAATGTACAAAACACAAGAGCCGGGCAAACCCAACATTTGACCAAAGACATGATTCGGAGCTGATGCATATAAGGCCAAACTCGCGACGCCGAACACTCCCTAAGGTATTCGGTCTTTATGGTGTAAACCGGGTCTAAACAGTACCCTTTGTAATAAGCCCCTGGTGTCCAGGTACGTGCATTATTCTGGCATGGCAACATGCCAATACGTCAGCATCCTTCTCGGTTGTACTGAGAATCCGAGGGATATAAATCAACAAGAGACAGTAAAAAAGGTTTACGCAGGGTCTTAATCTACAAAGAATCCTTGGAACGGGTCCCTGCTGCACGTCTACGCACGTGTCTCCGTTGTGCCATATCCTGGACGGGTGTAGCACGATGGTCATCTGAAAAAGAGAGGAACTTAATTGAAAAGTTGCCGTGCAAAAGTTAAGTTATACTAAATAAACAATGTATAGTTGAAAATGAGTAAAGGTGAGCCTTATTGCCACTTTTGCGCGCGCCTTGAGCCCCTTGTATTGTAATAGGGGTGTAGCCATCAAACCTGTATTAATTACATATAGCTGAGTCGGACTCGTCTAGCCGTGTCCGTGGTCTTAATGACCTGTCAAATGCTTGAGTTGGTGAGGCCGTTTAGTGTGCGGCGGCCAAGGCGGCCGCACCGTCTTCGGCGCGCAAGGAGCACTCAATATTTCCATTTACTGTAATGATGCTGCGTGGACCGGGCATCTTGAGCTTGAGGGAAGCGTAATGCGGTATTGCGTTAAAGCGAGCGAAAGCTTCGCGCCCGAGTAGTGCTTGATAGCCACTTTGGAACGGAGCGACGTGGAAAGTTAAATTTTCGCTGCGGAAGTTATCGAGGAAGCCGAATATAACCTCTAGTAGCAGGGAGCCCCTGCAGTGAGCCTCCGGGCCTGGCGTTACTCCTTTAAAGGTAGCATTGCTGCGGCAAATTTTTGTTGGGTCTATCCCCATTTTGCAGACTGTGTCCTGATATATCAGATTTAAATTGCTCCCGTCGTCCATCAGGACTCGGGTGAAGTGGTATCCATCAATTATTGGATCTAATACCAAGGCATCCCATCCTGCATGCCGGATACTTGCCGAGTAATCCCGATGGTCGAAGGTGATCGGTTGGGATGACTAGTGGCGGAGCTCCGCTGCGATAGGCCCTGGGGCATGTTCCTCTAAAGGTGCCGCTTTGTTTCTCCCTTTTATCACGTGTAACATGTTGACTGTTTTGACTTATGGTGGGAATTTCTTCTGTTCCCCTGTGCTTTGCTTGCGAGGCTCGTCCTCGTCTTCACTTGGTGTATCCTGCCCCTTGTGTTCGGCGTTGAGCTTGCCGGACTGTTTGAAGACCCAACTTTCTCTATGGGTATGATTTGCAGGTTTATCAGGGGTGCTATGGATCTGACATATTTGGTCCAGAATTTTGTTTAGGCTGGACAATTCGTCTCTGTTGCCTTTGGAGGGCGGCTTCTGCTACCCTGGCCGAGAGCTTCTAAATCCGGCGTTTACCGCCGTGCTCTTCGGGCTGTCTTCTTTATTCCGGTGCTTATTCTTGCTGCGTCGTGATTTCCCATTTCCATCCCTGACTTCGAATGTACTTGGGTCGCTGGTGCTACATCGGGCTAACCAGCTGTCCTCGCCCGCGCAAAAACGGGTCATGAGGCTTGTTAATGCTGCCATTGTTCTCGGCTTTTCTTGACCGAGGTGTCTGGCAAGCAATTCGTCTCGAACGCTATGCTTGAAGGCTGCTAAGGCTTCGGCGTCCGGACAGTCAACTATTTGGTTCTTTTTAGTGAGGAACATGTTCCAAAGTTTTTGGGCTGACTCACCGGGCTGTTGAGTTATATGACTTAAATCGTCTGCATCCGGTTGTCGGACATATGTCCCTTGAAAATTTGCCCGAAAGGCGTCTTCAAGCTCTTCCCGGCTTCTGATGGAGTTTTCGAGAAGGCTTTTAAGCCAGTGCCGAGCTGGCCCTTTGAGCTTGAGGGGTAAGTACTTGATGGCATGGAGATCATCTCCTCGAGCCATATGGATATGGAGGATGTAGTCCTCAATCCAGACCCCAGGGTCCGTTCTTCCGTCATACGCCTCTATGTTTACGGGTTTGAATCCCTCTAGAAATTCATGATCCAGCACCTCGTCGGTGAAACATAGAGGGTGTGTGACACCCCTGTATTTGGGTGTATCATGGTGTTCGGATGTTTGTTGTGTTGCATTGTATGTTGGAGCGCGCCTGCGTGGTCCATAGATGGATCTGGTTGCATCGTCCTTTTGATGCGAGCCCTTACGCGGATGGCGTACTAGTTTATGTGCGGCATCGATTGCCGCTTTATGTTGGCTATGAGGTCGTCTATCCGACCGGATGGCCGTTTTATTTTTTAATTGTGGAGGATCTAAGGCCTTCTCATCAAATTCAGGTAGCAACTTTCACTTCGGATAGCTCTTGGTGTGGTGATTACTGTCGTACTTCGCTGCAGTGTTGAGTACTTCACTCCATTTGATTTTGAGTGTGTCTTGTGCAGCCTTGAGCCTTTGCTTCTGTTTTTTCAGACTCCTCAATGTGGCAACAAGCCTTTGGTGGGCATTATGTTGCTCCTGGCGCTTGTCCGGTGTGATGTCGTCCGGACTGTTATCTTCGACGGAGTCGGGTTGTTTGGTTTTATTCCCCGTGTTGCCCTAGTCTGGCGATGGTGCACCCTGCTCTATCGCTGGGTCTAGATGATTGTTATTTCTGTCGAGCCGGGATTTGGAGCGCGTTTACGCCGCCACTTTGACTGCTTCTCGAGGGAACAACCCTTCACTGCGTCCTTCCATTCCTCATCGTTGTTTTCTTTGGGTGTGTCCACCATGTATACGTCATGTGACGAAGTGGGCGTCCTGTGCCCTATGGGCAGTGGTTCCTCTTCGCCTCCCGCATCGTTGTCCATACCGTCGATGCCTTCGGAGTCGAAGTTGAGCATGTCGGTTAAGTCATCGACAGTGGCTACTAAGTGGGTGGTGGGTGGGCGGCGAATTTCTTCGTCATCCGCATCCCAATCTTGCCGGACGTAGTTTGGCCAGGACTCTCCTGACAAGGAGAGAGACCTTAATGAGTTCAGTATGTCGCCAAAGGGCGAGTGCTGAAAAATATCCGCGGAGGTAAACTCCATGATCGGCGCCCAATCGGATTCGACAGGAACGGGCACAGGCGGTTCGGAGCCCGTGTCCGGAGAAGGATCCGGCAGTTTGGCAACACGGCTCTCGTGAAGGGTAAGGTCGATATTCGGCTCGATCCCCGCTGAGGATACGGCCTCCGTGACGGGGTCTATCCACCCGTCCATGGATGGTGCAACTGGCTCCGAATAGAGGCTCAAAGCGGCTGCCGGTGCGATCTCCTGAATACGGTCCGATGGTAGAGCTAAATCGTACTCATCGTGACCACGTGGCGCACAAGGCAGGGCCTCGAATCCGTCGAAGATCAAGTCTCCGCGGATATCGGTCGTGTAGTTTAAGCTTCCAAACCTGACCTGGTGGCCAGGGGCGTAACTTTCGATCTGCTCCAGATGGCCAAGCGAGTTGGCCCACAGTGCGAAGCTGCCGAACACAAAGATCTGTCCGGGGAGAAAAGTCTCACCCTTGACTACATCGCTATCGATGATAGTAGGAGCCATCAAGCCTAACCGCGACGACACAGAGGAACTCTCAATGAAAGCACCAATGTCAGTGTCAAAACCAGCGGATCTCGGGTAGGGGGTCTCAAACTGTGCGTCTAAGGCGGATGGTAACAGGAGGCAGGGAACATGATGTTTTACCCAGGTTTGGGCCCTCTTGATGGAGGTAAAACCCTACGTCCTGCTTGATTTATTCTTGATGATATGAGTATTACAAGAGTTGATCTACCACGAGATCAGAGAGGCTAAACCCTAGAAGCTAGCCTATGGTATGATTGTATGTTGTCCTACGGACTAAAACCCCTCCAGTTTATATAGACACTGGAGGGGGCTAGGGTTACACAAGGTCGGTTACAAAGGAGGAGATATACATATCCGTATTGCCTAGCTTGCCTTCCACGCCAAGTAGAGTCCTATCTGGACACGAGACGAAGTCTTCAACCTTGTATCTTCATAGTCCAACAGTCCGGCCAAAGAATATAGTCCGGCTGTCCGGAGACCCCCTAATCCAGGACTCCCTCAGTTACCACCAGAGCCTTTTGCAGGCGAAGACTGCTTTTGTCAGGATGAGCTGTACTAGTTGTCCCCTTTCAAATTGGCCATTGTTCGCTCCCTTCCCGCTCAATATTTGGGGAAAGGACCAAGGCCTCTATAAATAGGACTAAGCCACCACATTAGAGAGGGGGATCAGAACAACCACAAGTTCGCCAAGCACAATAACACCTCGCCTCAGGAGGCTATTCTTCCCCTTGAACTATTCATCCTCAGCCCAAGAGGCAATCCACCATCACCACACTGGAGTAGGGTATTACACCACAACGGTGGCCCGAACCAGTATAAATCTTGTGTCCTTTGTATTGCGAGTTCGTCGAGTTAGCCCTTGAGATCTTAGTGAAGCTAGGACGTGGATCGGTAGGGGAGATCTTCGCACGCACTCCAGTGTTAGAACCTTGAGGGTTTTGCCGGAACCTGAGATCCGACATTTGCCATGCTAGGTAGGGGTGTGCCGAAGCTTCCCTTCCATCGCTCCACGTCCCGTTGCTCCATCATCTCCATGGAGGACGCTCGCCGCACACGCGCTGAGCACTGGGCTGCCCTCGCCGCCCGCATTGCTCAGATGGCTCCCGTCAGCGGGCCACCCCGTCGTTCTCCATCGCCTGCCGCCAATGCCGCCATCGTCCCGGCGGGGAACGAGCAGCAAGCATCCTTGCTGCACCCCTCGGTGCGGTGGGACGGCCGCACCACCACTCCATTGCTGACCCCGGCCGGTTCGTCATCCCACGCTCGTCATGCTCTCGTGGACGCTCAGGCCGCTCTGTGCATGGCGTGCGAGCTCCTGCGCTACCGCCCCGTCAATGACCTCTATGAGGACTGGCTCAACCGCATCGCCGAGGTTGTCAGCGCCGCAGGGGGCTCCCCTTCGTTGTCCCTCTCGCCGCCTCGCCCTCCGCCAGCCACGGGCGGTGTGGCCCATGGAGTGCCTCCACCACCTTTGCCCCAAGATGGAGTCTTGGCGCCTAGGCGTGCGGCCCCACGGCGTGACCTGCCATGTTCGACGCCCGTGCAAGAAGAAAGAAGCTGCCAAGAAGTCCCTCGGCCATGAGAAAACGCCCCCGCGCTCCCTGCGCCACCATGGCAAGACTGCATGCCGCCTACGGTGGTGGTGCGCGGATCCCATCAAGGACAAGTTCTCCACCAGCGCAGAGTCCCGGTGACCACGGCAGGCTGCCGTGCCTTCACCCCTGAGTTGCGTAGCGTCGCTTGGCCGAGCAAGTTCAAGCCGGATCTGCCTCCTCGCTATGAAGGCACCCCCGACCCCGCGGAGTTCCTGCAGCTCTATGAGTTGAGCATCGAGGCGGCCAACGGTGACGAGAAAGTCATGGTGAACTGGTTCCCCATGGCTCTCAAGGATGGTGCCCGCTCCTGGCTCCTGAACCTGCCTCCAGGCTCGATCTCCTCCTGGAACGAGATGCGCGACCGTTTCGTCGCCAACTTCTAGGGCACTCGCGACTGCCCACCGATTGCGCGTGACCTACGCCGCGTCAAGCAACAACCAGGAGAGACCCTCCAGAAGTACATCCAGCGCTTCAACAACGTTCGCCTCAAGATCCCCAAGGTGATGGATGAGGCCATCATCTCCGCGTTCTTCGATGGCGTTCGCGACGTCAAAATGAAGGAGGAGCTCGCCATCCATGAGGAGTTGTGCACGTCTCTGGAGCTGTTCAACCTAGCGACCAAGTGCGCAAGAGCTGAGGAGGGGCGCCTCTCCCTCCTCGAGCTCCCGGCTACGGACCCGGAGGAGTAGAAACCAATGCAAAGACGTGGAGCGCAAGGGAGTAGCCATGCTCGCAGCGGAGCCAGACACAATGCGCGGCAGGGACCAGCCCGAGTCATCCAAGAGCAGCCGACCATTCTGCGCCTTCCATAACCTGCATAGTCACAACACCAGCGATTGTCAAGAGCTCAGAGCCATTCGAGAAGGACGCTTCGGTCGATGCCCCGAGCGCAACGACCGGGGCTACGACCGAGGAGGAGGACGTGGTGGTGGACCCTGGGATGACCGTGGCCCGTGCCAGGAGTGGTGCGGCCGGCCTCATGAGGACCGCTGGCAAGATCAGTCTCGCGAGGGCGCCTAGAGGGATCAGCCTCGTGAGGATCGTCCTCAGGGCAGCACCGGTCTCCCTCCACTACCGCCACCACCAAGAAGGAATGACGACCACGATCAGGACGAGGGATCTGGGGTCTTCTAGGAGCCGCGTGCCATCGCCTATGAGGGAGTCCTGGATTAGGGGGTGTTCGGGTAGCCGGACTATACCTTCAGCCGGACTCCAGGACTATGAAGATACAAGATTGAAGACTTCGTCCCGTGTCTGGATGGGACTTTCCTTGGCGTGGAAGGCAAGCTTGGCGATGCAGATATTCAAGATCTCCTACCATTGTACCCGATTCTATGTAACCCTAACCCTATCCAGTGTCTATATAAACCGGAGGGTTGTAGTCCGTAGGCAATCAACTCCATATACAACAATCATACCGTAGGCTAGCTTCTAGGGTTTAGCCTCCTTGATCTCGTGGTAGATCTACTCTTGTACTACCCATATCATCAATATTAATCAAGCAGGACGTAGGGTTTTACCTCCATCAAGAGGGCCCGAACCTGGGTAAAACATCGTGTTCCCTGCCTCCTGTTACCATCCGGCCTAGACGCACAGTTCGGGACCCCCTACCCGAGATCCGCCGGTTTTGACACCGACATTGGTGCTTTCATTGAGAGTTCCTCTGTGTCGTCGCCTTTAGGCCCGATGGCTCCTTTGATCATCAACAACAATGCGGTCCAGGGTGAGACTTTGCTCCCCGGACAGATCTTCGTCTTCGGCAGCTTCGCTCTGCGGGCCAATTCGCTCGGCCACCTGGAGCAGATCGAAAGCTACGCCCCTGGCCATCAAGTCAGGTTTGGAAGCTTAAACTACACGGCTGACATCCGCGGAGACTTGATCTTCGACGGGCTTGAGCCATGGCCAAGCGCGCCGCACTATCTCGAGGGGCATGATCTAGCTCTGCCCCCGAACAGTGTCCTGGAGGCCGCACATGCATCGGTTCCGACCCCTAACTCGGAGCCTATTGCGCCAATCGAGGATGAGCGGTTGGACGTCACCTCGAGGGCTGCGATCTCGAAAGCGCTCGAGCCGAACGCTAGCCCCGCACTCTGCACGACCCTTGACTCCGAGGATCCGGACTCCTCGCCGGACTCCAAACCCCCCGCGCCCCTGCCAATCGAATCCGATTGGGCGCCAATAATGGAGTTCACCGCCGCAGACATCTTTCAGCATTCGCCTTTTGGCAACATCCTGAATTGTCTTAAGTCTCTCTCTTTATCAGGAGAGCCCTGGCCGGACTACGGTCAGCGAGGGTGGGATACGGACAATGAGGAAATTCAAAGCCCACCCACCACCCACTTTGTAGCCACTGTCGACCATCTAACCGACATGCTTGACTTCAGCTCCGAAGAAATCGACGGCATGGACGACGATGTAGGAGACGAACAGGAACCAGCACCTGTAGGGCGCTGGAAGGCCACCTCATCATATGACATATATATGGTGGATACTCCAAAAGATGGAGATGGCGATGGAACAGTGGGGGATGACGCCCCCAAGAAATAGCCAAAGCGCCAGCGTCAGCGGCGCCGCTCTAAATCGCGCCAAAGCAAAAAACGGTGATTCCGGCACGGGAGATAATACTACCCCGGATAGCGCTGAAGAACACCCACCTCAGCAAGATTCGGCCATAGGAAGATGGAGAAGCCAGCCCTCATGAGAGAGCGGCAGACCGAGAGGTCGAGGATGATAACTATACGCCTCCCTCCGAAGATGAGGCAAGCCTCGATGACGACGAATTCGTCATACCATCAGACCCTGCCGAACAAGAGCGTTTTAAACGCAGGCTTTTAGCCACGGCAAGCAGCCTCAAGAAAAAGCAACAACAACTTAGAGCTGCCCAAGATTTGCTAGCTGACAGATGGACTGAAGTCCTTGCGACCGAAGAGTATGAACTCGAACGCACCTTCAAGAATTACCCGAAGCGCAGGCCGCTACCCCGATCAGAGGAGGAAGCACCTACATCACCAGCGCATGACATGGCAGACCGGCCACCTTGCGGCCGCGACAGAGATGCCTCTCGGCCCTCCACCCAAGCCATGCCCCGACGCTGCTCAACTAAGGCACGGGAAAATGCGCCCGGCCTGCGAGACATACTGGAAGATAAGGCAAGACAAACAAGATCGATGTATGGATCGCGCAGGCGCCCTACGACATGTGACAATGATCTTCACTCTGGATACAACAAATCTGGCCGGGCCGAACACAACAGACATAGCTCTTCCGAGCTGCGTCGTGATATAGCCCAGTACAGAGGCGCCGCACACCCGCTATGCTTCACGAATGAAGTAATGGATCATAAAATCCCAGAGGGTTTCAAACCCGTAAACATCGAATCATACGATGGCACAACAGATCCGGCGGTATGGATCGAGGATTATCTCCTTCACATCCACATGGCACGCGGCGATGATCTACACGCCATTAAATACCTCCCGCTCAAACTTAAAGGACCGGCCCGGCATTGGCTTAACAGCTTGCTAGCAGACTCAATCGGTTCTTGGGAGGACCTGGAAGCCGCATTCCTCGACAACTCCCAGGGCACTTACGTGCGACCGCCGGATGCCGACGACTTAAGCCACATAATCCAGCAGCCAGAGGAATCAGCCAGACAATTCTGGACACGGTTCCTAACAAAAAAAAACCGGATAGTCGACTGTCCGGACGCAGAGGCCCTAGCAGCCTTCAAGCATAACATCCGCGACAAGTGGCTTGCCCGGCACCCGGGACAGGAAAAGCCGAAATCCATGGCAGCCCTCACGACACTCATGACCCGCTTTTGCGTGGGAGAAGACAGCTGGCTAGCTCGCAGTAACAACTTATCAAAGAACCCTGGTAATTCGGATACCAAGGACAAAAGTGGGAGGACACGTCGGAATAAGCAAAAACGCCGTGTTAACAGCGACAGCAATGAAGACACGGCAGTCAATGCCGGATTCAAAGGCTATAAATCCGGTCAGCGGAAAAAGCCATTCAAAAAGAATACTCAGGGCCCGTCCAGTTTGGACCGAATACTCGATAGCTTGTGCCAGATACATGGCATCCCCAAAAGGCCAGCCAATCACACTAACAGGGATTGTTGGGTGTTCAAGTAGGCAGGCAAGTTAAGGGCCGAAAATAGAGACAAGGGGCTGCACAGCGATGACGAGGAGCCCAAGCCGCCGAACAACAATGGACAGAAGGGCTTTCCCCCACAAGTGTGGACGGTGAACATGATATACGCAACCCACATTCCCAAACGGGAGCGGAAGCGTGCGCTGCGGGACGTATACGCGATGGAGCCAGTCGCCCCAAAGTTCAACCCATGGTCCTCCTGCCCGATCACTTTTGATCGAAGGGACCATCCCACTAGCAGCCGTCATGGCGGCTTCGCCGCATTGGTTCTCGACCCAATCATCGACGGATTTCATCTCACAAGAGTCCTCATGGACGGTGGGAGTAGCCTGAACCTGCTTTATCAAGATACAGTGCGGAAAATGGGCATAGATCCCTCAAGGATTAAGCCCACAAGAACGACCTTTAAAGGCATTATACCAGGTGTAGAAGCCAACTGTACAGGATCAGTAACACTTGACGTGGTCTTCGGATCCCCGGACAATTTCCGAAGCGAAGAGTTAATCTTCGATATAGTCCCGTTTCGTAGTGGCTATCACGCCCTGCTCGGACGAACCGCATTCGCAAAGTTCAATGCGGTGCCGCACTACGCATATCTCAAGCTCAAGATGCCAGGCCCTCGAGGAGTAATTACGGTCAACGGAAACACCGAACGCTCCCTCTATACGGAGGAGCATACGGCGGCTCTCGCAGCGGAGGTACAAAGTAGCCTTCTCAGGCAATTCTCCAGTCCGGCCATTAAAAAGCCAGACACTGCCAAGCGCGCCTGGATTAACCCACAGCAGGACCACCTGGCACACTCTGATCAAGCGTAGCAATGCGGCCCCAACCCTAGCTTTCATGACATAGCAAAACCAGTACCTCGCGTACATAACTACGCCCTTGAAATACCATGGGCACAGGGGAAGGGGCACAATAACGACACGCCCAAAATACGGCTTAAAACGTACTAGGGGCTGCAGGATTCTTTTTTTTCTTACTTTTAGGACTCCATAATTCGGACGACCTATTCGGCAATTCGACTGCCGCACAAACGATGCAAGATCCAGGGAGGCAGACAAGCCATGCCGCATTATGGAACTCCCAGGTGGTCTCTGTTATGAGCGGTATGCCTGTTTTAAATACAATTCCGCGGCCTGCCCCTGGTCAGGACATACTGAATAGTCCAATATCTTTTGCTTACCGCACTATTTGTATCGTTCGGCTTTGATAAATAGCCTCTCTATAAACAATGCATAGCTTTTTGTCTACTTTTTGCATTATCTTCTTTTCACATTTATGTTTATTAAATGACATGATTGCACCCGTACACCATGGTACGGCAAACACGCCAAGGGCTTCAGTACCCCTCATAATGGTGTGAGAAGTCCGTACACTTTCACAAGTGCGGCACCCCGAACTTATAGCACTATATGCATCGGCTCCGAATCATGATTTGGGTCAATAGTTGGGTTTGCCCGGCTCCTATGTTTTGGTGCCTTACGTTCCGCTCTATCGGCTAAGGTAGCACTAGGAGAACCACTGCGATTGTGCCCCGGTTCAGCTGGGTTAAGCACCTCAGTGGAGGAAGCTAAAACTGACTGTCATGATGTGGCGAGAGACCGGTCGCTGTTCGAGAGGTTTTTCGAGTCCCTAAAGGCTTATGCCGCTTCAAGCGAGGAGCTGGCTTTGTCCGGCCAAGGCGTGGATAGCGCCCCAAACTCGATCTTCCGAACTAGGGGCTTCGCCGAAATTTAAAATTATAGAGTTATATGGCTAAGTGAGAGTGTTCAAGCATTATAGTCCGATTGCCTGGTTCGTTGTGCTGAGCGCCTCCCTCGAAGGACCCAACTATGGGAAAAAGAGCACTAAGGTTTATCCCAAACACCCCAGCACTAGTGGCACGGGGGCAGAAGCCGACGACTGGCCATCTCTCAATTTTTGATAAACGGCCGCACAGAAAGTAATATTTTAAATTCAATAAGCATTGCTTAGCGCATATGAACAAGTTTTCAGCGCACAGGATAAACACGAGCGAGTTCATTCAAATATCACATCCTTGGTACATTCATCCGCCACAAGGTGGGCACCTGCAAGAACATCCTTGTAGTAGTTCTCGGGCTTGCGATGCTCCTTCCTCGGCGGCGGCCCGTCCTTCACAAGCTTCTCACCGTCCAGCTTACCCCAGTGCACCTTTGCATGGGCAAGGGCCCGACGGGCACCTTCGATGCAGACGGAGCACTTGATGACCTCGAGCCTCGGACAGGCCTCCACCAGCCGCCGCGCCAGCCCGAAATAGCTCCCAAGTAGGGCCTCTCCAGGCCACAGCCGAACTATGAGGCCCTTCATGGCCTGTTCGGCCGCCTTGTGGAGCTCGACCAGCTGTTTCAGCTGGTCGCTCAAAGGCATAGGGTGTCCGGCCTCAGAATACTGAGACCAGAACACCTTCTCCATCAAGCTGCCTTCTTCAGCTCGGTAGAATGCGGCGGCGGCGGATACGCTGCGGGGAAGATCTGCGAATGCCCCTTGAGAGCTCCGGATTCGGGTAAGTAACAAGTAGTTTACTTTTATATTTCTGCTTTGCATAAAGAATGCCTTACCCGCTGCTATCTTCCTCATCTCCTCCAACTCTTGGAGGGCCTTTTGGGCTTCGGCCTTGGCAGACTTGGCAGTCTCAACGGCCGTCGCGAGCTCGGATGCTTGTACCTTTGACTCAAGCTCCAAACTCTCATGTTTTTTCATGAGAGCCTGAAGCTCTTGCTGAACCTCGCCGACCTGAGCCCCAAGTCTGTCTCGCTCGGTGCGCTCCACGACCGTTTTCTTTTCAGCCTCAGACAGCGCCTGCTTAAGGGTCGCCACCTCAGTCGTGGCCCCTACAATAAGCAGTACAATCCTGTTATCTTTTTGCAATCACGCCTTTTTATATGCACTTTTTCTGTAAGGTATATCTTACCTTCTTTCTCCTCGAGCCGCCGCTTGGCAAGGCCGAGCTCTTGCTCGGTCCGCTCGAGGTCTTGCCTCAGGACACCCACCTCCACAGTCAGTGCGGCGGTGGATAGCAGCAAAGCCTGCATACGCATATTGACTCTTTTTTTAGACTCCTGCGATATTTAATAGATCCTCTATTCAGCTTTTCTTTCCGAACGCCAAACAGCGCATCAGGGGCTACTGTCTATGCGGTAATATTTTTACATATTTTTACTTACCTCGAAGCCTGTTAGAAGGCTAGCGCAAGCTTCAGTCAGTCCGCTCTTTACGGACTGAACCTTCTGGATCACCGTACTCATAATAGTACGGTGCCCCTCGCTGATGGAGGCGCCGTCGAGCACCTCCAGCAGATTTTCCGGCACCTCCGATTGGACGGAGGCCGCCGGCTCAGAAGGCTTGCTCCTCTTGGAAGGAGTTCGCCTACCGCGGTCCGAAACTGTGGAAGATTCCGGCGCAGTGTCCGGCACAACGCCGGACTTGGAGCCCTGGGGGGCCTTATCCCCTTCACTCCTGGAGTCCGGGAGGTTGCCTTGCGGCTCCTCCGGGACCACCTCCTCCTGCCCCGGAGCTTGTCGCGACGCCACTTCAGCGTTGTCTGCAGTGCGGGGGGAGACAGCGGGCGGAACTGAGTTCACGTCCGATGAGTCCAGGGAGCCGCCCGACGATTCATTGAATTCGGCCCGGGGCGGGCTGCATAATTACGTTCGACATTAGGGAAAGCTGTGCAACAAAGGAACATCATGAGTTGCTCTGATATCCGAACTTACGATTTCGCCGGACGCTTGGCCCTGTTTGGCCACTCCTCTCTGCCCTCTTCGGCATCGGGGGAGTAGTCCGGTGGAGGGGTCCTCCTTTTCCTAGACCCCTCGGCCTCCCCCGTTGGGGCGGCCTTCCTCTTCTCTCCTCCCTCCACTGGGGGGGGGAGAGTTTTCTTCTTCCTCCTCCTCGTTTTCAAGGGAAGAGGGCGTCTCGGACTCGTCGGATGACGAGTTCGACACCACCACGTTACGAGCACTCTTTCGAGTCCCCGTGGTCTTCTTCTTCTTGGCCTTCTTCTCCGGCACCACATAAGGCGCCAGAACTAGTAGCTTCACTAGTAGAGCTGGGGCTGGGTCTTCGGGCAGCGGAGCCGGACAATTAATCGGTCCGGATATCGCTCGCCAAGCCTGTCAAAGGTAAGGGAGTTTAGATCCCGCATAGAGTCAAACTATGAAAAAAGCTTAACATCCTGTAAAAAGGTGAAGATAGCTTACCTCGCTAGCGTGACGCTGCGAGCTATATCCGCGGTCCTTGAAAGCAGATGCGGGAGCCTCGGAGCCCTTGAATAGCACCTTCTAGGCATCTTCGTACGTCGTGTCGAAGAGCCTGCTAAGGGTTTGGTGCTGCGCCGGGTCAAACTCCCACAGATTAAAATCCTGTTGTTGGCACGGGAGGATCCGGCGGACGAGCATAACCTGGATTACATTAACAAGCCGGATTGGCTTGTTCACCAGGGACTGGATGCATGTTTGCAATCCGGTCACCTCTTTTTCGTCACCCCATGATAGGCCCGTCTCTTTCCAGGACATAAGCCGCATGGGGGGTCCGGATCGGAACTCGGGGGCCGCGATCCAGTTTGGATCGCGTGGCTCGGTGATGTAAAACCACCCGGATTGCCACCCCTTTAGGGTCTCCACAAAAGAGCCCTCGAACCATAGGACGTTGGTCATCTTGCCCGCCATGGCGCCTCCGCACTCTGCCTGGCTGCCGCGCACCACCTTGGGCTTGACGTTGAAAGTCTTGAGCCAGAGGCCGAAATGAGGGCGGACGCGGAGGAAAGCCTCGCACACGACGATAAACGCCGAGATGTTGAGGATGAAGTTCGGGCCAGATCGTGGAAATCCAGGCCGTAGTAGAACATGAGCCCTCGGACAAATGGGTGGAGTGGAAAACCCAGTCCGCGGAGGAAGTGGGGAAGAAATACTACCCTCTCATGGGGCCTTGGGGTGGGGAGAAGTTGCCCCTTTTTGGGAAGCCGGTGCGCGATGTCCTTAGACAGGTATCCGGCCTTCCTTAGCTTCTTGACTTGGCCCTCCGTAGCGGAGGAGACCATCCACTTGCCTCCCGCTCCGGACATTGCTGGAGAAGGTTGAGGTGGGAAGTGCAGGCTTGGGCGCTGGAGCTCGAGTGCGCAGGAGATGGATAGGAAAAGGAGGAAGAAGGCGTAGGTAAAAAGGTGGATCCTTATCCCCTTATATGGGCGGATGCGGTTGTGCGTCCCCACCAGCCTAGTAAAACTCGCTTGCCTCCCAAGCGCCGTGATAAGTGGCGCAGTTGGGTTACCCACGTCCGTATTGATGAGAATCCCGTAAAAGGGGGTACACGATCTCTGCTTTGACAAGATGTGCCAAGGAAACCGCCTCGCAAAACACGCTGAGGTGGAAAAGTGAAAACGATTCGAGTGAAGGACTTGGCTATAGTGTGATGACGCACTGCGGAATACGTCAGCAGATTTGATTTGTGTTAATATTATTCTCTCTATGGCAATATGTGGAAGCTTATTTTGCAGAGCCGGACACTACTCTTGGTGTTTACAATCTTCTATGAAGGACTTGGAGGAGGAACCCGCCTTGCAATGCCGAAGACAATTTGCATGCCGGACTCGTCGTCATTGAAGCCTGGTTTAGGGGCTACTGAGGGAGTCCTGGATTAGGGGGTGTTCGGGTAGCCGGACTATACCTTCAGCCGGACTCCAGGACTATGAAGATACAAGATTGAAGACTTTGTCCCGTGTCCGGATGGGACTTTCCTTGGCGTGGAAGGCAAGCTTGGCGATGCGGATATTCAAGATCTCCTACCATTGTAACCGACTCTATGTAACCCTAACCCTATCCAGTGTCTATATAAATCGGAGGGTTGTAGTCCGTAGGCAATCAACTCCATATACAACAATCATACCGTAGGCTAGCTTCTAGGGTTTAGCCTCCTTGATCTCATGGTAGATCTACTCTTGTACTACCCATATCATCAATATTAATCAAGCAGGACATAGGGTTTTACCTCCATCAAGAGGGCCCGAACCTGGGTAAAACATCGTGTTCCCTGCCTCCTGTTACCATCCGGCCTAGACGCACAGTTCGGGACCCCCTACTCGAGATCCGCCGGTTTTGACACCGACAGCCTGTATCTTGGGCGGAGCTCAAGCCCCAGCCTCACAACATATCTTCAAACAGTTTGCTCGTGAAGTGAGTGCGGTCCTCCCCAGGATCGAGGCCACGCGCCCGCTCAGATGGTCCAAGTGCACCATCACGTTTATCTCAGCAGATCAGCTCAAGTGCACGGCTACCGCTGGCGCCCTCCTGATGCTCTGTTCACCAGTCATTAGCAACATGCAAGTTACCAAGACTCTCATCGATGGCGGCACAGGGCTCAGCGTCCTGTCCGTCGACATGTTCGACAACCTCCAAGTACTGTATGATCAGCTTCAGCCCACCAAGCCTTTCTCAGGAGTGACCGACGGCTCCACCACCCCGATCGGGTAGGTCCGCCTTCTCGTCACCTTCGGACAGCGCGACAACTACCGCACCGAGCTCATCGACTTCGACGTTGCCCACATCCGTCTGCCATACAATGCCATCATCGGGTATCCAGCCCTGGCCAAGTTCATGGACGTGACGCACCACGGCTACAACGTCCTCAAGATGCCAGGAAGCGGCGGGATCATCACAGTCCCCTGCGAAGAAAGAGATGCGGTGTGCTCCCTTGAGCGCGCCTTCCAAGCAGCGTCAATCGAAGACCCAGGCAACAATGCAGCTCGGTACCCTCCCGAGGTCCTCCCCAAGGAGAAGAAGCAGCTACTCCGTGCCGGACCTCAAGAGGGCAGCGCCGCAAGTGGCACCTCATCAGGATCAGCACCCGCACCTGGGGTGCCTCCTTCCATTGCATAGGAAAGCGCGCCTGGCGCCTTTCTCGGGCAGGGCTTGGAGGCTCTCTTCTAGAGGGCCTCGGACTTTGCCAACGTCATGAGGGTGGCGCTCAGGCAACACTTGGAGGCATGCTTCGTGGCACGTCTCCCTCAGGAGGACGCTGGGCAAGGAGCGCCTGGTGCCCAGGAGTTCATCACCAAGGTATCTCAAGAGCTTCAGGAAGAAAGAGCAATATGCGGCGACCACCGCCCACCTAGCGTTGCTCCCCACCCTGGCGAGGGTCGTGAGCTACACGTATGCATCAACATCCCAGGGCTCAACCGAGCCACAACTCAGGAGCGCTTCTGGCCTTCATGTGTCGGGTGCTGCGAAGGTCCACCTCACTGCTACGTTTGTATGCCGTTCGGCCTACCGAGCGTGGCTGCTGCCTTCCAGCGCAACCTGCGGAGCGTCATGGCGGGTCAGGAGGCCAGGCATCACGCAGTCCTGGCGGAGATGGCGACGGTCCTCAAGGAACCGCCTGGACTCCCAGAGCCTCCCGAGGCTCAGGGACCCGGTGGCTCGTGAGGGGCAACCCCTTCGCCGTGTACCTTCAACTGCCTCAACACCCCTTCATCAATGGAACCAGGTGACACCTTCCAAGTTTGTTTAGCTGGGAGTGCCCCCAGGGATGCATCATTCCCAGCCCGCGTGGGTCCGTCCCTGTGGCATGTATCCTTTCTTGTTTATGTATTTAGCTTACCTTGCTGGGGGCGTCCCTCGGGCTGCATCATCCCCAAGCCGCTCGGGCCTGACCCAGTGGCATGTATCATTCATGCATTTACCTGAGCTAGGTTGCCTTTCATGCTTAATCTACTATGACTATCGCTTGCTTGATTGTTGCCCATCACGGGAGTCGCGCGCCTGTCATCTTTCTTCAGGACCCTTCACATGAGAGGGTTAGGCACGGCGTCTGTGCTCGGGCCTGTCCCTGCATCGTCGATAAATCCAACGGCCGAGCTCTGTCTGGTGGGCTGGCCCCGTTCACGTCGCCTCCTAGGGACGTTGGTGCTTGGATTTCTCACGCGATAACCTCAGGAGATTCGTTCGGCGCAGGTTGTCTATCCACCTCACAGGACCGCCACAGTGAACAAGAATCAAGACTAGGCGCAACCCGCCTTGAGGTAGGGCCTCGTGAGTCCCGCACTGGCTCACGAGTGCCCAGACACACCTCGTCTAGCCCTGCCGTGCAAGCCACGTGTCAAGGCAGGGTTGTATACGCCCCGGGGGCTCTCCGCAGTAGGGAGTCCCCTCCCACGTACTAGTGGAAGCACCATGCTCCGCGCTGGCAGTCGACACTGCCGAGGAGCGGCTATGCTCGTGCAAGTGCGGAAGCGCCATGGTCCGTCCTGGTGATAAACAACTGAGGGCGGCCTCACGGCCGTATCAACCTCAGGGAGCCTCCGGGCTCGGTGTCTGGCCTCATCGCAACGCCTCCCCTCGGGAGAGCCACGCGAAGGGGCTCGGCACGGCTGTAGGATCGAAAGTATGTCTAGAGGGGGGGTGATTAGACTACTTGACCAAATAAAAATCTAGCCTTTTCCCAATTTTAGTTCTTGGCAGATTTTAGCTATCTTAGCACAAGTCAACCAATCTCCACACAATTCAAGCAAGCATGCAAAAGAGTATATGAGCAGCAGAAAGTAAAGCATGCAACTTGCAAGAATGTAAAGGGAAGGGTTTGGAGGATTCAAACGTAATTGGAGACACGGATGTTTTTGTCGTGGTTCCGATAGGTGGTGCAATCGTACATCCATGTTGATGGAGACTTCAACCCACGGAGGGTAACGGTTGCGCGAGTCCACGGAGGGCTCCGCCCACAAAGGGTCCACGAAGAAGCAACCTTGTCTATTCCATCACGGTCGTCGCCCACGAAGGACTTGCCTCACTAGCGGTAGATCTTCACAAAGAAGGCGATCTCCTTGCCCTTACAAACTCCTTGGTTCAACTCCACAATCTTGTCGGAGGCTCCCAAGTGACACCTAGCCAATCTAGGAGACACCACTCTCCAAGAAGTAACAAATGGTGTGTTGATGATGAACTCCTTACTCTTGTGCTTCAAATGATAGTCTCCCCAACACTCAACTCTCTCTCACAGGATTTTGATTTGGTGGAAAGAAGATTTGAGTGGAAAGCAACTTGGGAAGGCTAGAGATCAAGATTCATATGGTTGGAATGGAATATCTTGACCTCAATACAAGTGTAGGTGGTTCTCTCTCAGAAAATGTGTATTGGAAGTGTAGGTATGTTCTGATGGCTCTCTCCACGAATGAAGAGTGGGTGGAGGGGTATATATAGCCTCCACATAGAATCTAACCATTACACACAATTTGCCAAACTCGGTGGGACCGAATGGTTAAACTCGGTCGGACCGATTCAGTAAACCTAGTGACCATTAGGATTTTCGGTGGGACTGAGATGCAACTCGGTAGGACCGATATGGTTAGGGTTAGGGCATAACGTAATCTCGGTGTGACTGATTACACAAACTCGGTGGGACCAATTTTGGTAATAAGCTAACCAGAGAGTTGGTCAGGTAAACTCGGTGGGACCGATTCGCTCATCTCAGTGAGACCGAAATGTTACAAAAGGGAAACAGAGAGTTTACATTGCATCTCGGTGGGACCGATCGCTCATATCGGTAAGACCGAAACGTTATGAAGGGAAACAGAGAGATTACAATCCCATCTCGGTGAGACCGAGATCCCTATCGGTGAGACCGATTTGCCTAGGGTTTGTGGCAGTGGCTATGACATTTGAAACTCGGTTGCGCCGGATTACGTTAGTGATCAAAGCTTTGACAAATGATAATAAGAGTGAAAGAAATTGTCGCTTTGAAAAGTATGTGAAAAGCAAGAGCTCCCCCTAAATTTGTGCATATCTTAAGATTTGCTTTGGACTGCAAATGCACAATGAGTTAGGATCATGGGTTACTCTTCCATGTCACATACATCTTGGTGGAGTGCTCAGAATGATAAGAATTAAATACATGCACTCATCACCAAGCAAAGTGAATGATCATATAAGGATAAGTAAGATAATATCATCTAACAAGCATAAGTGTAGCTTATGATCAACCACATGATCATCAATGTCTCACAGATAATAGCATAGTGTCTCAAGCAATCAAAAGACACACAAAGTTCAACCACCAAAGCAAGAGATAATAAAAAGCAACGCTCTCTCTCGAAGCCTATGATCTATACATTTTTCTCCCCCTTTGGCAACAAGTTACCAAAAAGTTCATAGAAAATGCATAGCACTAAAACGTCTCTCAGGCTTGGTCTTCAGGTGGTGGTGTCCGGAGAATGCCAAGGACGAAGGCTTCAGTTGAAGTAGATGGAGCTGATGGAGTAGGTGCTGGAGCTGGTTGCACTGGAGCTGTAGCTGGTGCAGATGAAGTGACTCCAGGCACTGCAGCAGATCTCTGAGCTCGAGGCACTCTGGCAAATGCATCAGTGGTTTTCTTGCCCTTCCTCTCCTGCATGTCATCCTGTAGCTGCTCCACAACAGACTGAATCTCAGTTAGTTTGACATCTAAATCATAGAATTTTTGTTCCACGATTCTTTCCAGGCTCTCCTGGTTTTGAGTTAGGGTGGCCAACCCCTTCTCAATCCTCAGAGTTGATTCTATCAAATAACCAAGCTGGTCCTGCTTGCTTTTCAAAAAGTACTCAGATGCCTCCTCTTGAGTTGGCATCTTGCAAGCCTTCTCTTTCTTTGCTTTCTCCTTCTTCCCTTGAGCTTGTACTGATGATGGTTCATTCTCATTCATCACAACTTGATTGTCCTCAAAGTCAGGATAGATAGGCAAGTGTTCCTTATCCAACAAGTATGTGCCTGTGCCCATCTTTGAGTTTATCAACTCCTGGATCTGTGGGGCATATCCACAACTTCTTTTCTGGTCAGATGCAGTCTTCTTGATAGTCTCAACTATGAGGCTCATGACCTTGAACTTCTGTGGCACATCAAATATATGTAGCAAGTTAATTTCATGGCCTTTGATCGTTCTGTGATCACCAGACTTGGGCAAGAGAGTGTGCCTAAGGATCCAATTGATTGTAGGCAGCCCTGACAGCAAGTGTTTTATTGACCCAAACTGGTGAGTCTCAAGATCATCTTTAGGAATCTCCTTGTACACGTTTGCCATAGAGTTGTGATCCATCTTCTTCTTGGCATCCAAGTCATCTTCTTCTTCCTTAGGAGCATTGATCAGATTTACCCATTCCTCAATAGTTGAGTGGTACCTTGTACCTTCAGACATCCATACTATCCTGCCATCTGGATAGAAGTGTGCTGTGGAGTAGAATTGCATTATGAGCTCCTCATTCCACTTTGTGAGCTTCTGCCCAACAAAGTCTGCAACTCCACAAGCACTGAAGCTGTCAAACACACTAGGATAGTGTTCCTCATTTTCCTTGATATACTTCCAGTCGACCCACCTCATTTCACACACTATAGGCTTCTTGTCCAGCAGCACCGTCTCATAGAAATCTTGATGTTCCTTTGTGTGGAACCTGTAATCAACAGCAGTCCTTCTCCTGGTAGCATATGGATCTATCTCTCTCCATAGCCTTAACCCTGAGTCTCTCCTGATCTTCATGTTCTCATCCACAGGATGAGCATCATTGTGGTCTAGAATCTTGGGTTTGAGCTTTCTTAGGACTTGTCCTTCATCATCTTCATCAGCAGCAACTTCAGGCACTGGGGCCTTGTTCTTCTCAGTAGCTGGTATACTCCTGGTATTCCTGTTAGGTGCACTCTTGGGCTTGGAGGCAGCTTTGGGTGCTTCTTTGGGCTTTGATGTTGCAACCCCTGACTTAGCATCACCCATCAGCTTCTGGGCCTTAGGTGCTGGTGCAGCAACCTCTTCTTCCTCTTCCTCTTCAGAATCTCTCATGATTGAGGATCTCCCAAGCACTCTAGCAGTGGTCTTTTTGATCCTCTCCTTCCTCTTCTTCCCTTCTGCAGCAGCCTCTTTGTGTTGAGATTCCAAAGATGCTTGAGAGGAGGCTCTGGCTTTAGACATTGGTTGTCTCCCTGCTGACCTCTTGGTCTTCAGACCTAGCTTGGTTGAAGCAGTTGTGGCATATTCCTTCTTAAGCACTTTCTTCTTTGATGTGGCATCATCCTCAGTGGCCACATAGTCTTCATCCTTAGACTCTGGAGTTTTATTCTTCCTTGTTCTGGTGGCAGCTTTGGGCAAGTTGCTGGGAGTGCTCCTGCTACCATCATCTGAACTGCTAGAGGGACTAGTGCCCTCACTCAGGTGAACCTGCTCCTCTGACCTATTCTGGCTATCACTCTGATCAGACATATTGCAAACACTGACAGCAGACCCTGTGAATAGATATAGATGAGATAGAGTGGATGAGCATCACAAAATGCAGAGGTTTTTGCAAAAGAATGAGTCAAAAGCTTAGTTTTAGTTTTCCAGAGAAAGCATTTCAGATCAACCGATTTGTAAACTCGGTGATACCGAAGCAGCTGTTGGAACCTAAACTAGTGAACTCGGTCAGACCGAGTCACAGTTCGATGGCACCAAGACTGCTAGGGTTTCACAAAGTCCTGAACTTGGTCACACCGATTTGCAATTCTCGGTCAGACCGAAAATTATATGTGCAATGGCCTGAGCCGAATCGGTGGTACCGAGTTCCACAACTCGGTGGGTCTGAGATGGTTTCGGTGGAAACCTGACCCTAAATTTTCAATTCAACTCTAATCTACGGAGTGTTTTGACTTGATAGAAGCATTTCAATCGTGGTAAGAATCATAATGAACACAATGTGCTAGGAATCAGACGGGGATAACACTGTGATCGAGTCCATACCCTAGTTCGGCGATGAATTCGCTACGGCGGCAACGACGGGGTAGAATTCCGTTGACGGCGGCGGAGACCAGCGACAGGAGGCGGCTGGCGACGAGGAGGACGATCCGGATGTTGGGTTTCGTAGTAATTTCAAAAAATTTCCTACGCTCACGCAAGATCATGGTGATGCATAGCAACGAGAGGGGAGAGTATGATCTACGTACCCTTGTAGATCGACAACGGAAGCGTTTGGTTGATGTAGTCGTACGTCTCCACGACCCGACCGATCAAGCACCAAAACTACAGCACCTCCAAGTTCTAGCACACGTTCAGCTCGATGACGATCCCTGGACTCCGATCCAGCAAAGTGTCGGGGAAGAGTTTCATGAGCACAACGGCGTGGTGACGATCTTGATGTACTACCATCGCAGGGCTTCGCCTAAGCACCGCTACAATATTATCGAGGACAATGGTGGAAGGGGGCACCGCACACGGCTAAGAATATGATCACGTGGATCAACTTGTGTCTCTAGGGGTGCCCCTGCCTCCGTATATAAAGGTTCAAGGGAGGGGGGCCGGCCGGCCAAGGTGTGGCGCGCCAGGAGGAGTCCTACTCCTTCTGGGAGTAGGACTCCCCCCCCTTTCCTAGTTGGAATAGGATTCGTGGAGGGGGGAGAGAGGAGAGAGAGGAGGAAGGGGGCCCGGCCCCCTCTCCTTGTCCAATTCGGACCAAGGGGGGGAGGGGCGCGCGGCCCATCTCTGGCCACCTCTCCTCTCTTCCACTAAGGCCCACTAAGGCCCATATACCTCCCGGGGGGTTCCGGTAACCTCCCGGTACTCCGGTAAAATCCCGATTTCACCCGGAACACTTCTGATATCCAAACATAGGCTTCCAATATATCAATCTTTATGTCTCGACCATTTCGAGACTCCTCGTCATGTCTGTGATCACATCCGGGACTCCAAACAACCTTCGGTACATCAAAATGCATAAACTCATAATATAACTATCATCGTAACCTTAAGCGTGCGGACCCTACGGGTTCGAGAATAATGTAGACATGACCGAGACATGTCTCCGGCAATAACCAATAGCGGAACCTGGATGCTCATATTGGCTCCTACATATTCTACGAAGATCTTTTATCGGTCAGACCGCATAACAACATACGTTGTTCCCTTTGTCATCGGTATGTTACTTGCCCGAGATTCGATCGTTGGTATCCTATACCTGGTTCAATCTCGTTATCGGCAAGTCTCTTTACTCGTTCTGTAATACATCATCCCGCAACTAACTCATTGGTTGCAATGCTTGCAAGGCTTAAGTGATGTGCATTACCGAGAGGGCCCAGAGATACCTCTCCGACAATCAGAGTGACAAATCCTAATCTCGAAATACGCCAACCCAACATGTACCTTTGGAGACACCTGTAGAGATCCTTTATAATCACCCAGTTACGTTGTGACGTTTGGTAGCACACAAAGTGTTCCTCTGGCAAACGGGAGTTGCATAATCTCATAGTCATAGAAACATGTATAAGTCATGAAGAAAGCAATAGCAACATACTAAATGATCGGGTGCTAAGCTAATGGAATGGGTCATGTCAATCAGATCATTCAACTAATGATGTGATCCCATTAATCAAATAACAACTCTTTGTCCATGGTTAGGAAACATAACCATCTTTGATTAACGAGCTAGTCAAGTAGAGGCATACTAGTGACATTCTGTTTGTCTATGTATTCACACATGTATTATGTTTCCGGTTAATACAATTCTAGCATGAATAATAAACTTTTATCATGATATAAGGAAATAAATAATAACTTTATTATTGCCTCTAGGGCATATTTCCTTCAGTCTCCCACTTGCACTAGAGTCAATAATCTAGATTACACAGTAATGATTCTAACACCCATGGAGCCTTGGTGCTGATCATGTTTTGCTCATGGAAGAGGCTTAGTCAATAGGTCTGCAACATTCAGATCCGTATGTATCTTGCAAATCTCTATGTCTCCCACCTGGACTAGATCCCGGATGGAATTGAAGCGTCTCTTGATGTGCTTGGTTCTCTTGTGAAATCTGGATTCCTTCGCCAAGGCAATTGCACCAGTATTGTCACAAAAGATTTTCATTGGACCCGATGCACTAGGTATGACACCTAGATCGGATATGAACTCCTTCATCCAGACTCCTTCATTCGCTGCTTCCGAAGCAGCTATGTATTCCGCTTCACACGTAGATCCCGCCACGACGCTCTGTTTAGAACTGCACCAACTGACAGCTCCACCATTTAATCTAAACACGTATCCGGTTTGCGATTTAGAATCGTCCGGATCAGTGTCAAAGCTTGCATCAACGTAACCGTTTATGATGAGCTCTTTGTCACCTGAATATACGAGAAACATATCCTTAGTCCTTTTCAGGTACTTCAGGATGTTCTTGACCGCTGTCCAGTGATCCACTCCTGGATTACTTTGGTACCTCCCTGCTAGACTTATAGCAAGGCACACATCAGGTCTGGTACACAGCATTGCATACATGATAGAGCCTATGGCTGAAGCATAGGGAACATCTTTCATCTTCTCTCTATCTTCTGCAGTGGTCGGGCATTGAGTCCGACTCAACTTCACACCTTGTAACACAGGCAAGAACCCTTTCTTTGCTTGATCCATTTTGAACTTCTTCAAAATCTTGTCAAGGTATGTGCTTCGTGAAAGTCCAATTAAACGTCTTGATCTATCTCTATAGATTTTTATGCCTAATATGTAAGCAGCTTCACTGAGGTCTTTCATTGAAAAACTCTTATTCAAGTATCCCTCTATGCTATCCAGAAATTCTATATCATTTCCAATCAGTAATATGTCATCCACATATAATATCAAAAATGCTACAGAGCTCCCACTCACTTTCTTGTAAATACAGGCTTCTCCAAAAGTCTGTATAAAACCAAATGCTTTGATCACACTATCAAAGCGTTTATTCCAACTCCGAGAGGCTTGCACCAGTCCATAAATGGATCGCTGGAGCTTGCACATTTTGTTAGCTCCCTTTGGATCGACAAAACCTTCCGGTTGCATCATATACAACTCTTCTTCCAGAAATCCATTCAGGAATGCAGTTTTGACATCCATCTGCCAAATTTCATAATCATAAAATGCGGCAATTGCTAACATGATTCGGACAGACTTAAGCATCGCTACAGGTGAGAAGGTCTCATCGTAGTCAATCCCTTGAACTTGCCGAAACCCTTTTGCGACAAGTCGAGCTTTGTAGACAGTAATATTACCGTCGGCGTCAGTCTTCTTCTTGAAGATCCATTTATTCTAAATTGTTTGCCGATCATTGGGCAAGTCAACCAAAGTCCATACTTTGTTCTCATACATGGATCCCATCTTAGATTTCATGGCTTCAAGCCATTTTGCGGAATCTGGGCTCACCATCGCTTCTTCATAGTTCGTAGGTTCATCATGATCTAGTAGCATGACTTCCAGAACAGGATTACCGTACCACTATGGTGCGGATCTCACTCTGGTTGATCTACGAGGTTCAGTAGTATCTTGTTCTAAAGTTTCATGATCATTATCATAAGCTTCCGCACTAATTGGTGTAGGTGTCACAGAAACAGTTTTCTGTGATGCACTACTTTCCAATAAGGTAGCAGGTACAGTTACCTCGTCAAGTTCTACTTTCCTCCCACTCACTTCTTTCGAGAGAAACTCCTTCTCCAGAAAGTTTCTGAACTTAGCAACAAAAGTCTTGCCTTCGGATCTGTGATAGAAGGTGTATCCAATAGTCTCCTTTGGATATCCTATGAAGACACATTTCTCCGATTTGGGTTCGAGCTTATCAGGTTGAAGCTTTTTCACATAAGCATCGCAGCCCCAAACTTTCAGAAATGACAACTTTGGTTTCTTGCCAAACCATAGTTCATAAGGCGTCATCTCAACGGATTTTGATGGTGCCCTATTTAACGTGAATGCGGCCGTCTCCAAAGCATAACCCCAAAACGATAGCGGTAAATCAATAAGAGACATCATAGATCGCACCATATCTAGTAAAGTACGATTACGATGTTCGGACACACCATTACGCTGTGGTGTTCCGGGTGGCGTGAGTTGCGAAACTATTCCGCATTGTTTCAAATGTACACCAAACTCATAACTCAAATATTCTCCTCCACGATCAGATTGTAGAAACTTTATTTTCTTGTTACGATGATTTTCAACTTCACTCTGAAATTCTTTGAACTTTTCAAATGTTTCAGACTTATGTTTCATTAAGTAGATATACCCATATCTGCTTAAATCATCTATGAAGGTGAGAAAATAACGATATCCGCCACGAGCCTCAATATTCATCGGACCACATACATCTGTATGTATGATTTCCAACAAATCTGTTGCTCTCTCCATAGTACCGGAGAACGGCGTTTTAGTCATCTTGCCCATGAGGCACGGTTCGCAAGTACCAAGTGATTCATAATCAAGTGGTTCCAAAAGTCCATCAGTATGGAGTTTCTTCATGCGCTTTACGCCGATATAACCTAAACGGCAGTGCCACAAATAAGTTGCACTATCATTATCAACTCTGCATCTTTTGGTTTCAACATTATGAATATGTGTGTTACTAATATCGAGATTCAATAAGAATAGACCACTCTTCAGGGGTGCATGACCATAAAAGATATTACTCATATAAATAGAACAACCATTATTCTCTTATTTAAATGAATAACCGTCTCGCATCAAACAAGATCCAGATATAATGTTCATGCTTAACGCTGGCACCAAATAACAATTATCTAGGTCTAATATTAATCCCGAAGGTAGATGTAGAGGTAGCGTGCCGACCGCGATCACATCGACTTTGGAACCGTTTCGCACGCGCATCGTCACCTCGTCCTTAGCCAATCTTCGCTTAATCCATAGTCCCTGTTTCAAGTTGCAAATATTAGCAACAGAACCAGTATCAAATACCCAGGTGCTACTGCGAGCATTAGTAAGGTACACATCAATAACATGTATATCACATATACCTTTGTTCACCTTGCCATCCTTCTTATCCGCCAAATACTTGGGGCAGTTCCGCTTCCAGTGACCAGTCTGCTTGCAGTAGAAGCACTCAGTTTCAGGCTTAGGTCCAGACTTGGGTTTCTTCTCTTGAGCAGCAACTTGCTTGCTGTTCTTCTTGAAGTTCCCCTTCTTCTTCCCTTTGCCCTTTTTCTTGAAACTAGTGGTCTTGTTGACCATCAACACTTGATGCTCCTTTTTGATTTCTACCTCCGCAGCTTTCAGCATTGCGAAGAGCTCGGGAATAGTCTTATTCATCCCTTGCATATTATAGTTCATCACGAAGCTCTTGTAGCTTGGTGGCAGTGATTGGAGAATTCTGTCAATGACGCAATCATCTGGAAGATTAACTCCCATTTGAATCAAGTGATTATTATACCCAGACATTTTGAGTATATGCTCACTGACAGAACCGTTCTCCTCCATTTTGCAGCTATAGAACTTATTGGAGACTTCATATCTCTCAATCCGGGCATTTGCTTGAAATATTAACTTCAACTCCTCGAACATCTCATATGCTCCATGACATTCAAAATGTCGTTTAAGTCCCGGTTCTAAGCCGTAAAGCATGGCACACTGAACTATCGAGTAGTCATCAGCTTTGCTCTGCCAGACGTTCACAACATCTGGTGTTGCTCCAGCAGCAGGCCTGGCACCCAGCGGTGCTTCCAGGACGTAATTCTTCTGTGCAGCAATGAGGATAATCCTCAAGTTACGGACCCAGTCCGTGTAATTGCTACCATCATCTTTCAACTTTGCTTTCTCAAGGAACGCATTAAAATTCAACGGAACAACAGCACGGGCTATTTATCTACAATCATACATAAACAAGCAAGATACTATCAGGTACTAAGTTCATGATAAATTTAGGTTCAGTTAATCATATTACTTAAAGAACTCCCACTTAGATAGACATCCCTCTAATCATCTAAGTGATTACGTGATCCAAATCAACTAAACCATGTCCGATCATCACGTGAGATGGAGTAGTTTCATTGGTGAACATTACTATGTTGATCATATCTACTATATGATTCACGCTCGACCTTTCGGTCTCCGTGTTCCGAGGCCATATCTGTATATGCTTGGCTCGTCAAGTATAACCTGAGTATTCCGCGTGTGCAACTGTTTTCCACCCGTTGTATTTGAACGTAGAGCCTATCACACCCGATCATCATGTGGTGTCTCAGCACGAAGAACTTTCGCAATGGTGCATACTCAGGGAGAACACTTCTTGATAATTTAGTGAGAGATCATCTTATAATGCTACCGTCAATCAAAGCAAGATAAGATGCATAAAAGATAAACATCACATGCAATCAATATAAGTGATATGATATGGCCATCATCATCTTGTGCTTGTGATCTCCATCTCCGAAGCACCGTCATGATCACCATTGTCACCGGCGTGACACCTTGATCTCCATCGTAGCATCGTTGTCGTCTCGCCAATATTATGCTTCCACGACTATCACTACCGCTTAGTGATAAAGTAAAGCATTACAGCGCGATTGCATTGCATACAATAAAGCGACAACCATATGGCTCCTGCCAGTTGCCGATAACTCGGTTACAAAACATGATCATCTCATACAATAAAATTTAGCATCATGTCTTGACCATATCACATCACAACATGCCCTGCAAAAACAAGTTAGACGTCCTCTACTTTGTTGTTGCGTGTTTTACGTGGCTGCTATGGGCTTAAGCAAGAACCAATCTTACCTACGCATCAAAACCACAACGATAGTGTGTCAAGTTGGTGATGTTTTAACCTTCGCAAGGACCGGGCGTAGCCACACTCGGTTCAACTAAAGTTGGAGAAACTGTCACCCGCAAGCCACCTATGTGCAAAGCACGTCGGGAGAACCGGTCCCGCGTAAGCGTACGCGTAATGTCGGTCCGGGCCGCTTCGTCCAACAATACCGCCGAACCAAAGTATGACATGCTGGTAAGCAGTATGACTTATATCGCCCACAACTCACTTGTGTTCTACTCGTGCATATAACATCAACATATAAAACCTAGGTTCGGATGCCACTGTTGGGTTTCATAGTAATTTCAAAAAAATTCCTACGCTCACGCAAGATCATGGTGATGCATAGCAATGAGAAGGGAGAGTATGATCTACGTACCCTTGTAGATCGACAACGGAAGCGTTTGGTTGATGTAGTCGTACGTCTCCACGGCCCGACCGATCAAGCACCGAAACTACGGCACCTCCGAGTTCTAGCACACGTTCAGCTCGATGACGATCCCCGGACTCCGATCCAGCAAAGTGTCGTGGAAGAGTTTCGTCAGCACGACGGCGTGGTGACGATCTTGATGTACTACCGTCGCAGGGCTTCGCCTAAGCACCGCTACAATATTATCGAGGACTATGGTGGAAGGGGGCACCGCACACGGCTAAGAATATGATCACGTGGATCAACTTGTGTCTCTAGGGGTGCCCCTGAATCCGTATATAAAGGTTCAAGGGAGGGGGGCCGGCCGACCAAGGTGTGGCGCGCCAGGAGGAGTCCTACTCCTTCTGGGAGTAGGACTCCCCCCTTTCCTAGTTGGAATAGGATTCGTGGAGGGGGGAAGAGGAGAGAGAGGAGGAAGGGGGGCCGGCCCCCTCTCCTTGTCCAATTCGGACCAAGGGGGGAGGGGCGCGCGGCCCATCTCTGGCCACCTCTCCTCTCTTCCACTAAGGCCCATATACCTCCCGGGGGGTTCCGGTAACCTCCCGGTACTCCGGTAAAATCCTGATTTCACCCGAAACACTTCCGATATCCAAACATAGGCTTCCAATATATCAATCTTTATGTCTCGACCATTTCGAGACTCCTCGTCATGTCCGTGATCACATCCGGGACTCCGAACAACCTTCGGTACATCAAAATGCATAAACTCATAATATAACTGTCATCATAACCTTAAGCGTGCGGACCCTATGGGTTTGAGAACAATGTAGACATGACCGAGACACATCTCTGGTCAATAACCAATAGTGGAACCTGGATGCTCATATTGGCTCCTACATATTCTACGAAGATCTTTTATCGGTCAGACCGCATAACAACATACGTTGTTCCCTTTGTCATCGGTATGTTACTTGCCCGAGATTCGATCGTCGCTATCCTATACCTGGTTCAATCTCGTTATCGGCAAGTCTCTTTACTCGTTCTGTAATACATCATCCCGCAACTAACTCATTAGTTGCAATGCTTGCAAGGCTTAAGTGATGTGCATTACCGAGAGGGCCTAGAGATACCTCTCCGACAATCGAAGTGACAAATCCTAATCTCGAAATACGCCAACCCAACATGTACCTTTGGAGACACCTGTAGAGCTCCTTTATAATCACCCAGTTATGTTGTGACGTTTGGTAGCACACAAAGTGTTCCTCCGGCAAACGGGAGTTGCATAATCTCATAGTCATAGAAACATGTATAAGTCATGAAGAAAGCAATAGCAACATACTAAACGATCGGGTGCTAAGCTAATGGAATGGGTCATGTCAATCAGATCATTCAACTAATGATGTGATCCCATTAATCAAATAGCAACTCTTTGTCCATGGTTAGGAAACATAACCATCTTTGATTAACGAGCTAGTCAAGTAGAGGCATACTAGTGACACTCTATTTGTCTATGTATTTACACATGTATTATGTTTCCGGTTAATACAATTCTAGCTTGAATAATAAACTTTTATCATGATATAAGGAAATAAATAATAACTTTATTATTGCCTCTAGGGCATATTTCCTTCACCGGAGACCCTGGAGGCAGAGCGAGCTATGCGCGGGCGAAGGGGTTTCGGAGAAATTTCCAAAATTTTGCCCGTGAGTATATATAGCCCGACCCTATCGGTGTGATCGAGTGGAACAACTCGGTGGCACCGAGATTCATAACTGCAAGCAGTTACTGAAACTCGGTGTGACTGAAAGGTTCAAATCGGTTGCATCGAGATTGAAAACCTAGATCGACTTAGTGATCTCGGTATGACCAAAATGGAGGAATCGGTCAGACCGAAAAGCACAAAGAAGTTTTGGAAGTTTAAGTCTATGACGAATCGGGGACTCCGAGTGCTCCTCACACAGAGTGGTTCGAATCTGACTTGATCAAATTTTGTGCTGTAGCATGAATAGAGTTTGAGACGAGAAAAGCATAGATAGCTAGAGAGGGTTCTTAGGCATTCTTGTCCATCCACTTGGCAAAAGAAAAGAAAACCAATCAATCAAAACAACAAGTGGATGTCCCCGAACGAGTAAAATATGCAATCAACATGCTCACACAATAAAATGGCAATTGAAATATGTGGCAAAGCATGCACAACCAATTCTAGCATCTATCAAACAATTGGCGATGACTAGGTCATCTATATATGAGTATATTGACTTAGGATTCAAATGAGAACATTTGATCATAGGTCATACTCATCGTTTAAGCACAAGTGGGATTACCACTTTTACATAAAGCATTGTTGTGTTCACACCATTAGAGTTGCTTTAGCTCAATTCTTAGAGTAAAGCTCCCCAAGATGTGAGATCCCCCCTAAGAGGGATGAACTAACCTTGGGTTTTGTCGATGATGACTTCATGTAGATGTTGAAGATGTGGATGTTCAATGTTGATGTAGATCATTTGGAGCTATCCATTGGAGTGAGTTGCACTTTCAATACCTACACGGGTTAGTCCCACAAGGAACAAACAAGGATATCCATAGACATAAAGTGATGCACACACAAGATGATGTCTATGAAAGCTTTTAGGTTACCTTGTCCCTTGTCTTACCAACAAGAGGGTTTGTGAATCCTTGAACTAGTGCAAGATGTGGAAGTTGATTGCACTTGTTCTTGCCAGGATGATAAGAGTGAAGTATGTTGGCGGAGTCACCATCAAGAACTCTCTACTTCTTCTTCATCGGGATCCACACCATCTTGATGGGAATCCTCGGTGTTGTAGTTGTACTTGATGAAGTGGAACTCGAAGTAGTCTTGGGAACCCACTTGACCAAGGCCTTAGGAGCTACTTCAAATGCATCAATTTCCTCTTGAAGCTTGTCCTTGCCTTTTTGCTTGTGGTCTTGTGGTGGAAGATCATCTTCAGCTTGTGTCCCTTTGAGAGACGTAGGATCATACTTCTCTTGTTGAGGAACAAACTTCGTCTTGGGGTATTGATTTTCTTCCCACTCAACTCCATTGGCATTGAACTTTCGTTCAAAACCAACACCTTGATTCTTCCAGTGCCTTCCTTGCTTGCGTACAATTTCCTCGAATTGCTTACTTCCGGCAAGGCTCTTTGTCGGTGTTCAAAACCCCTATAACTATGCACGGGCAGTCTGAGCCACGGGCACCACCACACTGAGCAAGGCAAGGGAGGTGAGACAAGGTAAGGCCGAAGCTCAGGAGAAGCAGAACGACACCGAGACCAAGACCACAAAGAGCAAAGGGGACGAAACGGACCCCCCCCGGCAAGATCCTTGCCGGGGTGCGGTTTTAGCAAACCCGGCAAGACCCTTGCCGTGGTAGCTCGCCCCACACCTACGGAGTGAGTCACCCTTGAGTCCACTGCCCCCATGGGGCAAGGATTCGGGAGACATCCCCGTGGTGGCATGCAGATCTTTGTGAAGACATTCAAGATCAGATACACCCTTCAGAAGATGATGATCCTTGGCAGGATCCCAGCCAAGGAGGACCACAAGGCCCCCGGCAAGAGCCTTGCCGGGGATGACAGCAGGCGCCACGGCAAGACCCTTGCCGGGGCCCCGGCAAGGCCCTTGCCAAGAACACCTGTTGGGCCACCATCAGGCCCACACCAGTCAAACCTCCACCGTCGTTCGCATGCAGTTGCCGACCCAACCAGCTGGGCAGGCACCTGCGTGGCGGCGTGCGAATCTTTGTGGAGACCCACCACTGCGCCGCCTCAGCTGCCTGCCTACCTACATGGCACCGCGGGCGCCGCTGGCCAGGGCGCGTGTCGACATGAGAGGGAGCGGCGACGGACGAGACAGGTCTCTCCCTCGTCCCCGATAAAGCAAGGACACCTAAGTAGGACGCATTAAATTTGCCTTGTCATGTAATGCGAGGGATAACCTCACATCACTGTTCCCTTTCCACCTCCTGTGTGCCACTATGGCAACCCCTTTCCTATAAAAGGAGGCCCGAGGCGACCAGGAGGAGGATTCGGCTTTTTGGAGCTCCTCACGCCCCATAGCTAGCTCAAGAACACAGATATACAATCCACCAAAGCAGGAGTAGGGTTTTACGCATCCCCGCGGCCCGAACCTGGATAAACGAACCATGTGCTATCTGTTTGATCCGCTCTTCTCACGACCCCGCGCCCCGCAACCGTAGTAGGGATTCTTGTGATCCCATAGGTGTCGTTCCCACCGACATCTTTGGCGCGCCAGGTAGGGGGCGCAGTTGTGAGAATCGGCTTTAGCAGTTAGTTCGACGCTTCTTCATCGTCATGGTGCCCAAGAAGAAGACGACGGTGGCGGTTGGCCCGTCGGAAGCTGGACACCCCGTCCCGACACGGGCGAGCAGTGGACCGGTCGCAGAAAGGACCCGGGGCGCCGTTTGCAAACACCAACACCGTCCCAGCAGCCGGAGTTTGGGAGGCGGCAATGTTCGTGCGCCTGGTAACGGGCCGCACGCCGCCAAATCCAAAGACGGAGCCAGGCCCTCCGCGGGTGGCGCGGGGCCTTCCAAGATCGCTGCACCCCGCTCGAAGGCGATGCGAGGGCCTCCAAGACTCCCACGCCGGCGCCGACGGTGCGCTCCTCTCAAGTGGCGCGCGACGAACGGCATAATCACGCCAAAGACCCCGGGCGTCGCTGCGGGAAGAGCCCCGAGTGCCACTCCCGGGAGGTAGAAGACCTGCCCGCTCGCCGAGGCGCTGGTGAAGATGACATGCGACCGCGGAGTCGTGATAGAGCTCCTTCTGACATGGTCAGAAGTTGAAGCGCGTCGCGATCCATGCAGGTTTCGCTACCACCAACGCCAGCAGAAGCCCTGGCGCGCGCAGTTGCTCCTCGATTTTCCTCCCACTACGGGGAAACTCGATGAATGGAGAGCCACTATCCGAAGCCTGGTTGCGGTGGCCAACAAAGACGAACCGAGTCCGGTGGAGCCCCCGGGTCGACGCTCCGATGGACTCCCACGCACCGGTGGCAGGAAAGCCGGCGGCGCCGCGACCACGGTGCACTCGCCTCCTCCTCGCCTGGTACCGTGGACGCCAGCCCGTCGCGACGTTACGAGCGACGAAATATCCATAGTGTCGTCCAACCTGCGGACCCACTGTGACCAGCACCAAGTCCTTTGGGAACGAGAACATGAAGACGCTCGAACCACTATCGAGCGCCGACGCGGAGCGCGCCACCAGTCAGACAGGCGAGCAGGGCCTGCTGTGAACCACCCGGCACCGGAGAGCCCTGGAGGCCTACCTTACAAGGTAGGCTGTCCGGCTTTTACCCATGAGTTGCGGCAGTTCCAGTGGCCCACTCACCGCACCTTCAAACCTGACGTGGGCAAAAAGTACAGCGGCAAGACCCACCCGTCTGAGTTCCTCAGCATCTACACCATTGCGATGCAAGCTGCCGGAGCCCGCGACGATAAGGTGCTTGCGAATTACTTTCCGTTGGCTCTTAAACCCAATGCCATGTCATGGTTGATGCACTTGCCGGTAGACTCTATTTCCTCCTGGTCAGATTTGTGCCATGAGTTTGTGGGCGCCTTTACTGCAGGCCACCAAGCCCATGGCCAAGCGAGCGACCTACACGTCATTCCCCAGAAGGGAGGCGAGAGTCTCCGCAAGTATATACAGAGGTTCAGCCGGATACAGTACAATATCCCTGATGTTCACCCTGCCGCCATCATCAGCGCGTTCCATCAGAATGTGCGTAACCTCAAGATGCGCGAAGAGCTAGCAATGAACAAGGTGAAAGATGTAGCAGAACTCTATGTTCTTGCTGACAAATGTGCCCGGGCTGAATAGGGAAGGAAGTACCCCGGCGAAGACGCCGGCGTGGAAACCGACTCCTCAGATGAAGATACTGCCACCCCGGCAAAGAAGGGTCGGCGCCGCAACAGGAAGCGCAAAGGTAAAGCCGTGCTTGCCGTTGAGGGATCTGGTGACACCGGCTCCACCAAGAAAACCAAGGCAGATGACCCGGGCAAGGAAATTGCCGGATGTGTCGCCTGCCGGGCCTTGGCGGTTGCCGAGAAGCCAGGAAACTCCGACAAGCGATACTGCAAGATCCATCGCACCAAAGGCCATGCTCTCCAAGACAGCCGACAGGTTGAGCTCCTCGCTGAGAAGCAGAGGGCTGAATATGAGAGGCAGGACAAGGAGAAGGGCCAAGATGGTGCTGAGGGGTCTAGCAAGAAGCGTGACGGCCAAGCGGGCCGTCGTGGCAAGGATAAACAATAGGAGATCACTGTCACTACTTCTTATGGCCTCGAGGAAGCTGCGTCACTACTTCCAGGCACACGAGATCACTGTCATCACTCGCCTCCCTCTGCAACGGATATTGCACAATCCAGATGTAACGGGAAGAATTGTGGAATGGGCACTGGAGCTGTCCAGCTTTGGCCTCAAGTTTGAAAGTACTTCGACGATTCAGAGCCGAGTCCTGGCGGAGTTCATTGCAGAATGGACCACAACGCCTAACGAAGAAGCCCAAGAGACTGCTCTCCCTGGCAAGGAGGCAAGTTGCAGTTGGATCATGTACTTTGATGGAGCTTTCTCCTTACACGGCGCCGGGGCTGGCGTACTGCTTGTCGCGCCCACCGGAGAGCACCTCAAGTACGTGATCCAGATGCACTTCCCCAGGGAGGTGTCAACAAACAATATGGCAGAGTACGAAGGGCTGCTTGCCGGTCTTAGGATCGCGGCGGACCTCGGAATCAAGAAGCTCATCGTCAGGGGCGACTCGCAGCTCGTCGTCAAGCAAGTCAACAAGGACTACCAGAGCCCGTTGATGAAGGCCTACATCGATGAAGTGAGAAAGCTGGAAGAGCATTTCGATGATATACATGATGAATACGTTCCCCGAGCGGAGAACGATATCGCCGATTACCTGTCAAAACACGCTGCCCTCAAGCTACCTGTGGAACCAAGTACCTTTGTGCTCCAGCTAACTCAGCCATCCATTGATCCATCAACAGAGCAGAACAAGAGGAGGAAATTAGGACCCGGCAAGTACTTCCCGCCGAGCTCCCCGGAGCCGCCGGCAAGGATGTTGCCGGGGACACTGAGCCCGCCACGGGACGGCAAGCTCCGGCGGAGCATCAAGCTCTTGCCGTCGAGATAGCCGCTCCTATAGCAGAGGAAATGCCTTTAGTCCTCGCCATCGAGCCTCAAGCTCCAGCGTGGGCACAGCATACCGTTCGATTCCTCCAAACAGGGGAACTTCCTGAAGAGCGGGAAGAAGCGGAAAAGGTAGCCCGTCGCTCTACCATGTACCAGTTCGTCGATGACGTCCTGTACAGAAAGAGGCCGAACGGTGTGAAATTGAAGTGTATCCCTCGGGAGGAAGGACTGGAGCTGTTGGCGGAGATACACGGAGGCATATGTGGATCCCACATCGGGTCAAGGGCCCTTGCCGGCAAGGCATTTCGGCAAGGCTTCTTCTGGCCCACCGCCCTCCAGGATGCGATGACACTAGTCACCAGGTGTGAAGCGTGTCAGTTCCATTCAAAGAAGCTTCATCGGCCAGCTCAAGCCCTTCAAATCATTCCTCTCTCCTGGCCCTTCTCGGTCTGGGGGCTCGACATACTGGGCCCTTTCCCCCGCGCTGTCGGGGGCTTTGAGTACTTGTACGTTGCAATCGACAAGTTCACAAAGTGGCCGGAGGTGGAGGTAGTGAGGAAGGTCACAGCTCAGTTAGCCGTCAAGTTCTTCAAGGGACTAGTGTGTCGTTTTGGTGTACCCAACAGGGTCATCACCGACAACGGCACACAGTTCACAAGCCACACCTTCATGCAATATATCCAAGACCTCGGCAGCAAAGTCTGTTTCTCTTCCGTTGCTCACCCACGAAGCAATGGTCAAGCTGAGAGGGCAAACGCTGAAGTACTGCGAGGCTTAAGGACCAAGACCTTTGACAGGCTGCACAAGAGTGGAAGGCGCTGGATTGATGAGTTGCCGACGGTTCTTTGGTCGATCAGGATGACGCCAAATCGAGCCACCGGCTAGACACCTTTTGCCCTCGTATACGGGGCAGAAGCAGTTCTCCCCACTGAACTCATATACGGGTCACCTCAAGTGCTCGCTTATGATGAGCTTGAGCAAGAGCAACTACGGCAAGATGACGCAATGCTCCTTGAGGAAGATCGTCTTCGGGCGGCTGTGAAAGCAGCGTGCTACCATCAAGCCTTGCGCCGCTACCATAGCTGCAAGGTTCATGCCCGAAGCCTTGAGAAAGGCGACCTTGTCCTTCGGCGCGTTCAATCAGCCAAGAATTCCAACAAGTTGACGCCAAAGTGGGAAGGCCCTTATCGGGTAATACGAGTCACCAGGCCCGGTGCAGTCCGCCTGGAGATCGAAGATGTCGTTCCAATGAGTAACTCCTGGAACATTGAGCATCTTCGCAAGTTTTACCCATGAGGCGCGGCTTGCCAGGCCCCCCGGCAAGCCACCTTTTGTACAAGCATTGCCGATGATGCATGTAACCCTTTGTACAAAGCTAGGCGCAGACCCTGAGCATAAATAAATGAAGCGCTGGCGCCCTAAGTTATAGCATGCATGCTAGGTCGAGTCTCGCCCTTGGTTAGGGTTGATAGTGCTTAGCGGCGACTAACCCCTAGCTTAGAGCTTGAGTGTGCGTCTCTTTGCCGTTCTTTCGTCTTCTTTGGTTCGCAGGACTGACAGGAATCCTTGCCGGATCACTTGAGGACGAAAAAGAGAAGAGGGACAGACCATCATCTAGACCCCGGCAAGCCAGTATTGCCGGGGGCTGCAAGAGCAAAGATTCACCCACGGCAAACCAGAGCTGCCGGGGGCTACAGCTTCAGATAAGTTCTTCATCCCTTATCATGCATTCCCTTATGGACTGAGGTATGTGAAACCTCGTTTTTTCCTAAAGCTACCGTGCTCCCCTAACTCTAGGCCCTAGGGCTCGTTCCTGGGGCCAGGTTTGGTAGTAGTCGCGGCAACGAGAGGATGAAACAAGGAGCCTGAACCCACCTCATCCATGCCTCCGCCAAAGGTGTGAGAAAGGTCGAGCGAAGTGGGGAGACGGCAAGGCTTGTTGCCAGGCAAGGAAATGTTTATCTTAAGGATATCAAGGATTTACTCCTTGTCGTGGGTTCTACCCACAAACAAATGACCCGGCAAGCATCCCTTTTTCATTAAAAACATTCCACTCAGGTACAGTCCATAGGGAATGAAAAACATGAATGATGGGATTACAAGTTTTAAATTCAGCTAAGGCCCGAAGGCTTACAAACTAAAAAGAGATAAGGTGCCCGTAATCCCTTTCTTGTCCCTCTCCTTAGGAGGTAGGTCAAGGAGGAGAAAAGGGCAAAAGGGGCGCCTAGGCGAGCTACGGGTGGCAGAAGACACCAAGAGAACATCTCGGTGGTCGTCCGAAGGCTGGATGGTGATGGCAGCGCCGGAAGCAGAGCTCGAAGACGAGGCGGAAGGACGTCAGCATGCGTCGAAGGCATCGGTACCCGCGTACTCCGACTTGACGGCCTTGCCGCCCGCCCTCTTCCTCTTCCGCAGCCTCCCAACGCCAGCCGCCCAAGGAGACGACCCCGAGAAGTTCAGGGAGCCGGCGACGCGGATGATGGGGTCGTCGGTGCCGCACGGAGCGGCGCCCGACACCTAATCGGACCCATCATCCTGTCGCCTACTACCCTCGTCGTTGCTGCCGCTGTCCTCCTTGTCACTCCCGCCCGAGGAGGAGTCTTCACTATCAGAAGAGCTCTCCACGCAGCACCTTGCATGGGTCCCAAAGCACCCGAAGACCTTGATGGAGAGAAGGCCACCCTCCATCAGCTTAAAATGGAGAGTGAGTCCCTCCGTCAAGCGGTGGATATGGGCAAACGTCTTCCATCCCGGACAGAGATACATCACGTGAGGGGCGGGGAAGTCGACGCAGGCCCGCGTGCCACTGATCCCGCAACCCCTCATGTGCAGCCACAACGACTCCAGCGGATCCAGCTCCATCTCCCGCGCGAATGGGGTCGGGAGAAATGTTTTTTCGCCTGGGGAATTAATCGGACTATTGCGAGCGGAACGAGCAGGACGAGCTTTGGATGAATCGATCTATTATCGGGCAATCTTATTGGGAATAACAAGGGCTTCCCTGAATACCCAAAGTTTCATATCTGAAGCAAGTTTTCAAGAAACTGCTCGAGTGACGAAGGCGACGGCGAGGCGGCCGGCGCAGCCTGATGAAGAACTCGCAAGGGTCATCCCCAACGTGGCCCTCCATGGGAGGAGGAACTGCTGGCGGAGGCGAGACCGGCGAAGGCGAGGCCGGTGCGCCGCCCCGTCCTCCTCTTCCCCGAGCGCCTCGGCCTCGCCCCTCCCCCTTCCCCTCGTGGCTGGCTCTGCCACCACGGGTGCAGGAGGAGGAGGGACGCGTTGTCGAGCGGCGACCCTCGCTGCCACCGTTGAAGGACCAGGATTCCCTCTCTCCATGGCAGATGGAAGGGGGGAGCAGAAGCTGAAGGAAGGAGGAGATGAAGGAATGCGGGACACCATCCCCCCTCCCGCTCCTTATAAAGGAACGGGGTGGGGGCTCGGCCGCCCCGCTCAGCCAATCAAGGCGCGGAAGGCGCAGGGAACTGGGACCGACCCGCCGCCCCAGCCCGCGGCGGCCCGGTTTCCCGCCTCCACCGTTCGCCACCCCAAGCGCATGAGAGCCACGTGGCAGGCGTGCAGGACCGAGGCGACGGGTGAGGCGACCTCTCCCCACCCCGTGATCGTGGGGAGTGGACACCTTGAAGACCACGCCTCGGCCCCGTTCAGTAAATGGGCCGCGCCTCCGCGCCTCCCTCCGTTTATGGGGAAGGCGCAAACCGCCCCCTTTACTACGACATGATGCATGCATGCAGAGCTCAGCCCCACGCATACCGCCCACGTCACACACGCCTCCCCACGCCACGCCACGTGCGGGAGTTGTGGGAAGCGCAGCGCGCAAAGAATCTTACCGTAGTAAAAACCGCCCCGCCTTCCCGCGTACCGTTTTTGGGCCTAGCCCAACAACGTGATTGCGCTTACGAGTGGCCTAGGCCCGGGGGCTCCTGTCGGTGTACAAAAAGAGGGGTACACTTTTTGTACCCCTATAACTGTGCACGGGCAGTCTGAGCCATGGGCACCACCACACTGAGCAAGGCAAGGGAGGTGAGCCAAGGTAAGGCCGAAGCTCAGGAGAAGCAGAATGACGCCGAGACCAAGACCACAAAGAGCAAAGGGGACGAAACGGACCCCCCCCCCCGTCAAGATCCTTGCCGGGAGGCGGTTTTAGCAAACCCGGCAAGACCCTTGCCGTGGCAGCTCGCCCCACACCTACGGAGTGAGTCACCCTTGAGTCCACTGCCCCCATGGGGCAAGGATTCAGGAGACATCCCCGTGGTGGCATGCAAATCTTTGTGAAGACATTCAAGATCAGATACACCCTTCAGAAGATGATGATCCTTGGCGGGATCCCAGCCAAGGAGGACCACAAGGCCCCCGGGAAGAGCCTTGCTGGGGGTGAAAGCAGGCGCCACGGCAAGACCCTTATCAGGGCCCCGGCAAGGCCCTTGCCAAGAACACCCATTGGGCCACCATCAGGCCCACACCAGTCAAACCTCCACCGCCGTTCGCATGCAGCTGCCGACCCAACCAGCTGGGCAGGCACCTACATGGCGGCGTGCGGATCTTCGTAGAGACCCACCACTGCGCCACCTCAGCTGCCTGCCTGCCTACATGGCACCGCGGGCGCCGCTGGCCAGGGCGCGTGTCGACACGAGAGGGAGCGGCGACGGACGAGACAGGTCTCTCCCCCGTCCCCGATAAAGCAAGGACATCTAAGCAGGACGCATTAAATGCGCCTTATCATGTAATGTGAGGGATAACCTCGCATCACTGTTCCCTTTCCACCTCCTGTGTGCCACTGTGGCAACCCCTTTCCTATAAAAGGAGGCCCGAGGCGACCAGGAGGAGGATTCGGCTTTTTGGAGCTCCTCACGCCCCATAGCTAGCTCAAGAACACAGATATACAACCACCAAAGCAGGAGTAGGGTTTTACGCATCCCCGCGGCCCGAACCTGGATAAACAAACCGTGTGCTATCTGTTTGATCCGCTCTTCTCATGACCCCGCGCCCCGCAACCGTAGTAGGGATTCTTGTGATCCCATAGGTGTCATTCCCACTGACACTCTTGTAAACACCTTTCTCTATAATTCCCTTCAAATAAGCTATTTTCTTGCTCAAGTGTAACTTGGCTAAGAGAATCATTAGTGGAATCAAGAGAACTACTAGAAGCAACAATATTGGATTTAGCATGATTATTGTTACTACTAGAGGAAGAATATTTCTTGTTCTTGTTACTAGACTTGACTTGAGGCATGTAAGTGGATAAGAGTAAATGCTTGGCAATGTAAGAAGAACTTTTCTTACGAAGATCATCATTGATTGCTTTTAAGAACTCATGCACTTGCTCAAGGTTGAGCTTTTCAAAGCGTAATTTCTCATGAGTCCTTAAAAGTTCTCGATGATCTCCTAAGATAGTTTCATGAGCTAACTTAAGAGTGTTTAGTTCTTTAGTTAGAGACTCAATCTTCTCCTTATCATTGTCATTCGTTTTATCTTGACTAGCATGATTAATTGACGTTTCATCATAGTATTCATCACTAGAGTTGTCAACAAGTAAATCATCATCACCTAACAAGTCATCTTCATCACTATTGAAATCAACATACTCGGGGTGTGATACCTTTGGGCTTTTAGCCATGAAGCATGTTCCAAATCCTTCATTTGGTGAGTCAAATATGCCGTAGGAGTTGGTTGTCACAAGTGCTAGACCGGCAACACCTTCATCTTGAGTATATTCAGAGTCGGAGTGATAGCTTCTCTCGGAGTGGTTGTCGGACTCAGAGCCAGATACCCATTCACCAACATGAGCTTGATGTCTTCGTTTTGTGTAGCTCCTTGATGACTTGTCCTTTCTTTACGAATCCTTGCTTCTCCGTGAGGGTCTTCGTTCATAACGATCATCTCTACTCCTTCTTTCTCTAGATGGTGATTCTTCTCTTCTACTTCTTCTCTTGGGAGAATCTTATCTTCTCTTGTAGGGGGGCCATACACTCATTGGAATAGTGTCCGGGCCTTCCACAATTGTAGTAGTTTCGCTCTCGACTAGAAGGTCTTTTGTCATTGTAGGACCTTGACTTGGAGCTTCTCTCTTTGCTTCTACTCTTGTAGAACTTGTTGAAGTTCTTCACCATTAAGCTCAATTCTTCATTGAAGGTTTGTTTCTCACTCGATGATGTGGGGGCTTCACATGAGGCTTTGTAAGCACCACTTGATTTGTTGTGAAGTTCCTCTTTATCCTTGAGTGACATCTCATGAGCAACAATTCTTCCGATGACTTCCGTTGGCTTGAGATCTTTGTAATTGGGCACCATTTGGATCAATGTGCACACGGTATCATATTTTCCATCCAAGGCTCTTAGGATCTTCTTGATGATGAATCTATCTGTCACCTCTTCACTCCCTAAGCCGGCAATCTCATTTGTGATAAGAGCAAGCCTAGAGTACATTTCAGCAACACCTTCACCATCCTTCATTTTGAACTTGTCAAGTTGACTTTGAAGCACATCCAATTTGGATTCCTTGACGGAGTCGGTACCTTCGTGCATATCAATCAAAGTATCCCAAATTTCCTTTGCATTCTCAAGACGGCTGATTTTGTTGAATTCTTCAGGGCACAATCCGTTGAAGAGGATATCACAAGCTTGAGCGTTGTATTGCAGCATTTTCAACTCTTATGTCCCGAAGCAAATACACCTTGCAAGCAAATACACACAATAGCCCAAACGGCGGGGTTATGTCCAAGAATATACATTTTCATCTTATGCTTCCAACTAGCAAAATTAGTGCCATCAAAGTAAGGACCTCTACGGTGATAATTTCCCTCGCTAGATGCCATACTCTCCTAGGTTGTGAAACCAAGGCTATGACCACCAAAAGCTATGGAAATCAAAGCAAATGGAGACCAAAGCTCTGATACCACTTGTAGGATCGAAAGTATGTCTAGAGGGGGTGATTAGACTACTTGACCAAATAAAAATCTAGCCTTTTCCCAATTTTAGTTCTTCGCAGATTTTAGCTATCTTAGCACAAGTCAAGCAATCTCCACACAATTCAAGCAAGCATGCAAAAGAGTATATGAGCAGCGGAAAGTAAAGCATGCAACTTGCAAGAATGTAAAGGGAAGGGTTTGGAGGATTCAAACGCAATTGGAGACATAGATGTTTTTGTCGTGGTTCCGATAGGTGGTGCTATCGTACATCCACGTTGATGGAGACTTCAACCCACGGAGGGTAATGGTTGCGCGAGTCCATGGAGGGCTCCACCCACGAAGGGTCCACGAAGAAGCAACCTTGTCTATTCCATCATGGCCGTCGCCCACGAAGGACTTGCCTCACTAGCGGTAGATATTCACGAAGTAGGCGATCTCCTTGCCCTTAAAAACTCCTTGGTTCAACTCCACAATCTTGTCGGAGGCTCCCAAGTGACACCTAGCCAATCTAGGAGACACCACTCTCCAAGAAGTAACAAATGGTGTGTTGATGATGAACTCTTTGCTCTTGTGCTTCAAATGATAGTCTCCCCAACACTCAACTCATTCACACACGATTTTGATTTGGTGGAAAGAAGATTTGAGTGGAAAGCAACTTGGGAAGGCTAGAGATCAAGATTCATATGGTTGGAATGGAATATCTTGACCTCAACACAAGTGTAGGTGGTTCTCTCTCAGAAATTGTGTATTGGAAGTGTAGATATGTTCTGATGGCTCTCTCCACGAATGAAGAGTGGGTGGAGGGGTATATATACCCTCCACATAGAATCTAACCGTTACACACAATTTGCCAAACTCGGTGGGACCGAATGGTTAAACTCGGTCGGACCGATTCAGCAAACCTAGTGACCGTTAGGGTTTTCGGTGGGACTGAGATGCAACTCGGTAGGACCGATATGGTTAGGGTTAGGGCATAACGTAATCTCGGTGTGACCGATTACACAAACTCGGTGGGACCGATTTTGGTAATAAGCTAACCAGAGAGTTGGTCAGGTAAACTCGGTGGGACCGATTCGCTCATCTCGGTGAGACCGAAATGTTACAAAAGGGAAACAGAGAGTTTACATTGCAATCTCTGTGGGACCGATCGCTCATCTCGGTAAGATCGAAATGTTATGAAGGGAAACAGAGAGATTACAATCCCATCTCGGTGAGACCAAGATCCCTATCGGTGAGACCGATTTGCCTAGGGTTTGTGGCAGTGGCTATGACATTTGAAACTCGGTGGCGCCGGATAGAAAGAATCAGTGGGGCCGAGTTTGACTTTTGGTTTAGGTCATATGTGGATGTGGGAGAGTAGTTGAGGATTTTGGAGCATATCACTAAGCACTTTGAACAAGCAAGCCATTAAGCAACACCTCATCCCTCCTTTATAGTATTGGCTTTTCCTATAGACTCAATGTGATCCTGGATCACTAAAATATAAAATGTAGAGTCTTGATCTTGAAGCTTGAGCCAAACTTTTTGTCCTTAGAATTTTGAGGGATCCACTTTCCTCATCCATGCCATGCCATTCATTGAGATTTTCCTGAAATATTAATCTTGGAATAATGTTAGCTCAATGAGCTATATGTTGTTAGGAATTACCAAAACCATCCAGGGATAGTTGCACTTTCAATGGGGGCTGCGCTCAGGTCATGCCCAAGCGTACGCCACCCCGCCAGGTCCCTCGGACCTGGTCGTCGCGCGCACCTCGACAAAGGTATGAAGGTTGTTTGAATGTCAAGGGGGACTCCTGAGCATCGCGACTCATGAGCCTAACTGACCACGTAGCCCTTCATTCCTTGGTCCGTCCTGGTCTCCGGTCGGCCCAGCGACGGTTGAGGTATGCGCGGGGTCGGGCCCTGCCGACGTAGAACACAAGACCTACCATTTCATCTCCTTTCTACAAGTTGTTTGCTCATCAAGGGGGACTCCTGAGCATCGCGACTCAGGAGCCTAACTGGTCACGTAGCCCCTCACTCCTTGGGTCCGTCCTGGTCTCCGATCGGTCCAACAGCGGTTGAGGTATGCGTGGGGCCGGGCTCTGCCGACATAGAACATAAAGCAAATAGGAAGAAAATCGCAAAATCTCAAAGCAAATATTACAAGACATATTGTTCTCTGAGTACCAAACACAAGTTTAAACGCCTCCACGAGGCATGCTACCTGTTGCAAGAGTTTCAACAGGAAAGGAGCCGCAAGCCAGTCATCCCTCGATACCGCCGGCACCTGCAAGAGGTGCCCCCTCCAGGGTGGCGTCGCCTTCACCTGCACCGTCAGTTGAAGGCGCGGGGGCGAAAGCGTCGAACTTCTCCAGCAAGGCTTCCACCTGACCCTTCACGGGTGCGGCGGCGGCTGAGCAGTGTTCATCAGCCACGGGCTCCAGCATCTCATCAAGGCGGGCGGCAGGATCGCGAAGATGGAGGTGGCTGAAGATGCGCGTGAGCGCGGCTGAAGAAAGGACGCGGGCCTCTGCCTCTGTCATGGGGCCTATGCCACACACGACTTCCTCAAATGCCTCGACCAAGTAGGGAAGCAACTGGGCGGGGTCGTCCTCATTGGTGGCCAACGGCTTCTCCAAGCCCTTCTCATAGATTGACTTCAGGGCCTCGCGAGACCTCTTCTCCAGAAGCACGAAGGCCTCGCGGTCCTTGGCCAGAACCTTCGCCTTGGCGTCAAGATCGACCCCCTACGCCTCCACCTTCCGCTCTAGCTCCTCCATGCAGCTGCGTTCAGTGGCCTGCGCCTTCGCCAACTCCCCCAGCTCAGCGTCGCAGTTCTTGATGGCATCCTCCCGGGCCCTCATCTCCTCCTCCTTCGCCTGGCGGCCGCGAGCTTCTTCTGCGCGGTCATCACGCATACTCTTCAGCTCGTCCTCCAGCGCCCGGCAGCGGTCGTGGGCGGCTTCGGCGTCTTTCAACGTCGCCTCGTGATCGGCCGCAGCTTGAGCGACGGCCCACTTCTCCTTCTTGGAGGTCGTCGCGGCCTGGCTCAGCGCCGCTTGGACTGCTACATCAGACTGAAGCCAGCCAGAGGCCAGCTCCAGGCGCCCGGCTACCAGGCGCGGATCCACGCCCAGGAGATCTTCCCGCAGCTGAGTCATCTCTGAGGGCACGCTCCAAGACAGTAGAGGAGGCAGAAGAACCTGGGAGTAATGGTGTAGCGGGCGGAGGAGGCGACGTCGTCACCAGGGCTTGGGAGACCAAGGGCTCCTGAGCCTCCGGGACCTTAGCAGCCAAACCGGACATCGGCACTTCCGGAGCCCGTGGGGCCTCGGGGGCTGACTCATCTAGACGACACCCCTCCAGGCTTCACGAGGGCGACAGCACCAGAGAGGTATGAGAGCTGTCATTTCCTTTCGCCATGGAGGAGGGTGCAGCCGCTACAGATGGTTCAGTCCCAGGCATGGGCGCTGCATCCTCCTTCCTCTTCTTCGCTGAAGGCGGCGGCCTGGTCAAACAAGAACGAACGTCAGGAGGCAGCAGTATAAGCAAGAACAAGATGAAGCTCAAGCACTTACTGTCCACGGTAGCGTAGTCCACCCTCTGCTTGGTGAGCTTGAAGCCTGAGAGCTTCGAGGCCTGAGGAGTGGGCGCGCAGACTCCGGGAGCAGAAAACGGCGCAGCAGAAAGGCCGAAAGCAGCTTTAGACGGCATCAAGGCGGGAGTAACACCCGAGAGACCAGTGATGATCTGCCCCTCGTCGGGATAACGGGCAGCTTCCCCTCCTCCCGGCGGGCACCGACCTCGTCGTTGTCAGGAAAGGCATGGAGGATATCAGCTTTTCTCAAGGGGGAGGTCTCCCCCATCCCTTCGAGGGTCACCTCTGAGTCTTCCTCCTCCCCCTCTTCCTCCCCGTGGGACTCATCAGAAGACAGCTCCACCGGCTTCGGCGCCGCAGGGGCCCTAGTAGGCGCCGACGGCACCAGCCCGTGCCCGTCAAAAATCGGCCTGGAAGCCACGACCTGTGCCCCGTCCTCACGGTGAAACAAGGGGGTGAAGATTCTCGGGGGATACTCCTAGTCATCCCCAACCAGGAGGCGGAGAACGGCGGCCAGCTCCTCGCCGGACAAGGCCTTTAGGCTCAAGCGAACCTTGTCCTCTTCGTCCCCAAGCTCCCACAAGGGACGCGTGCAGGCTTGAAGCAGGGCCACGTGCAGCATCAGGAATTCCCTCAGGAGCATGGCCCCTGTAACCTTCGCCTCCTTCACATTGCCCGGCTTCAGGTCAGACTTCATTTGCTCCAGCACCAACGTCACCCGCTCGTCGGTGAGCTTCGCGCAGGACCACCCCTTGTCGGACTGGGGCATCTCCGTCGGCAGCGTCAACCATGGGTGGATGCATTTAGTGTCCATCATAGCCCACTTGCTCCAGAAGCCTTTGGCTTTCTTCCCCGTCTTCAAGATCAAGTTGGCCTTGCCAACCATGATGAAATTGACAGACCGAGAGGCATGACCCTCCTTGACACGGAGGACGAAGAAGTGGCGCAGAAGGGCCACGGACGGCATCACGCCGAGGTATGCCTCGCAGTGGTAGGCGAAGATGGACAAGAGAAGGATGGAGTTGGGATGAAGATGTAGCGCTTGCAGCTTGTAGTGGCCGAGGACCTCATAGAAGAAGTCAGAGAAAGGGGGAACCAGTCCTGTGGCGATGCTACTCATGAAGAAGGGGAAGAAGGTGCTTCCTTCGGGCTTCGGCACGGCAGAGCCGACCCGGAGCTCAGTCTTCCCTCTCTCGTTCCTTTCCCCCGCCATCAGCAAGCGGGTGGCAGCGGGGTTCTTCTCTGAGACGTTGGGCGCATCGAGGGTTGGCTCGTACGAAGCCGGCAGCGAGGTAGACTTGACCTTGCGCAGCGCCATTAGTCGCTGATGTGGGAGAAGATGGAAGCAGATCTGGAGATTTCGGAGGCAGCATGCAAGAAAGGGGATCTGAGCAAGGCAAAAGGAAGCAGTGAAGGCAAGCGATGTCTACGCCAGCCTTTTGACAGTCGGGCAGTTGCTGAGGCAGCGTGGGGAAGCGGAGACGCCCACATCCAATCAACCGCCACACGTCGACCAAGGCCGCATGCTATTGGGGCCCGTGGCGCTCCGCACTTGCCCTTTGGCTTCGCCTCAAAGCCAAGCCCGAGCGCGCTTTGGGCCCGGGGGCTACTGTCAGTGTTCTGGGAACGGGGGTCCCCAAACTTGCCTGCATGTGGCCCATGGCGTGGCTCTGCGAGCGGGCCCGTACGACCCATATTCACCAACAAGCACTCAAGACCCTCCCGAGGGGCGAAGCCAAGCGAGGCGGACGACACAAGACCTCCTCAGGAGCGGCCTCACCAGGCTGGCTCTTGAGGTGCGGAGAGTTCAAGGAAAGGTAAACCTCGCGAGGTTCCAATGACGTGAGCCATGACAATTAAGATCGGGCAGGCGCCAGGCGGGCGCCAGCGTGCACAGTGTCCTTGTTTCCTCTTTGGTGCTAAGGAAGCAAGTGCAGGCGCGGAGTACCGAGGAGTCAAGAAAAGGTTTCCATATTAATGCACCGAGACCATGACCAGCAGGACGACAAGATGGAGGTCACCATGGAGCCCAAGGCGGCGTCACCACCAAAGCCTTTTGCAGGTGAAGACTGCTTTTTTCAGGATAAGTTGTACTAGTTGTCCCCTTTCAAATTGGCCGTTGTTGGCTCCCTTGCCGCTCAATATTTGGGGAGAGGACCAGGGCCTCTATAAATAGGACTAAGCCACCACATTAGAGAGGGGGGATCAGAACAACCACAAGTTCACCAAGCACAAGAACACCTCGCCTCAGGAGGCTATTCTTCCCCTTGTACTATTCATCCTCAGCCCAAGAGGCAATCCACCACCACCACACTGGAGTAGGGTATTACACCGCAATGGTGGCCCGAACCAGTATAAATCTTGTGTCCTTTGTGTTGCGAGTTCGTCGAGTTAGCGCTTGAGATCTTAGCGAAGCTAGAACGTGGATCGGTAGGGGGAGATCTTCGCGCGCACCCCAGTGTTCGGACCTTGAGAGTTTTGCCGGAACCCGAGATCCAACAGAATCCTATTCCCTTTTTCCTTTCCTCCTTCCCCTTTTCTACTCCAATTTGGCCAGCCTATATGGGAGAGGCGCATCAGCCCCTTAGGGGCTGGTCTGTCCCCTTGGCCCATTAAGGCCCATGTAGTTGCCAGGGGATGCCCGGAACCACTTGCGGTGACCCGATATGCACCCGGTACCCTCGGAACACTTCTGGTGTCCGAATATCATCGTCCAATGTATGAATCTTTACCTCTCGACCATTTCGAGACTCCCCGTCATGTCCATGATCTCATCCGGTACTCCGAACAACATTCGATCACCAAATCACATAACTCATATAATACAAATTCGTCCAAGAACGTTAAGCGTGCAGACCCTACGGGTTCGAGAACTATGTAGACATGACCGAGACACCTCTCCAGTCAATAACCAACAGTGGAACCTAGATGCTCATATTGGTTCCCACATATTCTACGAAGATCTTTATCGGTCGTACCGTAATGACAACATACATTATTCCCTTTGTCATCGGTATGTTACTAGCCCGAGATTCGATCGTCGGTATTTCCATACCTAGTTCAATCTCGTTACTAGCAAGTCTCTTTACTCATTCCGTAATGCATCATCCTGCAACTAACTCATTAGTCACATTGCTTGCAAGCCTTATTATGATGTGCATTACCGAGAGGGCCCAGAGATACCTCTTCAATACTCGGATTGAAAAATCCTAATCTCGATCTATGCCAACCTAACAAACACCTTCGGAGATACCTGTAGAACATCTTTATAATCACCCAGTTGCGTTTAGACGTTTGATAGAACACAAGGTATTCCTCCGGTATCCAGGAGTTGCATAATCTCATAGTCAAAGGAATATGTACATGACATGAAGAAAGCAATACCAATAAAACTTACTGATCATTATGCTAAGCTAACAGATGGGTCTTGTCCATCACATCATTCTCCTAATGATGTGATCCCGTTCATCAAATGACAACACATGTCTATGTTTAGGAAACTTAACCATCTTTGATTAACGAGCTAGTCTAGTAGAGGCTTACTAGGGACACGGTGTTTTGTCTATGTATCCACACAGGTATCAAGTTTCCGGTTAATACAATTCTAGCATGAATAATAAACATTTATCATGATATAAATAAATGTAAAATAACAACTTTATTATTGCCTCTAGGGCATATTTCCTTCAGTCTCCCACTTGCACTAGAGTCAATAGTCTAGTTCACATCGCCATGTGATTTAACACCAATATTCACATCTTCATGTGATTAATACCCATAGTACACATCGCCATGTGACCAACACCCAAAGGGTTTACTAGAGTCAATAATCTAGTTCACATCGCTATGTGTAACATCCAAAGAGTACTAAGGTGTGATCATGTTTTGCTTATGGGAGAGGCTTAGTCACTGGGTCTGTCACATTCAGATATGTATGTATTTTGCAAATTTCTATGTCTACAATGCTCTGCATGGAGCTACTCTAGCTAATTGCTCCCACGTTCAATACGTATCTAGACTTAGAGTCATCTAGATTAGTGTCAAAGCTTGCATCGACGTAACTCTTTACGACGAACTCTTTATCACCTCCATAACCGAGAAACATTTCCTTAGTCCTCTTTAAGGTAACTAAGGATAATTTTGACCGATGTCCAGTGATCTACTCCTAGATCACTATTGTAACCCCTTGCCAAACTCATGGCAAGGCATACAATAGGTTTGGTACACAGCATGGCATACTTTATAGAACCTATGGCTGAGGCATAGGGAATGACTTTCATTCTCTCTCTATCTTCTGCCATGGTCAGGTTTTGAGTCTTTACTCAACTTCACACCTTACAATACAGGCAAGAACTCCTTCTTAACTAATGCATTTTGAACTTCTTCAAAATCTTGTCAAGGTATGTACTCATTGAAAGTCTTATCAAGCGTCTTGATCTATCTCTATAGATCTTGATGCCCAATATGTAAGCAGCTTCACCGAGGTCTTTCATTGAAAAATTCTTATACAAATATCCTTTTATGCTATCCAGAAATTCTACATCATTTCCAATCAACAATATGTCATCCACATATAATATCAGCAATGCTACAGAGCTCCCACTCACTTTCTTGTAAATACATGCTTCTCTGAAAGTCTGTATAAAACCATATGCTTTGATCACCTCATCAAAGCGTATATTCCAACTTTGAGATGCTTGCACCAGTCCATAAATGGATTGCTGGAGCTTGCACACTTTGTTAGCACCTTTAGGATCGACAAAACCTTCTGGTTGCATCATATACAACTCTTCTTTAAGATATCCATTAAGGAATGCAGTTTTGTCGGATTTTGGGTTCCGGCGGACCCTTGAGGTTCGAACACTGGGGTGCGCGCGGAGATTTCGCCTTCTACCTACCTGCACCCCTCCACCTCGCTAAGATCTAAGCTATGGAAAGAACAGCACAAGAGACACATGATTTATACTGGTTCGGGCCACCATTGTGGTGTAATACCCTACTCCAGTGTGTGGTGTGGTGGATTGCCTCTTGGGCTGATGATGATGAGCAATACAAGGAAGAACAGCCTCGCGAGGGTCTGTTCTTGGCTGGGGGATGAACTGCTAGGAGGAGTTCAGTCGCCCTTCTCTCTCTTTGTGTGTGATGCTACTCGATCCGATCCTGGCTGGTTTAGCTCTTGGCTTCTAGATTATCCCTTCTTGATTGCCCCTCTACCCTGGGGGTGGCTAGTCCTATTTATAGGCAAAGGCCCTGGGCCTCTTCCCAAATATTGAGCGGGAAGGGCGCCAACAATTGGCCATTTTGAAGGGGAACATCTGGTACACTTATCCTGACTAAAGTTGGTCCTCGCCTGCCAAAGGCTCTGGTGGTGACGCTGGCTTGGGCTCCACAATGACTTCTTCCCTGCCGTTGGACTGGTCTTGGTCTCGTTGCACCGAAACGGGTGCCTTTGCTTGATGCTCTCGCCTGTGCTTGCTCCCTTTGCACCAAAGAGGAAAGGAGGACACTGCGCAGCTGGCGCCCGCCTGGCGCCTTTGGTCGTCATGGCTTGCGTCATGGGGACCTCGTGAGGTACCCCACCTTGATCTCTCCGCCTCCTCGCGAGCCAGCCTGATGAGGCCGTGCCTGAGGAAGCTCCGTGTCATACGCCCCGCGAGGCTTGGCCCCTCGCGAGGGTCTTGGGTCTGTGTTGATGAAGATGGGCTGTGCTGGGCCCCTTTTGAGCCATGCCACAGGCCGCAGGCAGGCAAGTCTGGGGACCCCCGTTCCCAGAACGCCGACAGTAGCCCCCGGGCCCAAGGCGCGCCCGGACTTAGCCATGCAGGGAGGCGAAAGGGCAAGAGCGAAGCGCCGCGGGCCCTAACAGCCTGCGGCCTTGGGCGCCGCGTGGCGGTTGACTGGACGTGGGCGCCTTAGCAACCGTGCGAGTTGATAAGGGAGCGGCATCTGCCTAGGCTTTGCTTTTTTTGCTTTCTCCGGTTGCTGCTCAGATCCCCTTTCTTGCGCCTCTCCTTCCTTCCTCCAAAATTTCCAGATCTACTCCGACCGCGTGACCTAGGAAGCCATGGCGCCTCGTCAGTCCCTGGTCGGAGCTTGGTACTCGTCTGCCCTGGACTCGTCGAACGTGTGGAGGCGAGCCTCGCCCGGTTGCGCCGGATGGCGGCGGTGCAGAGCATCGACGGGGCAAAGGTGTTCAAGGCCGGCTCCGCCACCCCTGAGGGCCAAGGGAGCACCTTCTATCCGTTCTTTGTAAGCGCCATTGCTGTTGGGCTGGTGCCTCCCTTCTCCGAGTTCTTCTTCTCTGTCCTCCGCCATTATAAGCTACAGGCTCTGCATCTCCACCCTAACTCCGTCCTTCTCCTGGCAATCTTCGCCTATTACTGCGAGGCTCACGTAGGGGTGCAGCCCTCAGTGGCCTTGCTGCGCCACTACTTCTACCTCCGGACCTCTCGCGGTCCTGCTTCTGCGTGTGTGAGCTTCATCGCGTACGGTGGCACCATTGCCATTTCAAACCCCGGGAAAAGGACTGAGGGCTTCAGGAGCAAGTGGGTCTTGGCAGATGCTGGGTGCATCCACCCTCGGCAGATCTTACCCACGGAGCAACCCACGAGCTCCAGCGATTGGGGTCAAGCGGAGCTCGCGGACCCCTACGCGAAGCTGGTGTTGGAGAAGATGGACGCGGATCTGAGGCCGGCCAACATGGCGGCGGCGAAGCTGACCGGCGTGTCGCTGCTGGGGGAATTCCTGGAGCACCAGCTGGCTCCGCTTCGGCAGTACTCACTTCCAATGTGGAGGCCCCATCCGAGCCCCGCGGCCTTGGCCGACGAAGATCTGGCTGCGGTCCTCCAATCTCTGGTTGGGGGCGACGTGGCGAGGTTGGAGGGCGCTCCTATGCCCTTGTTCCTCCGCGACGACTGGGAGCAGGTAGTGGAGTCCATGCCCGTCTTCAACGGGGACGGGCCCGTGCCCATGGAAACTCCCGGGCAATCGGTGGACGTGTCCTCCGATGACTCCAACGAAGAGGAGCTAGGAGGGTAGCGGGAAAAAGGGCCTGACTCCGAGGCGACTAACGGAGAGTCGAGGGCTTCCCTCCCCCGGCGCAGGTCCCGCGCTCTCCGCCTCTCCCCGAGCGATGACGACGAGGATGATGACGAGCAGGGCGGTGGGAGCTTGCCCCCGATCCCGAAGAAGGACAGGACCGGGCTGATCTCCCGCGGGTCTGCCCCGGCCCCGAGGCGGACCGCAGACGCGCCTTCCGCTCCCGAGCTTCCCAAGGTTGACCCTTCCAGTCGGCTTTCAGGCTTCAAATTTGGCTGGAGGCTGCCTGAGCTCACTGGCGACGACCCGTAAGCGCTTGATTCTTGTCTTTATTTCTTGTTCTGCTGCTGAGGCTTGACGTCCACATCTCTTGGACAGGCTGGCGCCCGCAGAAAAGAAGCCGAAGGGAGCTCCTGAGGTTCCATCCGTGGCAGCACCTCTGCCCGCGAAGGAAGGTGACTGCGACGCATGGGCTTCTCCTGCCCGGTCGTCCTCGCGAGGCCTGGTTGAGCCGGCTGGGGCAAGCTCAGCCCCCATGGCCCAAGTGACTCCCGAGGTGCCTTTGCCTACTGCCGCCACTACAGCTGTTGGGGCGCAGTAGGCTCCGCCTCAGGATGATGTGGTCGCGCTGCCGCCTTCTCCTCCTACTCCACCGACTGCTGTCTCTCTGAATCCTCCTGCCGTTCTGGATCGTGCTGCTGCTGAGCTGGACCGGCTGCGGCAGGATCTTCTTGGCGCTGACCCTCGCTTGGTGGCCGGGTGCTTGGAGCTGGCTTCAGGATGGATTCGCTCCGACGCTTCGATTCAGGCGGCGCTGGTCCAGGCCTCGACGGCTTGCGATGAGGAGAGGCAGGCCGTCCTTGAGGCGAAGGCTGCTCGTGACGCAGCCCTGGGGGAGGTGGTCGACGTCCATGGTCGCTGCAAGGCGCTGGAGGACGAGCTGCAAGGCTTGCGGGACCAGCTCGCGAAAGAGGCCCGCCTTCGCCAAGAGCAGGAAGACGGCGTGAAGGCTCGCGAGGCAGCCGTCAAGGAGAGGGAGGTCAAGCCCAGGAGGCGCCGTGACCGCCTAGGCGCGCTGGAGCAGGAGTTGGGGGCGAGGAAGGTCGAGCTGGACGACAAGGCCCAGGTTCTTGTCGAGGACTACGTGGCCTTCGCGGAGATGGAGGCGAAGGCTCGCTCCTCGCTGAGGACGCTTTACGAAAGCGGCCTGGAGAGCCTGCTGGCTGGCGCTGAGGATGGCCCCGCCAAGCTGCTTCCCTTCCTGGTTCGCGCTCTTGAAGATGTCGCCCTTGGCCTTAGCCCCACGGCCAAGGCCGAGGCGCGTGTCCTGTCTTCTGCAGCGCTGACGCGGGTCCTCACCCACATCTACCTTCGCGATCCCGGCGTCGACCTCGACAGCCTGCTGGAGCCAGTAAGCGGCGAGCATGCTGCTGCCATTGCCGAGGCCGTGAAGGGTCGCGCGGAGGCCCTTCTAGGGAAGTTCCGTGCCTTCAGCACCAAGCCGAAGCAAGGCGATGCCGACCCCGCTGCTCCATGAGGCGAACCCACTCAACGCTTCTCCACCGCCGACAAGTGACTCCATTGTGGCTCCTTGTAACGCCCCGAGACCGACGCTCCAGAAGACTTCCAGCTACTCCGAGTTTCATCGTGTGATTTGTTTTGTTTGTTGCATCATTTGCATTGCATCATGCCATCATGTCATTTTTTTTAAAAACTCAACTAAATAAATCATATGGATTTTTTTTGATCCATTTAAATCGAGGGAATTCACTCGTGATTTCTCTTTATAATATATTAAAGCCTCTCAATATTATTAGGGAGCTATAATCGTATGGTAATCTGGAGTACAATTCTTTCTACCATATTTTGGAGGTGGTATTATGTCATTCTTGATAATTTGAGTTCATGTTCCATGATTCACATGTTGTTAAGAATGAGTTATTTTTAAATCCATCAACCTCGTTGTTGGAGTTATCTTGTGTCATATTTCACCTAAAAGCCTTCCATTGGAATGTTGCTATTTGTGGTGCTTGCCAATGATCCAAGTTATCTCTTTATCATCTTGGTGGAAGAAGTGTTCATCTCTTCGTCGATCTAAAGCTAGCAATCGTTTCCGTTAGTGGCCGGTTGTCGCCTCATAATTTTGAGATGTTTTCCATAAGCCCACTACAAGCTTATTCGTTTCGTTGTTGGTTTTTCCCAACAACCCCATTGTAACCTTCTTGGAAGGGTGCTTTCCAAGCTCAATTGTGGCAGAAGTTGCCATTTCCCCCTCCATTCTGTTATTCCAATGACCTATCTTCTATTCTTTCTTCCGGAGGCATTGTGACGTTGCTCTTTTCACTCACCATCTCGATTCGTGAGGATCGTGTTCTTTTCTTGCTTATCCATTTAACCGGAGTGTCGTGTTTTCATTCGAGTTCTCTAATCTTATCAAGTTTTCCCTCCTTTCTCAACTGGAGAGCTGTCTGAAATCCTTCTTACCCATTGTGTCATTCTTTCAATAGTTCCGGAGGCAGTGTGTTGTTGATTTCATCAAGTAACATCCCATCTTCTCAAGTTCATGTTCTATTCCTTCCATGTTCAACCGGAGTACTGCCCGAATTCTTCCCCTCTCATCTTGTTTTAACCGGAGTGGTTTCGAATTCTACCTTGTCCATTAAACTCTTGATTCATGTCTTTGCAGCCTTCAAGTTCTCGTAATGTTCCTTGTTCCTTTTTTTTCTAACGGATTGTTGCAATCTCGTTCTTCTCAGTTGCGCTCTTTCTTTTAAATTGCTCAACCTCTCAAGGTTCTTTGGTTTCACTCATTGGTCGAAGAAGCAACTTAGTTTTACCTTTTTCTCTTTCTCTTCCGTTTCTCTCCGGTGCCATTCTAGATCTCGGGACGAGATCCTCTTGTAGTGGTGGAGTGTTGTAACGCCCCGAGACCGACGCTCCAGAAGACTTCCAGCTACTCCGAGTTTCATCGTGTGATTTGTCTTGTTTGTTGCATCATTTGCATTGCATCATGCCATCATGTCATTTTTTTTAAAAACTCAACTAAATAAATCGTATGGATTTTTTTTTGATCCATTTATATCGAGGGAATTCACTCGTGATTTCTCTTTATAACATATTAAAGCCTCTCAATATTATTAGGGAGCTATAATAAAATATTCCATTTTTGGAATTCACTATAACACACTTGCAAAATCCCAATGCTTCTGTTGTCTTAATTCTTGATCTCCAACTTTGCCATTTATTCTTTCATCATCTTCCGGAGCTCCACCAAATATCTCAACATTTTTTACTACTCCTAAAGTCTAGACTCCATTCAAACTCCTTCGGTGCAAGTTAAATAATTTTAGATTTAACTTCTCCTATTTTGTTGGAACCATTTTTGTTGGGTTGGAAATATTCCGTAAAGCCTTACAAATATGTCCCACCATTTTATTCTTGTTCTTGACCTTTCTTTTAATTCTTTTGAATTGCTCTCTATTTTTTTTCTGCTAAAGAGAGAGAGAGAGAGGAGCCCAGCAGCCTGGGCCTCCCATCCTCCCGCGCCGGCCCAAGGCCAAGGCCCAGCCGCCCCCACCAATCCCTCCTAACCCTAGCCCGAACCCCCCTGCCCGATCCCCCACTCTCCCTCGTCTCCTCCCTCGCGCCGCCAGGAGCCATCTCTCCCTCGTTCCCCCGCATCTCTTCGCTCGATCCCTCCTCCTCCTTCTCGCACGCATCGACAGGGAGAGCCCTGCGCCCGATCCTCTCGCAGCCCCAGTCCTCGATCCCCTTCGCTCGCCCGCATCTGCCTCTTCGCCCGATCCCCATCTCCCTCCCGAGCGCCGTTTTTCTCCTCCTCGACGTCGGCGAGTCCAGGCCGCCCAGCTCGCCCCGCCTCGTCCCCGGATGGAACCGGTGTTCCCGCGCCTCCTCCTCGCCAAGTCCCCGTCGCCCGAGCGCTTGAGGAGAGGAGCTCCTCGAGCACCGGCCGCCCCCGCGCCCAACCTCCTCCTCGACGTCGGCCCCGCCACCGAGCACCGCCTCTCTGCGCGGCTCCTTCCCCGCGGCCTCAAGCCCCTCGCCGGAGCTGCGCCTAAGTCCGCCGCCGCATGAAGCCACCAGGCGCCTCGTCCCCTGCCTGGCCCGCTCGTTCTCTGCACGCAGGAGGTGCAACGCCAGCGCCTCGTCTGCCTCCCCTGCTTCTGCCTCGTCCCCGCCGCCGGCAAGCAGCAGCAGCAACCAGGCCGTCCCGCCTCCTCTTCCCCGACGTTGCTGCCTCGCAGGAGCATCCCGAGCCGGAGCTCGTCCGCGAGCAGATCGAGACGCCTTCTCCCGCTCGTCATCGACCTCGCCCTGCCTCTGTCGTTTCGCCAGATGCCGTCCCTGCTGCTGCTAGACCACCTCGGTGCCACCAGGGAGTGCCATGGCCTCCACCAAGACCCTGGGAATCATCGAGAACGCCAAGTACCACTCATGTCGGCAAGACTCGCAAGTCGGACCCTGAACGATCGACGTCTCCTGGACCGTGTACAACTACCGTCGCCCCGAAGACGTTGGAATCATCAAGTACCTCTCCGAACGTACGTGTACCACTACCGTCGTCATGTACAACTACTTCCCACGACGACCCGAGAACGGCTACTTCCTCTACATCGTACCGAACTCGATCCGCCCCGAAAACGCTCGCTTCAAAGGTATAACCCGCGACGACCGCGATGAGATGCCCTTGCATGTATGAGATGAACCGTACGTTTGCACCGTGTTCGAATTGTCACTCGTTTTCCATGCCACTAACCCATGGGAACCCGGTAGTCGGGAGCACCCCACCATCTCTAGCATGTTGCGCACATCCGCACGCCTCCTTTTGCACCGGTATCTCCATGAGTTACCGGGACCGGAATGTTGCCGTGGCACCATTTTTGTTTCGCCGCCGTGGCACCCTTTTTGTTCCGCCATGGTGACCAAATGCTTCATAACATGCTCATGTCAACATTTTCATAAAATTGCATAAAACCTGTATATGTCATCCGCATCATGATAACAACATTTAAAATGTTTAAACTTGTTGTTGCATTAAATTGCTAAATGCATATGGGGAATTACCGGATTTGTTGTTTTTATATCTGGCCCCATTTAAATTGTTTAGATGGTATAGTTTATATTATGCTTCACCTCTTGCCATGTTTAACAACAGTTAATATTGTTGGGTAGCTTAAACGAGAGATAACTAAATAATTGATGTGGTGTTCCGTTAACATGCACCTCGTTGCATATTGAGCTCCACTTAACTTGTAGTATTGTTTGTTGCACTTTGCCATGCTATGCCTCATTAAACCGGACATGCATCATACTCGTTTGTGCTTCATGCCATGTTGATGTGTTTGTTGTTTACTATGTTGTTTGTTTCTTTCCGGGTTGCTTCTCTCGTTAGCTTCGGTTTCGTTCCGGAGTTGTGAGGATTCGTTCGTCTACGACCGTTTGTCTTCTTCTTGGACACGTTCTTCTTCCATGCGGGATCTCAGGCAAGATGATCATACCCTCGAAATCACTACTATCTTTGCTATGCTAGTTTGCTCGCTCTTGCTATGCCAATGCTATGATGCCTACCATTTTCTTGTCAGCCTCCCAAATTGCCATGTCAAACCTCTAACCCACCATGTCCTAGCAAACCGTTGATTGGCTATGTTACCGCTTTGCTCAGCCCCTCTTATAGCGTTGTTAGTTGCAGGTGAAGATTGAAGTTTGTTCCTGATTGGAACATGGAGATGTCGTTCCTTGTTGGGACATATTTACTTGTTGGGATATCACAATATATCTTACTTAATTAATGCATCTATATACTTGGTAAAGGGTGGAAGACTCGGCCTTTTGCCTGGTGTTTTGTTCCACTCTTGCCGCCCTAGTTTCCGTCATATCGGTGTTATGTTCCCGGATTTTGCGTCCCTTACGCGGTTGGGCTATAATGGGAACCCCTTGACAGTTCGCCTTAAGTAAAGCTCTTCCAGCAATGCCCAACATTGGTTTTACCATTCGCCACCTAGCCTTTTCTTTCCCTTGGGTTCTGCAGACTCAAGGGTCATCTTTATTCTAACCCCCCCGGGCCAGTGCTCCTCTGAGTGTTGGTCCGAACTGAGCTGCCTGCGGGGCCACCTCGGGGAAACTTGAGGGTTGGTTTTACTCGTAGCTAGACTCATCTGAGTGTGCCCTGAGAAAGAGATATGTGCAGCTCCTATCGGGATTTGTCGGCACATTCGGGCGGTGTTGCTGGTTTAGTTTTACCCTATCGAAATGTCTTGTTGTACCGGGATACCGAGTCTGATCGGAGTGTCTCGGGTGGAGGTCTATTCCTTCGTTGACCGTGAGAGCTTGTCATGGGCTAAGTTGGGACACCCCTGCAGGGTATTATCTTTCGAAAGCCGTGCCCGCGGTTATGTGGCAGATGGGAATTTGTTAACGTCCGGTTGTAGAAAACCCGAAGTTGGCCTTAATTAAAATACATCAACCGCGTGTGTAACCGTGATGGTCTCTTCTCGGCGGAGTCCGGGAAGTGAACACGGTGTTAGAGTTATGTTTGACGTAAGTAGTTTCAGGATCACTTCTTGATCGCTACTAGCTTCACGACCGTGCCTAGCTTCTCTTCTCGCTCTCTTTTGCGATTGTAGCCACCATATATGCTAGTCGCTTGCTGCAGCTCCACCTCATTACTCCATCCTTCCTATAAGCTTAAATAGTCTTGATCTCGCGGGTCGAGATTGCTGAGTCCCCGTGGCTCACAGATACTTTCAAAACCAGTTTGCAGGTGCCTATGTTACCGAGCAGGTGACGCAACCAAGCTCAAGGAGGAGCTCGATGAAGATCTTGCCCTTTGTGTTGTTTCGTTCTAGTTGATCAGTAGTGGAGCCCAGTTGGGGTCGATCGGGGACCTTTGTCGCATGTGGAGTTCTTCTTTTATTTTGGTTCCGTAGTCGGACCTTGATTGTATCTGGATGATGTAATGCTTTATTCATGTAATTGTGTGAAGTGGCGATTGTAAGCCAACTATGTATCTCTTTCCCTTATGTATTACATGGGTTGTGTGAAGATTATCTCACTTGCGACATTGCTTTCAATGCGGTTATGCCTCTAAGTCGTGCTTCGACACGTGGGAGATATAGCCGCATCGAGGGCGTTACAAGTTGGTAATCAGAGCCTTCCCCGACCTTAGGAGCCCCATTGCTTGATCGTTTTTAGCGGCCGAGTTGTGTCTAGAAAAATGTTTTGAGTCATTTAGGAATTATATATCGGAGAGTTTAGGAATTCTTTTTACTCCTCAGTCCCTTCGTCACTCTTGCGAGGCATCCTGATGTAGAGTTTTGACTCTTCTCTTCTCGAATTTCACTAAATTTTTTTTAGGATCACGCGGGTATCTTGGAATCGTTCTGATGGTTTTATGATGAGAACATTGTCTTGGTGCCTCCTGTTAGGGGTTTAGTGGAAGTGTCCCGGGGAGTTGAGCTCTGAGGTGTTGTCGTCATAATTTTATCGTTGCAGTTCTGGAATACCTGAGTTTAGTACGCCGACATCGAAAATCTCTTTTATGCAGTTCGTGGGTGAGATAACCCCGATAACCCAGTACTGAGGTGAGTACGGGAGTATTGCCATAACTTGTATAACGGATGCTTTTCGAAGGTTGAGGTAGATGATTTCCGAAGGTTTCTTGGTTATGTGTTGAAGGATGGATACAGCTGGATGTAGGATTTGTTAGTTTGGGTGAGATATTATGCTTCCCCTGTATCCCCAACACCTGATTGCATAACCGGAAAATTTCGAAGGTTTCATAGGTGGGTATTCAAGTAGCTCTTAGGATATCTTTCTGACGGATGTATGATATGAAATTAGGGTTCGACGTCTAGTGGTCCGCCTATTCACGGTTGGTTTTACAGTGGTCTCGTTGTGTCTTAAAGAGTCCTTGGCTATGCCGACTCGGGGACGCTTCGTATGTCATGTGCACTGCCTTGTACATGATGGTGTTGTACGATCGAGCCCGTGTGGGCCCCACCACGAAAACTTCGGATGAAATCTCTATCATATGTTTGTTCCGGCTTATTCTGCAAGCCAAATCCTTTGTTTTGTTTTATTTGTGGTATTCGAGTTGCTTCGAAGTCAAATGTTGAATCCATACCTTTCCTACATGGTGTTCTCATATTGCTATGTGAATACTAATCCTTCTTGATCATCGAGTTTGTCATGTCAATTCTTTCCAACCGGCGTGCTTCTTCAAGTGGATTCGATCATTTCAACTTCCGCAAGATCAATTATCACTTCTTCTCAACGGTGTTTGTTTCATCCGTCTCCAAGTTGCCTTTGTTTTTCCCGCCCTCCCACCCTTTTTCTTCAAGGACTCTTATATATTTCAATCAAGTATCCATTTATTCATGTGAAGTCTCTCCATTCTTTTCCTTCAATGTTCTTATCCGGTGATTCTCATGAAGTTTCTAACGGAGCTTCAAGTTCGTCATTCTTCTTTCTTTTCTTCTTCGGTGGATTCAAGTCAAGATTTGTCGATTATATCCCCTTTTCTCGTTTCAAATACCTTCTCTTAACGATGCTCCTCATATTCATTCACTTCTCGCTATTTGTTATTCCGGAGTGCTCAAGATATCTCGAAGATTCATGTTTCCACTCTGCATTCGTTCAAGCTCTTTCGAGATTGGTATCTCATTCAAGTCATTTAATTCAACCGGTGCAACATCTCTTTTAAATCTTTTCAACGGTGTTCTTTTGAGTGGGCCCTAACCCACAGGTCTTTTCCCAAGATCTTACCTGACTCTTCTATTTTCCCAAAGCTATCTCAAATTCTTTTCCAAGTTTAACGTAAGAATGAGTTATCATCAGTCAAATGCCTTTCTCCTTGATCTTTCAAATTCTTTCATCGTTGGTTCAACCTTTCCAATTTTAATCCCGGAGATCTCAACAATTTGGTGGTGTTTCTCATCGTCATTCCCAGCATTTGAAGACCGAAGAAGATTTTTTTTCTCTCAATCTTGCTCTATTCTCTTCAAGATTCATGGTGCTAGCTTGTTGCCATCCTCTCATAATTGTTTTCGATTGTGAGAATCTTTTCACCCATCAGGAGATATTCAAGAGTCTTCTCAGTTTGTCATCCGGAGTCCATCAATTCAGGTTTATTCATTCTCAGCCGTCAGTTATCATTCTCCTATCTTGCCGGTGCATCTATCGAATATCCTCTAATCAGTTCTTGATCTCTTTGTTCTCATGTATCTAGTTTGTCTCAAGCACCTTCGTTCATTTGCTAATTCTTACCGGTGATGCACCCCTACTTCGATCATTTTCAATTCTTACGGTGGTTCTTTCAAGATCTCTCTTCCTTGTTCATCATATCAATTCATTTGTTGTTCCAATCCTACCGGTGGTTCGTTGAAGACCTTCTCAAGTTTTGATATATCTCTTTTAATCCTTTCTACGAGAATAAGTAGTATGCCAAATCCGTTGATTGTCATCAATTTAATTGGTGAAGGATAAGCATAACATATTTCTTATTCTTGTTCATCCAAGTGATTAATTCTTTATTCCGGAGGCCCTTAAAATTCTCGGTTTCATTTGTTTCATCTTGTCTTTTTCCCGGAGTTCCAAGCTCTAATTATCACGGAGATCCATCTAAATCATTGCAAGGATTCACCTTGTGTTTTCAATTTCTCTTTCTTTTCATTCCTTTTGTTTACCGGAGTTCTTCATGGAGGTTCTACATGATGGTTCATCAAGGATTTAATTCCCTTCTCAAAGTTTTCATCGAGATTCTTTCCTAAGGAGCTCAAGCTTTCTTCGTATGGTAATCTGGAGTGCAATTCTTTCTACCATATTTTGGAGGTGGTATTATGTCATTCTTGATAATTTGAGTTCATGTTCCATGATTCACATGTTGTTAAGAATGAGTTATTTTTAAATCCATCAACCTCGTTGTTGGAGTTATCTTGTGTCATATTTCACCTAAAAGCCTTCCATTGGAATGTTGCTATTTGTGGTGCTTGCCAATGATCCAAGTTATCTCTTTATCATCTTGGTGGAAGAAGTGTTCATCTCTTCGTCGATCTAAAGCTAGCAATCGTTTCCGTTAGTGGCCGGTTGTCGCCTCATAATTTTGAGATGTTTTCCATAAGCCCACTACAAGCTTATTCGTTTCGTTGTTGGTTTTTCCCAACAACCCCATTGTAACCTTCTTGGAAGGGTGCTTTCCAAGCTCAATTGTGGCAGAAGTTGCCATTTCCCCCTCCATTCTGTTATTCCAATGACCTATCTTCTATTCTTTCTTCCGGAGGCATTGTGACGTTGCTCTTTTCACTCACCATCTCGATTCGTGAGGATCGTGTTCTTTTCTTGCTTATCCATTTAACCGGAGTGTCGTGTTTTCATTCGAGTTCTCTAATCTTATCAAGTTTTCCCTCCTTTCTCAACTGGAGAGCTGTCTGAAATCCTTCTTACCCATTGTGTCATTCTTTCAATAGTTCCGGAGGCAGTGTGTTGTTGATTTCATCAAGTAACATCCCATCTTCTCAAGTTCATGTTCTATTCCTTCCATGTTCAACCGGAGTACTGCCCGAATTCTTCCCCTCTCATCTTGTTTTAACCGGAGTGGTTTCGAATTCTACCTTGTCCATTAAACTCTTGATTCATGTCTTTGCAGCCTTCAAGTTCTCGTAATGTTCCTTGTTCCTTTTTTTTCTAACGGATTGTTGCAATCTCGTTCTTCTCAGTTGCGCTCTTTCTTTTAAATTGCTCAACCTCTCAAGGTTCTTTGGTTTCACTCATTGGTCGAAGAAGCAACTTAGTTTTACCTTTTTATCTTTCTCTTCCGTTTCTCTCCGGTGCCATTCTAGATCTCGGGACGAGATCCTCTTGTAGTGGTGGAGTGTTGTAACGCCCCGAGACCGACGCTCCAGAAGACTTCCAGCTACTCCGAGTTTCATCGTGTGATTTGTTTTGTTTGTTGCATCATTTGCATTGCATCATGCCATCATGTCATTTTATTAAAAAACTCAACTAAATAAATCGTATGGATTTTTTTTCGATCCATTTAAATCGAGGGAATTCACTCGTGATTTCTCTTTATAACATATTAAAGCCTCTCAATATTATTAGGGAGCTATAATAAAATATTCCATTTTTGGAATTCACTATAACACACTTGCAAAATCCCAATGCTTCTGTTGTCTTAATTCTTGATCTCCAACTTTGCCATTTATTCTTTCATCATCTTCCGGAGCTCCACCAAATATCTCAACATTTTTTACTACTCCTAAAGTCTAGACTCCATTCAAACTCCTTCGGTGCAAGTTAAATAATTTTAGATTTAACTTCTCCTATTTTGTTGGAACCATTTTTGTTGGGTTGGAAATATTCCGTAAAGCCTTACAAATATGTCCCACCATTTTATTCTTGTTCTTGACCTTTCTTTTAATTCTTTTGAATTGCTCTCTATTTTTTTTCTGCTAAAGAGAGAGAGAGAGAGGAGCCCAGCAGCCTGGGCCTCCCATCCTCCCGCGCCGGCCCAAGGCCAAGGCCCAGCCGCCCCCACCAATCCCTCCTAACCCTAGCCCGAACCCCCCTGCCCGATCCCCCACTCTCCCTCGTCTCCTCCCTCGCGCCGCCAGGAGCCATCTCTCCCTCGTTCCCCCGCATCTCTTCGCTCGATCCCTCCTCCTCCTTCTCGCACGCATCGACAGGGAGAGCCCTGCGCCCGATCCTCTCGCAGCCCCAGTCCTCGATCCCCTTCGCTCGCCCGCATCTGCCTCTTCGCCCGATCCCCATCTCCCTCCCGAGCGCCGTTTTTCTCCTCCTCGACGTCGGCGAGTCCAGGCCGCCCAGCTCGCCCCGCCTCGTCCCCGGATGGAACCGGTGTTCCCGCGCCTCCTCCTCGCCAAGTCCCCGTCGCCCGAGCGCTTGAGGAGAGGAGCTCCTCGAGCACCGGCCGCCCCCGCGCCCAACCTCCTCCTCGACGTCGGCCCCGCCACCGAGCACCGCCTCTCTGCGCGGCTCCTTCCCCGCGGCCTCAAGCCCCTCGCCGGAGCTGCGCCTAAGTCCGCCGCCGCATGAAGCCACCAGGCGCCTCGTCCCCTGCCTGGCCCGCTCGTTCTCTGCACGCAGGAGGTGCAACGCCAGCGCCTCGTCTGCCTCCCCTGCTTCTGCCTCGTCCCCGCCGCCGGCAAGCAGCAGCAGCAACCAGGCCGTCCCGCCTCCTCTTCCCCGACGTTGCTGCCTCGCAGGAGCATCCCGAGCCGGAGCTCGTCCGCGAGCAGATCGAGACGCCTTCTCCCGCTCGTCATCGACCTCGCCCTGCCTCTGTCGTTTCGCCAGATGCCGTCCCTGCTGCTGCTAGACCACCTCGGTGCCACCAGGGAGTGCCATGGCCTCCACCAAGACCCTGGGAATCATCGAGAACGCCAAGTACCACTCATGTCGGCAAGACTCGCAAGTCGGACCCTGAACGATCGACGTCTCCTGGACCGTGTACAACTACCGTCACCCCGAAGACGTTGGAATCATCAAGTACCTCTCCGAACGTACGTGTACCACTACCGTCGTCATGTACAACTACTTCCCACGACGACCCGAGAACGGCTACTTCCTCTACATCGTACCGAACTCGATCCGCCCCGAAAACGCTCGCTTCAAAGGTATAACCCGCGACGACCGCGATGAGATGCCCTTGCATGTATGAGATGAACCGTACGTTTGCACCGTGTTCGAATTGTCACTCGTTTTCCATGCCACTAACCCATGGGAACCCGGTAGTCGGGAGCACCCCACCATCTCTAGCATGTTGCGCACATCCGCACGCCTCCTTTTGCACCGGTATCTCCATGAGTTACCGGGACCGGAATGTTGCCGTGGCACCATTTTTGTTTCGCCGCCGTGGCACCCTTTTTGTTCCGCCATGGTGACCAAATGCTTCATAACATGCTCATGTCAACATTTTCATAAAATTGCATAAAACCTGTATATGTCATCCGCATCATGATAACAACATTTAAAATGTTTAAACTTGTTGTTGCATTAAATTGCTAAATGCATATGGGGAATTACCGGATTTGTTGTTTTTATATCTGGCCCCATTTAAATTGTTTAGATGGTATAGTTTATATTATGCTTCACCTCTTGCCATGTTTAACAACAGTTAATATTGTTGGGTAGCTTAAACGAGAGATAACTAAATAATTGATGTGGTGTTCCGTTAACATGCACCTCGTTGCATATTGAGCTCCACTTAACTTGTAGTATTGTTTGTTGCACTTTGCCATGCTATGCCTCATTAAACCGGACATGCATCATACTCGTTTGTGCTTCATGCCATGTTGATGTGTTTGTTGTTTACTATGTTGTTTGTTTCTTTCCGGGTTGCTTCTCTCGTTAGCTTCGGTTTCGTTCCGGAGTTGTGAGGATTCGTTCGTCTACGACCGTTTGTCTTCTTCTTGGACACGTTCTTCTTCCATGCGGGATCTCAGGCAAGATGATCATACCCTCGAAATCACTACTATCTTTGCTATGCTAGTTTGCTCGCTCTTGCTATGCCAATGCTACGATGCCTACCATTTTCTTGTCAGCCTCCCAAATTGCCATGTCAAACCTCTAACCCACCATGTCCTAGCAAACCGTTGATTGGCTATGTTACCGCTTTGCTCAGCCCCTCTTATAGCGTTGTTAGTTGCAGGTGAAGATTGAAGTTTGTTCCTGGTTGGAACATGGAGATGTCGTTCCTTGTTGGGACATATTTACTTGTTGGGATATCACAATATATCTTACTTAATTAATGCATCTATATACTTGGTAAAGGGTGGAAGACTCGGCCTTTTGCCTGGTGTTTTGTTCCACTCTTGCCGCCCTAGTTTCCGTCATATCGGTGTTATGTTCCCGGATTTTGCGTCCCTTACGCGGTTGGGCTATAATGGGAACCCCTTGACAGTTCGCCTTAAGTAAAGCTCTTCCAGCAATGCCCAACATTGGTTTTACCATTCTCCACCTAGCCTTTTCTTTCCCTTGGGTTCTGCAGACTCAAGGGTCATCTTTATTCTAACCCCCCCGGGCCAGTGCTCCTCTGAGTGTTGGTCCGAACTGAGCTGCCTGCGGGGCCACCTCGGGGAAACTTGAGGGTTGGTTTTACTCGTAGCTAGACTCATCTGAGTGTGCCCTGAGAAAGAGATATGTGCAGCTCCTATCGGGATTTGTCGGCACATTCGGGCGGTGTTGCTGGTTTAGTTTTACCCTATCGAAATGTCTTGTTGTACCGGGATACCGAGTCTGATCGGAGTGTCTCGGGTGGAGGTCTATTCCTTCGTTGACCGTGAGAGCTTGTCATGGGCTAAGTTGGGACACCCCTGCAGGGTATTATCTTTCGAAAGCCGTGCCCGCGGTTATGTGGCAGATGGGAATTTGTTAACGTCCGGTTGTAGAAAACCCGAAGTTGACCTTAATTAAAATACATCAACCGCGTGTGTAACCGTGATGGTCTCTTCTCGGCGGAGTCCAGGAAGTGAACACGGTGTTAGAGTTATGTTTGACGTAAGTAGTTTCAGGATCAGTTCTTGATCGCTACTAGCTTCACGATCGTGCCTAGCTTCTCTTCTCGCTCTCTTTTGCGATTGTAGCCACCATATATGCTAGTCGCTTGCTGCAGCTCCACCTCATTACTCCATCCTTCCTATAAGCTTAAATAGTCTTGATCTCGCGGGTCGAGATTGCTGAGTTCCCGTGGCTCACAGATACTTTCAAAACCAGTTTGCAGGTGCCTATGTTACCGAGCAGGTGACGCAACCAAGCTCAAGGAGGAGCTCGATGAAGATCTTGCCCTTTGTGTTGTTTCGTTCTAGTTGATCAGTAGTGGAGCCCAGTTGGGGTCGATCGGGGACCTTTGTCGCATGTGGAGTTCTTCTTTTATTTTGGTTCCATAGTCGGACCTTGATTGTATCTAGATGATGTAATGCTTTATTCATGTAATTGTGTGAAGTGGCGATTGTAAGCCAACTATGTATCTCTTTCCCTTATGTATTACATGGGTTGTGTGAAGATTATCTCACTTGCGACATTGCTTTCAATGCGGTTATGCCTCTAAGTCGTGCTTCGACACGTGGGAGATATAGCCGCATCGAGGGCGTTACACTCCTGTCCTGCCTTTAATTCCTGCACATGTATCATGCCTCGGGGAGGCGTTTAAACTTGCGTTTGGCATTGAGATAACAGTGTGGACTGTAATATTTGCTTTTGAATTCCTTGAAATTTACGCTTTTCCTTCCTACTTGCTTATGTTCTACGCCGGCAGAGCCCGGCCCCGCGCATACCTCAGCCGCCGTTAGCCCCGACCGGAAACCAGGACGGGACCAAGGAGTGAGGGGCTACGTGACAAGTTAGGCTCCTGAGTCGCGATGCTCAGGAGTCCCCCTTGGCGCACGAACAGCAAGTAGGGAGGTTTGATGTGGGTGGATCTATCGTTCTACGTCTGCAGAGCCCGGCCGCGTGCATACCTCAACCGTCGTTAGCCTTTCGGAACTAAGGAGTGAGGGGCTACGTGACCAGTTAGGCTCCTGAGTCGCGATGCTCAGGAGTCCCCCTTGACGCTCAAACGGCCTTCGTACCTTGGCTCCACTCGAGGAGAGACGCGTGATGAACCAGGCCCGGGGGGGCCTGGCTGGGTGGCGTGCGTCTGGGCGTGACCCGGGCGCAGCCCCCGTGCCCAGCCCCCTCGCGCAGCACTCCCGAGGGGAGGTGTTACGATGAGTCTAGACACTGAGCTCTAGGCTCCCTGAGGTTGATGCGGCCCGGGGGCCACCCTCAGTTGTTTATCACCAGCGCGGAGCATAGCGCTTCCGTATGTGTAAGGGCATAGCCGCTCCTCGGCAGTGTCGTCAGCCAGCGCGGAGCATGGTGCTTCCACTGGTACGAGGGAGGGGGCTCCCCTCCGGGAGGAGCCCCCGGGGCGTGTACAGCCCCGCCCTGACACGTGGTTGGCATGGTAGGGCCTGGCGAGGTGTATCTGGGCACCCGTGAGCCAGCGCGGGACTCACGGGGCCCTACCTCTAGGCGGGTTGCGCCTGGCACTGGGCCTTATCTTGTGATGTGTCCCTGCAAATTTGGTTAGATGCCGGCACTCTACGTCCTTGGGTCCTGGCCCTCGAGCTGGTCTCAGCCGTCGCTGGTATGCCAGGTCGCGATGCCATGGACAAGGCCAGAGGGTGAGGGCTGGAGAGCCAGTAAGAGCCCTGAGTCGCGATGCTCAGGTACCCCCCCTTTAACATGCAAGTTGTCGGCATGGAGAAGACGAGGTGCCATGGATAGGCATCAAATAATCAAGCATGGTGGGTCGAACGCATAGCCGGAAATAAACGCAAAAGGGATACATGCCGCTGGGTATGGCCCGAGCGACTTGGGGGATGATGCAGCCCGAGGGGCGCCCCCAACAAGGTAAGCTAACAACATGAAATAAAAGGGATACATGCCGCAGGGCCGGACCCACGCGGCCTGGGAATAATGCAGCCCTGGGGGCGCTCCCAGCTGGAAATGAAACTTGAAAGATGTCACCTGATGATGTTGAGGACGAAGGAGTGTTGGCGTAGCAGACTCGGTGGGCTGCGAAAGCCGATCCTCACGAGCCCCCAGGCCCAGGGGCCTCGGGAGGCTCCGGAGGCGCTGGTGGCTCCTCGCGGACCATCTCCATCTCCGCCAGGCTTGCGGAACGCCTGGCCTCTTGAGCCTCCATGATGCCCCTCATGAGGCACTGGTACATGGCAGCCATGTTCGGCAAGCCGTAAGGCATGCGAACGTAGCTGTGGGGTGGACCTTCGCAGCGCCCCACTCGCGAGGGCCAGAGGCGCTCCAGAGAGGCGACTCGATTGAGCCCTGGTATGTCGATGCAGACGTGCAGCCCACCATCCTCGCCTGGATGGGGAGCCACAGCTAGTAGGCGGCAGCCGCCTTTCATGACTCTTGACTCCTGTAGCTCCTGAATGGCCTTGCTAATGAACTCCTGAGGGTTTGGCTCTCCTTGCCTTACTCCTTCTTGAGGGAAACGTTCTTTGAAACACGCCTCCATGTGGTGCCCAAGCGCCTCCCTCGTGACCTTAGCCAGGTCGGTGGCCCTCCAGGGGAGAGCCCCCGAGCCCTGCCTGAGGAGGGCACCGGGCGCGCTTTCCTATGCGATGGAAGGAGGTTCCCCCTGGGCAGGCGCGGGCCCTGAGGAGCCTGCCTCCTGAGGGGCCGGGCCGGACGATGTCTTCTTCTTCTTGGGGGCGGTCTCGGGAAGCTTCCTGCTTCCGCGATCCGGGTCTTCCTGTGATGTGGCCTGAAAGGCTCGTTCCAGGGAACACACCCCGTCCTTCTCTTCACAGGGCACCGTGATGACTCCGCCACTTCCTGGCATCTTGAGGACGTTGTAGCCGTGGTGAGTTACGGCCATGAACTTGGCCAGCGCTGGGTACCCAAGGATGGCGTTGTACGGCAGGCGGATGTGAGCGACATCGAAGTCGATGATCTCGGTGCGGTAGTTGTCGCGTGCCCCGAAGGTGACAGGGAGGCGGACCTGCCCAATTGGGACCGTGGAGCCGTCGGTGACTCCGGAGAAAGGCTTGGTTGGCTGAAGCTAGTTGTAGGGCACTTGGAGATTGTTGAATGTTTCCACGGACAGGACGTTGAGCCCTGCCCCGCCATCGATGAGGGTCCTGGTGACCACCACGTTGCTGATGATTGGGGAACAAAGCATCGGGAGGACTCCGGATGTGGCCGCACACTTGAGATGATCTGCTGAGCTGAACGTGATGGCGCACGCCGACCACCTAAGAGGGCGCGTGGCTTCGAGCTTGGGGAGGACTGCATTCACTTCGCGGGCGAACTGCTTGAAGATGCGTTGAGAGGCTGGGGCTTGAGCCCCACCCAGGATGCAGGCGATCGCATGCGGCTCCTGGAAGCCCCCAGCCCCCTCGTCCTGATGGCGGTCCTCGTTTCTCCTTGGCTGCGGCGGCAGCGGAGGGAGGCCTGCGTTGTCTTGCGGGCGATACTCGCGAGGCTGATCCCTCCAGTCTCCCTCACGAGGCGGGTCTTGCCAGCGATCCTCGCGAGGTCAATCGTGCCACCCTTGGCGCGGGCAGCGGTCTTCCCAGTGTCCTGCGTTCCTTCCTCCTCCTCGACCGTAGCCCCGGTCACCGTGGTCGGGGCGACGGCCGATCCTTCCTTCTCGCACGGCTCGGAGCTCTTGACATTCGTTGGTGTTGTGGGTGTGGAGGTCGTGGTACACACAGTACCGACTGCCCTTGGAAGATTCGGGCTGATCTCCGCCCCGCTTGGTGTCTGGTTCTGCCGCGAGCATGGCAGCCCCCTTGCGCTTCACATCCTTGGCCTTGGGCTTCTTCTCTTCTGGGTCTGCGGCAAGCAGCTCAAGGAGGGAGAGACGCCTTTCCTCAGCCCTGGCGCCCTTGGTAGCCAAGTTGAACAACTCCAAGGAAGTGCACAGGTCTTCATGCATCGCCAGCTCCTCCTTCATCTTGACATCGCGCACGCTGTTGGAGAAGGCTGAGATGATGGCCTCCTCGGTCACCATGGGAATCTTGAGGCGTGCGTTGTTGAAGCGCTGGATGTACTTCTGCAGGGTCTCTCCGGGTTGTTGCTTGATGCGGCGCATGTCGCTCACGGCGGGTGGCTGGTCGCGAGTACCTTGGAAGTTGGCAATGAAGCGGGTGCGCATCTCGTCCCAGGAGGAGATCGTGCCTGGAACCAGGTTGAGGAGCCAGGTGCGGGCCCCGTCCTTGAGCGCCATGGGAGACCAGTTTGCCATGACCTTCTCGTCTCCGTTGGCAGCTTCGATGCCCAGCTCATAGAGCTGGAGGAACTCCGCAGGGTCGGCCGTGCCGTCGTAACGAGGAGGCAGGTCTGGCTTGAACTTGCCGGGCCACGCGACGCTGCGTAGCTCGGTGGTGAAGGCACGGCAGCCTGCTGTGGCCACGGGAGGCCTTGGGTGGCGGAGAGCTTTGTCTTGCATGTCCCCATGCGCTGCAGCTGGGAGCAGCGCGGGGTCTTGACGTGCGGGAGCAGGAGCATGGTCACGACGTGCTGGAGCAGGGAGCGCCCGAGCAGCTTCTTGCGGGCGAGGGACTTCTTGGCAGATCTGCTCTTGCCGCGCTGGCACCTGATGGAGCAGGTTCCGCCCAGGGACCACGCGCCTTGGAGCCATGGCGCCTTCTTGAGGAGGAGGCGGCTAGGGCGCCCCCGGAGCTTCGTCGCCCGCGCGGGGCGGGGTGCGGTGCAGCGGAACGGACAGCGCAGGAGAGCCCCTTGTGGCGCGGACGAGCTCGGCGACGCGGTCGAGCCATTCTTCGTAGACGTCGTCGATGGGACGGTAGCGTAGGAGCTCGTTTGCCGCGATGAGCGCAGCTCGAGCCTCCATGGGTGCGCGGAGTGCGCGGGACGAAGAACCAGCTGGGGTGAGTGAGGGAATAGCGGTGCAGCCGTCTTGCCGCACGGACGGATGCTGAGACGATGCTTGTTGCTCGTTCCCCGCCGGGCCGGTGGCGGCGTTGATGGTAGGTGACGGGGAACGGCGAGGACGCCCGCCGACAAGAGCCATCTGGGCGACGCGGGAAGCGAGAGCGGCCCGGCGCTCGGCGCGGGCCCGACGAGCGTCAGACATGGACGCGATGGTCGGAGGAGAATGGGATGGTGGAAGACGAATTCCGGCGCACCCCTACCTGGCGCGCCAAATGTCGGATTTCGGGTTCCGGCAGACCCTTGAGGTTCGAACACTGGGGTGCGCGCGGAGATTTTGCCTTCTACCTACCTGCACCCCTCCGCCTCACTAAGATCTAAGCTATGGAAAGAACAGCACAAGAGACACAGGGTTTATACTGGTTCGGGCCATCGTTGTGGTGTAATACCCTACACCAGTGTGTGGTGTGGTGGATTGCCTCTTGGGCTGATGATGATGAGCAATACAAGGAAGAACAGCCTCGCGAGGGTCTGTTCTTGGCTGGGGGGATGAACTGCTAGGAGGCGTTCAGTCGCCCTTCTCTCTCTGTGTGTGTGATGCTACTCGATCCGATCCTGGCTGGTTTCTCTCTTGGCTTCTCGATTCTCCCTTCTTGATTGCCCCTCTACCCTGGGGGTGGCTAGTCCTATTTATAGGCAAAGGCCCTGGGCCTCTTCCCAAATATTGAGCGGGAAGGGCGCCAACAATTGGCCATTTTGAAGGGGAACATCTGGTACACTTATCCTGACTAAAGTTGGTCCTCGCCTGCCAAAGGCTCTGGTGGTGACGCTGGCTTGGGCTCCACAATGACTTCCTCCCTGTCGTTGGACTGGTCTTGGTCTCATTGCACCGAAATGGGTGCCTTTGCTTGATGCTCTCGCCTACGCTTGCTCCCTTTGCACCAAAGAGGAAACGAGGACACTGTGTGGCTGGCGCCCGCTTGGCGCCTTTGGTCGTCATGGCTTGCGTCACGGGCACCTCGTGAGGTACCCCGCCTTGATCTCTCTGCCTCCTCGCGAGCCAGCCTGATGAGGCCGTGCCTGAGGAAGCTCCGTGTCGTCTGCCCCGCGAGGCTTGGCCCCTCGCGAGGGTCTTGGGTCTGTGTTGATGAAGATGGGCCGTGCTAGGCCCCCTTTTGAGCCACGCCGCAGGCCGCAGGCAGGCAAGTCTGGTGACCCCCGTTCCCAGAACACCGACAAGTTTTGACATCCATTTGCCAGAGTTCATAAAATGTGGCAATTGCTAACATGATTCGGACATACTTAAGCATCGCTACGAGTGAGAAAATCTCATCACAGTCAACACCTTGAACTTGTGAAAAACCCTTTTCGACAAGTCGAGCTTTGTAGATAGTAACACTACTATCAGCGTCCGTCTTCCTCTTGAAGATCCATTTATTCTCAACGGCTTGCCGATCACCGGGCAAGTCAACCAAAGTACACACTTTGTTCTCATACATGGATCCCATCTTAGATTTCATGGCCTCAAGCCATTTTGCGGAATCTAGGTTCATCGTCGCTTCCTCATAGTTCATACGTTCATCATGGTCAAGTAACATGACCTCCAGAACAGGATTACCGTACCACTCTAGTGCGGATCTTACTCTGGTTGACCTACAAGGTTCGGTAGTAACTTGATCTGAAGTTTCATGATCATCATCATTAGCTTCCTCACTAATTGGTGTAGGAATCACTGGAACTGATTTCTATGATGTACTACTTTTAAATAAATGAGCAGGTACAATTACCTCATCAAGTTCTACTTTCCTCCCACTCACTTCTTTCGAGAGAAACTCCTTCTCTAGAAAGGATCCATTCTTAGCAACGAATATCTTGCCTTTGGATCTATGATAGAAGGTGTACCCAACAGTTTCTTTTGGGTATCCTATGAAGATGCACTTCTCCGATTTGGGTTCAAGCTTATCAGTTTGAAACCTTTTCACATAAGCATGGCAACCCCAAACTTTAAGAAATGACATCTTTGGTTTCTTGCCAAACCATAGTTCATACGGTGTCGTCTCAATGGATTTAGACGGTGGCCTATTTAACGTGAATGCAACTATCTCTAATGCATAACCCCAAAACGATAGTGGTAAGTCGGTAAGAGACATCATAGATCACACCATATCTAATTAAGTACGGTTACTACGTTCAGACGCACCATTGTGTTGTGGTGTTCCAGGTGGCGTGAGTTGCAAAACTATTACACATTGTTTCAAATGAAGACCAAATTCATAACTCAAATATTCACCTCCACGATCAGATCGTAGAAACTTAATTTTCTTGTTACGATGATTTTCCACTTCACTCTGAAATTCTTTGAACTTTTCGAATATTTCAGACTTATGTTTCATCAAGTAGATATACCCATATCTGCTGAAATCATCTGTGAAGGTCAGAAAATAACGATACCCGCCGCAAGCATCAACACTCATCGGACCGCATACATCAGTATGTATTATTTCCAATAAGTTTCTTGCTCGCTCCATTGTTCTGGATAGTCATCTTGCCTATGAGGCATGGTTCACAAGTATCAAGTGATTCCAAAAGCCCATCAGCATGGAGTTTCTTCATGCGCTTTACACCAATATGACCTAAACGGCAGTGCCACAAATAAGTTGCACTATCATTATTAACTTTGCATCTTTTGGCTTCAATATTATGAATATGTGTATTAGATTCAATAAACCATTTACATTGGGTGTATGACCATAGAAGATTTTATTCATGTAAACAGAACAACAATTATCTCTGACTTAAATGAATAACCATATCATAATAAACATGATCCAATCATATTCGTGCTCAACACAAACACCAAATAACATTTATTTTGGTCCAACACTAATCTCGAAGGTAGAGGGAGTGTGCGATGGTGATCTTATCAACCTTGGAATCACTTCCAACACACATCGTCACCTCGCCCTTAACTAGTCTCTGTTCATTTTGCAACTCCTGTTTCGAGTAACTAATCTTAGCAACTGAACCAGTACCAAATACCCTGGGGTTACTATGAACACTAGTAAAGTACACATCAATAACATGTATATCAACTATACCTTTCACTTTGCCATCCTTCTTATCCGCCAAGTATTTGGGGCAGTTCCGCTTCTAGTGACCATTTCCTTTGCAGTAGAAGCACTCAGTTTTAGGCTTGGGTCTAGTTTTGGGCTTCTTCATGGGAGTGGCAACTTGCTTGTCATTCTTCTTGAAGTCCCCTTTCTTTCCCTTGCCCTTTTACTTGAAACTAGTGGTCTTGTCAACCATCAACACTTGATGCTTTTCTTGATTTCTACCTTCACCATTTTCAACATCGTGAAGAGCTCGGGGTATCGTTTTCGTCATCCCTTGCATATTATAGTTCATCATGAAGTTCTAGTAACTTGGTGATAGTGACTAGAGAACTCTGTTAATCACTATCTTATCTGGAAGATTAACTCCCACTTGATTCAAGCTATTGTAGTACCTAGACATTCTGAGCACATGCTCACTAGTTGAGCTATTCTCCTCCATCTCATAGGCAAAGTATTGTCAGAGGTCTCATACCTCTCGACATGGGCATGAGTCTGAAAGACTAATTTCAACTATTGGAACATCTTATATGCTCCATGGCGTTTCAAAACATTTTTGAAGTCCTGGTTCTAATCCGTAAAGCATAGTGCACTAAACTATCAAGTAGTCATCATACCGAGCTTGTCAAACATTCATAATGTCTGCATTTGCTCCTACAATATTTCTGTCACCTAGCGGTGCATCAAGGACATAATTCTTCTATGCAGCAATGAGGATGATCCTCAGATCACGGACCTAGTCCGCATAATTGCTACTATCAACTTTTAACATAGTTTTATCTAGGAACATATCATAAATAAAACGGGGAAGCTATACGTGAGCAATTGATCTACAACATAGATATGCAAATACTATCAGGACAAAGTTCATGATAAATTTAAGTTCAATTAATCATATTACTTAAGAACTCCCACTTAGATATACATCCCTCTAGTCATCTAAATGATCACGTGATCCATATCAACTAAACCATGTCCGATCATCACGTGAGATGCAGTGGCTTTAAATGGTGAACATCACTATGTTGATCATATCTACTATATGATTCACGTTCGACCTTTCGCTCTCAGTGTTCCGAGGCCATATCTGCATATGCTAGTCTCGTCAAGTTTAACCCGAGTATTCTGCATGTGCAAAACTGGCTTGCACCCATTGTATGTGAACATAAAGCTTATCACACCCGATCATCACGTGGTGTCTCAGCACTAAGAACTGTCGCAACGGTGCATACTCAGGAGAACACTTATACCTTGAAATTTTAGTAAGGGATTATCTCATAATGCTACCATCATACTAAGCAAAATAAGATGCATAAAGGATAAACATCACATGCAATCAAAATATGTGACATGATATGGCCATCATCATCTTGTGCCTTCGATCTCCATCTCCAAAGCACCGCCATGATCTCCATCGTCACCGGCATGACACCATGATCTCCATCATCTTGATCTTTATCAACGTGTCCTCACATGGTCGTCTCGCCAACTATTGCTATCGCATAGCGATAAAGTAAAGCAATTATATGGCGCTTGCATCTTATGCAATAAAGAGACAACCATAAGGCTCCTGCTAGTTGCCGATAACTTTAACAAAACATGATCATCCCATACAACAATTTATATATCATCATGTCTTGACCATATCACATCACAACATGCCCTGCAAAAACAAGTTAAACGTCCTCTACTTGGTTGTTGCAAGTTTTACGAGGCTGCTACGAGCTTAGCAAGAACCATTCTTACCTACGCATCAAAAACCACAACGATTTTTCATCAAGTGTGTTGTTTTAACCTTCCACAAGGACCGGGCGTAGTCACACTCGATTCAACTAAAGTTGGACAAACAGACACCCGCCAGCCACCTTTATGCAAAACAAGTTGCATGTCTGTCAGTGCAACCGGTCTCATGAACGTGGTCATGTAAGGTTGGTCTGGGCCACTTCATCCAACATTACCGGCAAATCAAAATAAGACGTTGGTGGTAAGCAGTATGACTATGATCGCCCACAACTCTTTGTGTTCTACTCGTGCAAATCATCTACGCATAGACCTAGCTCGAATGCCACGGTTGGGGAACACAGTATTTCAAAAAAAATCCTACGATCACGCAAGATATATCTAGGAGATGCATAGCTATGAGAGGGGGAGAGTGTGTCCACGTACCCTCGTACACCGAAAGCGGAAGCGTTTGACAACGCGGTTGATGTAGTCGAACTTCTTCTTGTTTTGACCGATCAAGAACCGAATGTACGGTACTCCGAGTTCTGCACACGTTCAGCTCGATGACGTCCCTAGAACTCTTGATCCAGCAAAGTGTCAAGGGAGAGTTTCGTTAGCATGACTGCATGGTGACGGTGATGGTGAAGTGATCCGTGCAGGGCTTCGCCTAAGCACAACGAAGATATGACCGGAGGCGTAAACTATGGAGGGGGCGCACCGTTTTGTAGCGACCCGACCTCAAACGGTCAAGTCTCTGTGCTTCAGTGTCATCCCTGGATTGGTAATGCTGACACACGCAGTACTCGAAGGATTTATAACAGAGTGGCAATCACACACTTATTACATCGAATGTCTCAAGAGAGAACTTATTACAATAAATATGGCTTAAGGCCATCTAATACGGTAACAGCGGAAGGCTTGGAAGATAAAGTGAGTCCATCAACTCCAACGGCATAGCTGAGTGCATGACAAACAACCTATCGCACCTTACTCCTTGTCTGAAAAGTCGGCAACATGATATGTTGCAGCCCAAAAATGGGTCAGCACATGGAATATGCTGGCAATGTAACACAGGAGAGTAATGATAAATACTATCACTACATGCATATATGGCTGGTGGAGGCTGTATGGTTAATATGTTTTGCGAAAAGCCAATTTTTCCTACAACAAAGGAATATATTTTAATTAACTATCATGGTAGTTAAACAATATTGAGAAGGTCCTCCAACTCAATCCCAATTAAAAGTAATTATCAACCCAACAAATTAATTTTAGAGTGATGAGATCCATATGATAATCCAAGGGCCAGATACTCAAGATGTCCATAACCGGGGACACGGCTAACCATGATTAGTTTATACACTCTGCAGAGGTTTGCACACTTTTCCCCACAAGACTCGATCTCCTCCGTTGTATTTCTCGCACTGCATTTTGTTTGAGAAATGGATGACCGAGACACAGTCTTTCAGAAGCATTTGCTCTCTACTCCGGGCGGACCGGTACACCTACAATCCCCTACATCTGCTAGTCCACCTCTTCAACAGCTCACGCAACCTACTCAACTATGCCAGAGCCCATAATGGCTTGTGGGTGCACACGGAAGTTTCTAGCATGAATAGTCTTATGATCCCTTTGAGCCTGGGTGGCGGACCGTAGGATGATCACACGGTTACTCCGGGATATCATAGGACTACACTGGATTCTCCAGGTGCCCACAAACAATCCACCTAGATGTGTATTAAAGTTGCCACCTTAAGTTGAACCATTAATTAACAACTCACATCTGTCATGGATACACTCAAACCCAACCACGTCTACGAGCATAGCATGGCAATATAAGCATAATGTAGAAGTAACTCCCAAGGGTTTGATAATAAAACAGGTAATAGGTTCTACCTCATTATCTACTTCCCAGACCCACATGTTAAGAGATCCTACTGATGCAGTGTGTGAAGGTTGAAACTAATGCATAAAAATGGGTGATGAAGGGGTATGATCAAAGTGTTACTTGCCTTGCTGACGTTCTGCAAATCCTAAAGACTCGTAGTAGCACGCTTCTCACTCTGGGTGTTCTATCGCAAAAAAAAAATAGCATATGTAAGCAATCAAGCAAAGATGCACGGGTAAATCTCGAATAATAAGATCTAACCGGAAAGTTCAACTGAAGACTCTAGTTTGCAAAAAGAATTAAACCAAACGGAGCAACGAAACTCAAACTGCAAAAGAAACAAGACCCGATTACTAATATGGACTAAAGTCAAATTTTACAGTACCAAGATCTTATTCAAGTTGATTAAACAGAAAGAGGGCTTCAAGACGAAGATCTAGGCGCTTGAATCGCCTGATTCCGGTAAACGAGCGAAAAGATAAACTAAAACAAAAATAGGGCAAAAATCACGATCGAAAATAATCGCGGGAAAACACTGGAAAAAGAAAACTGACGAACAGGCTAACGAACGAACGTTCGCTGTCTGCGGTTAATGGGTGAAAACCGTTTGTTCAAACGAACGTACGAACGGGTGTTCGCTAAGTAACTAAACCGGAAAAAATCGATCTAAAAGAAAATAACCGCGGGTTTAAAAAACCGTACGGTTTTCGGGCAAAAACTGACGGCGGCTTCGGCGGAAGTCCCGCGGCGGCGGCGAGCAACTCCGGCGGGCGGCGGAATTGGCGGCGGGCGGCGGAGATGGTGTCTGGCGGCGGGGCAGTGGGCGGCGCGGGCGGTGGCGAAGTCCGGTGGCGGCGGTGGCGGGTTAGGGTTAGGGTTTTGGCGGCGGGACGGGCTGGTCGGCTGCGGGGGTCGGGGCGCTGGTTATAAAGGTCGGCCGGGCGAGTCCTAGTCGGGCACGACCCGGCTAGATCGGTTGATTTTTTTAAAATAATTCCGCACAGAAAAACAAAGAAAAGAAATACTAACAGACTCCAAAAATGCTGAAATAAATTTTCCCCGTCCTCCAAAAATACGCCGGACAAGGTGAACATTTATTTGGGCCTCTAATGCAATTTTGAAAAACACATATTTGTCCTAATTCAAATAGAATAGCGATAAAACCCCAAATAAAAATACAAATTGATTTTAATATTTTTCCTCCAACATTTCATTTATTCTGGAGAAGTCATATTATCTCCTCTCATATAATTTTAATAGGAAATATTTTTGGGGAAGAAAAATAATTAAAACCAAAGTGATCCTTGTTCCAATATTTGATAAAACTCAAATATGAGAACGAGGGAAAATCCCCAACTCTCTCCGAGGGTCCTTGAGTTGCTTAGGATTTTGAGGATCAGAAGAACGAAATGCAATAAAATATGATATGCATGAATGACCTATGTATAACATTCCAAATTGAAAATTTGGGATGTTACAAACCTACCCGCCTTAAGATGAATCTCGCCCTCGAGATTCGGGTTGGCTAGAAAATAGGTGTGGGTGGTCTTTGCGTAGATCATCCTCTCTTTCCCAGGTGGCTTCGTCCTCGGTATGGTGGCTCCACTGAACTTTGCAAAACTTGATAACCTTGCTGTGGGTAACTCGAATGGCAAACTCGAGAATCTTGATTGGTTTCTCCTCATACGTCAAATCACTGTCCAACTGTATTGCTTCCAGGGGCACTGTATCTCTCAGAGGAATATCGGCCATCTCGGCATGGCACTTCTTTAACTGGGAAACGTGAAACACATCATGAACTCCTAACAGTCCTTCAGGTAATTCCAACTTGTAGGCAACCTCTCCCATGCGCTCCAGAACACGGTACGGTCCTACAAATCTCGGGGCTAATTTTCCCTTAACTCTAAAACGCTTAACTCCTCGCAGAGGTGACACTCGCAGATATGCTCTGTCTCTGATTTCATAGACTACCTCCTTGCGTTTCGAGTTTGCATAACTCTTTTGTTTGGACTAAGCTACCTTCATCCTATCTTGAATCAGCTTAACCTTCTCCTCGGACTCCTTAATCAAATCCGGTCCAAACAACTGGCGGTCTCCAACTTCATCCCACATCAACGGGGTTCGGCATCTTCTTCCGTACAGGGCTTCAAAAGGTGCCATCTTCAAACTGGCCTGGTAGCTATTGTTGTACGAGAATTCCGCGTAGGGTAAATTATCATCCCAACTAGACCCGTAGTCTAGTGCACAAGCTCTCAACATGTCCTCCAGAATCTGATTGACTCTCTCAGTCTGTCCATCTGTCCGCGGGTGAAAAGATGTACTGAACTCTAGCCTGGTTCCTAAAGTCTGGTGCAGTTGATGCCAAAACTTTGAAGTAAACTGTGTTCCTCTGTCTGACGCGATGGTCCTCGGAACTCCATGCAGACATACGATCCTGGTCATATATATCTTGGCCAACTTTGCACTTGTATATGTGGTTTTCACTGGGATAAAGTGAGATACTTTGGTCAAACGGTCCACTACTACCCAGATAGAATCATATCACGATCGGGCCCTAGGTAATCCGGTGATAAAATCCATGCCAAGCTTATCCCACTTCCATTCGGGTATCGGCATAGGCTGTAGTAATCCTGCTGGTTTCTGATGTTCTGCCTTCACTCTCTAACATACATCACATACGGCTACATACTCGGCAATATCCTTCTTCATTCCAGTCCACCATAAATGCTCCTTCAAATCCAAATACATCTTGGTGTTTCCAGGGTGTATCAAGTATGGTGAGTCGTGAGCTTCTTGTAATATCAACTTCCTGATCTCGGCATTATTGGGCACAAAAATACGGTCTTCAAACCACAAGGTGTCGTGCTCATCCTTACGAAAACCTTTGGCTTTGCCTTCACTCATCTTCTCCTTTATATCAACAATTTCTTTGTCATCCTTCTGGGCGTCTCGAATCTTTCCCAACAAGGTTGACTCAACTTCCATAGTTGTAACAAGGCCTTTGGGAACAATCTCTAAACGTAGCTCCCTAAAATCTTCTACTAACTCCTTTGGCAATCCTCCTGTTACTAAGGTATTGGCATAACTCTTTCGGCTCAAAGTGTCTGCTACGACATTGGCCTTTCCCGGATGATAGTGCAACTTCATGTCATAATCCTTTATAAGCTCCAACCATCTTCTTTGCCTGAGGTTCAACTCCTTCTGTGTAAAAATGTACTTCAAACTCTTATGATCCGTGTACACATCACAATGGTTTCCAATGATAAAATGTCTCCAGGTCTTGAGTGCATGTACTACGGCTGCCAACTCCAAGTCATGTGTGGCATAATTCAACTCATGCGGTCGAAGTTGTCGTGAGGCATATGAAACAACTCTTCTCTTGCATAAGTACTCCTCCAAGTCCTAAGCGAGAGGCGTCGCAATACACATGGAAATCCTTGTGTATATCCGGCAGAATCAGCACTAGGGCTATAGTCAAACGTTTCTTCAACTCCTGGAAACTTGCTTCACATTCCTCAGTCCAATGGAACTTGGTGTCCTTCTTCAACAATGTCGTCATAGGCTTCGCAATCTTAGAGAAATTTTCAATGAATCTCCGATGGTATCCGCGAGTCTAAGAAAACTGCGGATCTCTCCAACTGAGGTGGGTGCCAACCACTCAGTTACTGACTGAACTTTGGTGGGGTCTACTGCTATACCTTCTCATGATATAACATGTCCAAGAAATCCAACTTCCTTCAACCAAAACTCACATTTGCTGAACTTGGCATACAACTGATGCTCCCTGAGTTTCTCGAGTACTAAGCGCAAATGCTCCTTGTGTTCCTCTTCATTCTTTGAGTATACTAAAATATCATCAATGAACACCACGACAAACTTATCCAAGAACTCCATGAACACCTTATTCATCATACTCATGAAATAGGCAGGGGTGTTAGTCAATCCAAATGACATAACCGTATACTCATAAAGCCCATACCTTGTGGTAAAAGTTGTCTTAGGTATATCCTTTTCTCGAATCTTCAGCTGGTGGTAACCTGATCGCAGGTCGATCTTCGAAAACACGTTATCTCCTTGCAGCTGGTCAAACAGATCATTGATCATCGGCAGTGGGTACTTGTTCTTGATTGTCACTTCATTCAACACCCGATAATCAACAACCATCGTTAGAGATTTATCCTTCTTCTCAATCAATAGCACTGGGGCTCCCCATGGTGATGAACTCCGTCAAATGTAACATTTCTCCAATAACTCCTTAATCTGTTTCTTGATCTCCTCCAGATCATTCGTGGGCATCCGGTATCGTCTCTTTGATATAGGCCCGGTGCCTGGCAACAGCTCTATCAAAAACTCGATGTCTCGACCTGGCGGCATGCCTGGTAACTCCTCTAGAAATACATCTGGGTAATCTTTCACAACAGGCACTTCCTCTTGAACAACTCCCGTGAGAGAATGTACTTGGGTTCTCCTTGGCGCATGCCTGGATACATACTTGATCCTTTTTCCCTCCGGGGTAGTAAGCATAATTGACTTACTAGCGCAATCGATGTTTCCTCCATACATCGATAGCTGTCGGAGTAATGGGCCACGGGTAGGCTAACCCGACGCCCATAGCCTTTCGAGACATCGGGGCTGACCGCGCCCCTTAGGATGCCAAGGTAAAGAGCCACCTTCTGGAAGCCGGCTGGAGAAATAGCCGGCTGCCCGTAGATGGCCGAGTCCAGAAGGCGAGGTCGAGACAAGCCGACTCCTGCCAGGCGGCTTCCAGAGAAGCCGGCTCTGAGGAGTCGGCCCGCGGCCCCTTCGAAGCCCGTACCCACATCAAGGGGGACGGGATAGGGGATGGCTACAGTGCAGCCCATCCCCTCCCCTTCCTAAGGGCTGGCGTGGCCATAGTGTGTTGTACCAATGAGGAGCCCCGCCCGGCGCGGCACTGTTGCCATCCCAGCAGTGACATCATTACAGGCAGGCGGAGTCCTGCTCCCACGACGGCCTGTCGGTACGACCCAAGGACGACGGGCCCCACCAGTCAGCGAGAGTCCAGAAGATGGCGAAGAGCCCTACCAATCGGACCCGATGGGAGTCGGCCCCTAGGAGTCGGCCAGCTCATCCCACGGGCCCCATGCGCCCTTAACTAGACATGACGGGGAGTACCTACAGTAATCGCCCGCCATGACGGTGGTGCTGTAGCCATGATTCTTCGACCAAGCCTGCATCATTAGAAGCGGCGCTACAGTGATCAGCAGCCGGTAAGACCCCAAGCGGCGGGTACAGCCTGTCGGCTCCATACCAGACCAGTCGGCAGGGCCCCCCAATCGGTCGGCCCCCCAATCGGCGGAGAAGTCGGCGGCCGAAGAGACTGACGGCTAGGCCTGCGCCCAGTCATATTACCCTTGTACCCCTGGGGGGTAGGCCTATATAAACCCCCCAGGGCACCCACGCAAAGGGTTCGGACCCATTAGAACTAGACCAGAGATATAGGAAGGAGAAAGCTAGCCTTGCCTTCTCCTACCTCCAGCATACAGCTCGAGGAGCACCCTTGTACTCACTTTGCCTTAGTGATCATGCGGAGACCCCGCAGAGCAGGACTAGGGGTGTTATCTCCTAGGAGAGCCCCGAACCTGGGTAAAGTACGCCAGCATTCGTGTCTAAGCCTAATCCCGCTTCCGGGCACCGGCGATGTTCTACTCGCTCCCACCATGATAAGTCATCCTTTGGCATATGTCGCACCCAACCCCCGACATTTGGCGCCCACCGTGGGGCGAGGTGCACCGTCGTCCGGAGACCTGTTCTAGACGGGAACCCTTTTTCTCCCTGGCGAGCACAGCCAGCCCGGCATGCCAGACGGAGTCTACGCCAACGCGCTGCTTGGCGCCGAAATCGCCCGCGCGGCCAGTTGCCTCACCGATCTTGTCGGCGAGGTCCGCCTCTCCGACGAGCCCGCATCAGACGCGGGCACAGGCGGCCCCGAGAGCCTCCTCGCGGGCCTCCTCGACCAACTCCACGTCGCCAGCGAGCCTGCTGTGGACTTGGAGTCCGTAGGCTCCACCGACCCGATGCTGGTCGACTCCGACACCGCGTCGCTCGACTCGTTCCCCACCAACGTGGTGGTCTACGACGAGCCGCTCCCTCGCGCAGAGAGCGGCAGAAGCACCGTCACGGAGGTACTTGTCATCGGTCATGGCGAGCACTCCGACGGAGGTGCTCGCGACCCACTTGATGCGGCACTACAAGACCTGACCGCGCCCATTCCCGAAGACACCGACGCCGAGACGCTGGAGGCGCGCCGCCTTCAGCTTGTCGAAGGCGCCAAGAAGCTGGCCAACATGAGACACCTGTCGGAGGCCTATCAGCGTGAGATGGACCGCGCTGTGGGCGGTACGTCAGCTCCCGCCGGGCCCAGCCGCCTTGGCGTAGTCCAGCAGCGCGGCGTGGCCATCGCCAACCTGTTCGGGGCAGATCGCCCCGTCTATGCCATGCCGGCGGAAAACATCCGAGCTGCCCAAGCGGCAGCAGACGAGCTGGACAAGTTCGAGGGCGAGGAGCGTCGCCTAATGGCGGAGCGCGTTCAGCGGCTCCTCACGCGGCTGCCGATCAGAACGAGGCCGGCTGCTGCACCGACGCGCTGCATCGGTAGAATGACGACCTACATCCCCACCGATACCAAGGCGCGACATCTCGGACGCCAACTGGTGGTGTCCGTGGAAGAAAATACAAGGAGTCGGCTGCTAGCCACAGTTGGACTCGTATCACCATAGAGCGCGACCAAGACAGCCGCCCTAGAGCAGTGGAACGACGGGACGACTGTCCGCCTCCTCCCCCTCGCAGGGAAAGGCGAGTCTCCCTGCCGCCTGTTGACCACCCAACACTCGGCGGCCGCCTTGGCCACCGAGAGGGAGTCGGAGAGAATGATGCCAGCCACCGGATCGACCGTCTCCACCGATCCCTGGCGCTTGAAGAAGAAGATGAGTTGGGTCCGCCGTGTTTCGGCCGCATTCGAGACGAGCCTTTCCCCAGAGGGTTCACACTCCCAAGAGACACACCCAAATACACCGGCTCTATGAAGCCGGAAGATTGGCTGGTTGACTACTCCACAGTCGTCAACATAGCAAACGGCAACAAGCGTGTTGCCGTGAAGTATGTTCCGCTCATGCTCCAGGGCGCGGCCTGGACTTGGCTGAACAGCTTGAAGCCCCGCAGCATCAACAGTTGGGTCGACTTCACCGATGCCTTCGTCCGCAACTTCACCAGCACGTACAAGCGGCCTCCCAAACCGCGCCAGCTTTCCTTGTGCGTGCAAGGCCCCAACGAGTCAACTCGCGACTACCTCACGCGCTGGGCCGAGCTCCGTAACTCCTGCGAGGGCGTGCACGAGGTGCAGTCCATCAAATACTTCACCGCCGGGTGCCGAGAGGGCACCCTCCTCAAGCACAAGCTCCTCTGTGACGAGCCAGAGAACCTCGACGAGCTGCTGATCATAGCAGACAAATATGCCACGGCCGACTCCTCCATGAAGGCAGAAATCCAAGTTAGTGTGACTGGCAAGGTGGCTCCTCGGGCTCCTCGAACCCCGGCCAGAGACGCCAGTCAGTGTCAACAACAAAACGACCACAAGCGCAAGGCCATGCAGCCGGCTTCCACCAGCCGATAGGTGGCAACAGTCGAAGACCAGCAGTCGGAAGGGCCACCTCTGCCCAAACGACAGAAGGGCGGCAAGCCCAACTGGTTGCCGGCTTTATCATATGAGCAGACTTTGGATGCTCCCTGCAAATTCCATAGTGGTGCGAAGCCGTCCAACCACATCACTCGAAAGTGCCACTGGCTCACCAGGATCATCAAGGGAGATGGCCTCATGCATCCCCCGCCTGCTGGGCAGCCGCCTCCTCCCCCGCCCCAGCAGCCGACGGTCAGACCAGTCGGCACAATACAAGACGAATACCCAAAAGAGCATGGAGCCTATGTCATCTTCACCAGTGTGGCCGATGATCGACGCAGCAGGCGGCTGCAGCAACAAGAAGTAAATGCAGTAGCATCAGAGACCCTAGAGTTCATGCATTGGTCTAAAAAGCCCATCAGCTGGAGCAGAGCTGACCACCCAGAGGTGATGCCTAAGCCCGACTCCTATGCCTTGATTTTGGACGCCACCTTTGCCACGGACAAGCGAGCAGCTCGCTTCTCCCGAGTCCTGATAGACGGCGGCAACAGCATTAACATCCTATACAAGGATACCATGGAGAAATTAGGAATCAGACATAGGCAGCTTCAGCCCTGCCGGACAGTATTCCATGGCATAGTTCTTGGCCTTTCCTGCTCACCAATCGGTAAGATTCTGATAGACGTCCTCTTTGGAGACAAAGATCATTTCCGCCGGGAGTCAATATGGTTTGAAGTGGTGGACCTTGAGAGCCCATACCATGCGTTACTTGGCCGGCCTGCCCTGGCCAAGTTCATGGTTGTCCCCCACTATGCCTACCTCAAGATGAAGATGTCGAGTTCCAAGGGGATTCTGACCATAGCTGGCATCTACAAGAAGTCGTCTACCTGCGCAGCAGAGAGCAGTCAATTAGCCGAGTCCCTCGTGATCGCAGCTGAGATGCGGCTCCTTGACTAGGTTGTGGCGATGGCAAGCAAGCAGCCAAAGATGTCGCCCGATCCCAAGGAGTCAGAAGTTGAGGGCTCGTTCAAGCCGGCCAAAGAAACAAAGAAGATACCCTTGGATCCAGAGCACCCGGAGAGGTAGGCTGTCATAGGTACAAACCTCGACAACAAATAGGAAGGCGAGCTCGTCGATTTCCTCCATGAGAATCGGGACATCTTCGCATGGTCCCCCAAAGACATGCCAGGTGTCCCGGCGGATTTCGCCGAGCACAAATTACATGTCCGGTCTGATGCCAAGCCAGTCAGGCAGCCCTTGCGCCGCCTGTCAGAAGAGAAGAGAAGAGTCGTCGGAGAAGAAATTGCCCGGCTGCTGGCAGCCGGCTTCATCATGGAGGTGTTCTTTCCAAAGTGGTTGGCCAACCCGGTCCTTGTGCTAAAGAAGAACAAGCAGTGGCGTATGTGTATTGATTACACCAGCCTCAACAAAGCATGCCCCAAGGACCCGTTTGCTTTACCAAGAATCGACCAAGTAATAGACTCCACGGCCGGATGCGAGCTGTTGAGTTTTTTGGATGCATATTCAGGATACCACCAGATCAAGTTGAACCCGGCTGACAGACTGAAGACCGCCTTCATCACACCATTTGGAGCCTTCTGCTACTTGACTATGACGTTCGGCTTGAGGAATGCCGGCGCCACCTTTCAACATTGCATGCAGAAGTGCCTCCTCAAGCAACTCGGCAGAAATGCCCATGTTTACGTGGACGATTTGGTGGTGAAGACGGAGAAGCGTGGAACGTTGCTAGAAGATCTCAAGGAGACCTTTGAGAACTTGCGTCGATTTCAAATCAAGCTCAACCCAGAGAAATGCGTCTTCGGAGTACCAGCCGACCAACTTCTTGGCTTCCTGGTCTCTGAACACGGCATAGAATGCAACCCTGTGAAGATCAAGGCCATTGAGAGGATGGAAGTACCCAGCTGACTGCTGGATGTACAGAAGTTCACCGGCTATTTAGCATCCATCAGCCGATTCATTAGTCGGCTGGGCGAGAAGTCTCTCCCCCTATACCAACTCATGAAGAAGACCACTTTTTTGAGTGGAACCACAAGGCTGACGAAGCTTTTCTCTAGTTGAAGAAGATGTTGACTACTCCACCTGTCCTGGTGGCTCCGACTCCTAAGGAGCCCATGCTCCTATACATCGTTGCCACCAGCCGAGTGGTCAGCACAGTCATCGTGGTAGAGCGCAAGGAGGAAGGCAAAGCCCTACCAGTCCAGAGACCGGTATATTATTTGAGTGAAGTACTGTCGACCTCCAAGCAAAACTACCCCCACTACCAGAAGATGTGCTACGACGTGCAGTTTGCCGCCAAAAAATTAAAATCGTACTTTCAAGAGAATCCAATCACTGTGGTCTGCACAGCTCCACTGGCCGAGATCATTGGAAGCCGAGATGTTTTGGGCCGAGTGGCCAAATGGGCCATAGATCTGCCCCCCTACACCATCTACTACCAGCCTCGCACCGCCATCAAGTCACAAGCGCTGGCTGACTTCCTTGTCGACTAGGCCGAGACCCAGTACTTGCCGCCAGCGCTCGACTCCACCCATTGGCGGATACATTTTGACGGCTCCAAAATGCGCACCAGCTTGGGAGCCGGCATTGTCCTCACCTCTCCCAAAGGCGACAAGCTCAAATATGTGCTGCAAATCCACTTTGCCGCCTCCAACAACGTCGCTGAATACGAGGCACTCATTCACGGGCTCCGGCTTGCCAAAGAGCTCGGCATTCGCTGGATCCTGTGCTATGGGGACTCCGACTTGGTGGTACAGCAGTCGTCAGGCGACTGGGACGCCAAAGATGCAAACATGGCGAGCTACCGCTTCCTCGTATAGCAACTTAGTGGATATTTTGAGGGATGCGAGTTTCTCCATGTGCCAAGAAATGACAACGACCAAGCAGATGCCCTGGCACGAATCATCTCCACCCGTCAAGCAATACCAACCGGCGTCGCCCTTCAGCGCCTTCTCAAACCGTCTGTCAAGCCATCACCAGAGTCAGATTCTATCTTCGTGTCGGCTCCTCCTGAAGTAGTCGGATCCGAGTTGAGAGCTCAATCAGCCGGCACAGGAGTTCTGACGGACGGCCCGGGGGTCGTAGCAGTCGCACCTGACCCGAGGACTGCAGCGACTAGCCCGGGGACTTCAGAACTCGGCCCGAGGACTGCACCAATCGGCCCGGGGACTTCATCGACATAGCAAGAGGCTGCCGACTCCAACCCGCCGCCTCCCAGCCCAGCCGCCCTTGTCCAAGTTGCAGTCCTGAAAGTTGCAGAAGTCGCAGCACCTTCATGGGCCCAGCCCATACTCAATTTTTTGGTGAACAAAGAGCTACCAACTGATGAGATCTCGGCCCGGCAAGTGCAACGTCAGGCAGCAGCCTACAACATTGTCAATAGAGAGCTCATGAGGCGCAGTGTCACTAATGTCTACCAGCGTTGTGTGGAGCCGGAGCAAGGCCAAGCGATTATCAAAGACATCCATCAAGGCGAGTGTGGACACCACGCGGCTTCAAGAGCACTCATCGCCAAAGCCTTCCGCCATGGTTTCTTCTGGCCGACTGCTCTTGAAGACGCCAAGGAATTGGTCCAAAAATGCAAAGGGTGCCAGAAGTTTCGTTCCAAGCCACATCAGTCGGCTTCTGCGCTCAAGACTATTCCCATTGCCTGGCCCTTTGCTGTCTGGGGCCTGGACATGGTGGGACCATTCAAAACAGCGCGAGGCGGCATGACCCATCTGCTTGTCGCGGTGGACAAGTTCACTAAGTGGATAGAGGCCAAACCAATCAAGAAGCTGAACGGTCCGACTGTTGTGACTTTCATCTCCGACATCACCATCAGATACGGCATACCGCACAATATCATCACCGACAACGGCACAAACTTTGCCAAAGGTGCCTTGGCCCGTTTCTACGTGACGCAGGGCATCAGACTGGACTTAGCGTCCGTTGCCCATCTGCAGTCAAATGGACAAGTAGAGCGAGCAAACGGCCTCATCATGTTCGGCATCAAGCCTCGACTGGTCGAGCCTCTGGAGCGTTCGGCCGGCTGTTGGCTCGACGAGCTACCGGCCGTCCTCTGGAGCCTGCGCACAACTCCAAACAAGTCAACCGGCTTCACGCCCTTCTTCCTCGTCTACGGTGCCGAAGCCGTCATCTCAACAGACATAGAGTTCGACTCCCCTCGAGTCACCATGTACACCGAAGAGGAGGCAGAAGAAGCACGTCAAGACGGTGTCGATCTGCTGGAAGAGGGCCGGCTGTTGGCACTCAGTCGGTCCAGCATCTACAAGCAGAGCCTGCACCGATATTATAACTGGAAGGTCAAGCCGAGATCTTTCCAAGAGGGAGACCTTGTGCTCCGGCTGATCCAGTGAATAGCCGGTCAGCACAAGCTCTCAGCGCCTTGGGAAGGCCCCTTCGTCATCAGCAAAGTGCTAGGCAACGACTCCTACTACCTGATCGACGCTCAGAAGCCTCGAGCACGCAAGAGGGACGATTGCGGCAAGGAGACGAAACGGCCGTGGAACGCAAACCTCCTCCGAAGATTTTACAGTTAAAGCAGTATGTACCATGCTACCTTTTGTATTAAGTACGAAGACTCCGGGTCCCCCGAGACGAGCTCGGGGACTGCCCTCTTTTATCTATATGATAAGAATTATGCCCATAAGTATGTTATTTTTTATGCCGCTTGGCACCGGGCCCGACTAGTCGGCCCGGGGACTTGCCGCCTTGCACTACGAAATGCTTCCTACAGCCGGACAAGTAATGTGTGGCACCTAAGCCGTCTCCTGCCAGAAGCCGCAGCTCAGAGCGACTATACGGTGGGCAGGAGTAAGGTAGAAAGGGTGCCCATATGAAAAATGGCTAAGGACACAAGCATGGGCATAGTTTAAGCTGGCTTCCCGCCTCTTACGACCGACTGTTGAGCAGCCGGCTCACCATGTTCTACTTAACTTGCCAAAGAACTCTAAACGGCTAAGTACTTGCCTTCCCCAAGGAAGCTAAGTACTTGATCCAGCAACAGTCCGCGGAGCGGCTGTCTGACTGGCAAGACGACAACCAAGGGAAGGCGGCAAAGGAAAAAAGGCAAAGAGCAACATGCAAGAAGAGATAGAACTCGGAATGTATTTACATAGCAAAGGCCTTTGGCCAATCTTCAAACAGCAGTTCAAGATACACCCCGCGGGTGGAATTGTGCAAAATTAACAAAGTTCATCGAGACCGATAAGCAGGTATAAACAAAGGTAAAGTGGCACCTAGGAAGCAGCAAGTGGGCTTGGTGGAACGGCGGAATCGGCGGCGCCAGCTGGTGGAGCGGCCGGCTGGGAAGTCTCCGCTTGGTCGCCTCCAGTGGTAGTCGGCTCGGTTGGGCGTGGCTCATTGTTGGAGGCATGGTCGAGCTGAGGCTGGCCGTCTGCTCCGACCTCCGGCGCCTCCCCTTCACCTTCCTCCTCCGCCCCGCCTTCTTCCTCGCCACTGGATTCGATCACCTCCGCTGAATCCTTGCCGTCAGCCAGATTCATCCTGAACCATTCCGACGGCGCCTAGTCGCCATTCTCAGCCCGCTCCGGGACGAAGACGCTGGTGTCGGTGTACCCGGCGATCGACGCTGCACGCTTGACGAGGTCATATTCCACGACCACCAACTCCGCCTGAGCTTCTAGCCGGAACATGGCTAGCTAGGCTAGACTCAGCCCAGGATACCACGCCTTGACAAACTCTAAGGCCCGATGCGCTCCAGCCCGAGCCGAAGAGCCCTTCCAGGCCTCAAGACGGCCAGTCACTACCTCCAGCCAGTCGGCAGTCCGACTTGGGGTGCGCGGTGCCTGCATGTCCGACCACAGGGCGGCGATCGCCTGGGCGCTGACACGTTGAAGCCGGCGCAGCATCCGGTGAGCCGGCCGAAGATGAGCCTCAATGCTTAGGATCTGCTCATTAAGGGTTCGGGGGGCGTCTGCGGTGATCTTCGCGCCATCCGCCCTCCACCCTTCACGATCAGCCTCGATGGCCTGGTTGGCGGCGTTTGAGTGGCCAGGAAAGAAGCCTGCCAGGACAAGAAGGCAAAGAGCCAAATTAAAGATTAGAAGCCAGCTCGACCAATAGCCGGCAGCTCAAAGAAGGAAAGTGAGGAGGGACTCACCGTCGACGAGATCCTCAATCTCATGGAAGCCGGAGGCCGGCATCGCCTCCTTGTTGGTCCAGGAGGAGCACTCGGACGCGAATTCGGCAAGGAGGGCGGTCTCCTTGTCCTCCGCCTCTTTCTGGGCCTTCTTGAGCAGCTCCTTCTGTTCCAACAGCTGCGTGACCAGCCGGTCGCGCTCCTCAGCCAGCTGGCCGCACTCCTCCTCCTTGGTGCGCAGGGCAGTGTTGGCCTCGCCCAGCTGCTGCTGCAGGGCGGTGTTGGCCTCTACAGAATAAAGAAGAGAACAAGGTGTTAGTCACCAACAAGGAAGAATAGTCGCCGAGGAGATCCGGCCTGACTGCTCGGCAGTCGGCCCGAATCTCTGGGACTACAACCCGCAGGTGCGCTAGCGCGCCCCCACAAGAAGGAATAGGACTCACTTCGGCTTTCCGACAAGTCGGCGGTCCACTTGGCTAGCTCCTCGACGTTAGCGTTGAAGGTGGTCATGCAAAGATTGTGGTAGTCCTGTGACAAAATTTCATACAAGTGTTAGTACTTGGAACTTGCCGATCAGAGTTCCGGGCTGCCTGCTCAGCAGCCGGCCCGAAACTCGGGGACTACACCCAGTGGGTGCGCTGGCGCGCCCCCACCAAGAAGAACAAAAAACAGAGACAAAGAAGAAGGGAACGTACCCGGATGGCCTCTCGCGATGCCAGATACGCCTTGGTGCAGTTCTTGATGGCATCGCCCTCGGCTGGGATCTTGGCTTGGACGTCCAGAAGCGCCCGGTTCAATGGGCCCGTCCTGCCTCCCCGCACCCACCCAGTGGGCTTGGCGCTCGTCGCCTCGGTGTCCGGGATCGTGGAGCTCACGGCGCCGGTCTCTAGAGGGCGCAACGCCGAAGCCGCCTTCGCGAGACGGCGACGCGTCAGTGTGCCGACCTGGAGAACTAGGCCCGCCACCACCTCGTCTTCAGTCGGCGGCACCGGCGGGTCCGCCGGCTGCTCGCCTTGCGCGCCCCTAGATGGCGGCGGCGGCACGATCATGTCTGGCATGGCGGTGTCACCGCCATCCCTCTCCATGACCGGGTTCTCGGCACCAGCCTCCCCAGTCTGCGCCGTGAACTCCGGGAGTGGCGGCGCGGAGTTCAGAGGAATAACAAAAACCGCCGACTGGTGGTGCGCGGCTTCTTCAGCTCGCTTCTTCACCGCGTCGGTGGCCTCGGCCTCTGCCAGTCTCTTCTTGGCGGCGGCCTCCGCCTTCTTCAGTCGGGTGGCTTCCTGCTCTTCACGCACCTCTCGTGCGTTCCGCTCTATCGCCTCCCGGAGGTCGGCGGCAGGGTCAATCCGCCGAGTGGTGGCGGAAGTCTCCGCCAACCCCACGATGGAGGCGGCAGTGACCTTGTCAAGAGAGGGGGGAGCCCTGGACCCAAGGGCGACAAGCAAGCAAACTCAGACAAGATCAATGAAAGAAAAAATGAAAGCGCAAGAAAGGTAGCACTTACGCGGAGACCAGCAGTGGCTTCTTCACTTCCTTGCGGAAGCGGTGGGCCTTTGCGGCTGCCTCGTCTCGCTTTGTCGCCACGGCCAAGCCCTTGGGCTTCTTCGGCCGGCTGCCGAACATGCTCGGCGCGGCCCTGCGCTTCTTCACGCCGCCTTGAGCGTCCGGCACGGCAGAAGAGCTCGCGCCGGGCTGGCCGGCTCTTGGCTGGTGGCGTGGGGCAACCTCCTCCGCGTCATCGTTAGGCCAGTCCTTGAAACTGGCCCTGAGCCTTGGGCCGCCCACTTTGCTGCTTCCTCCCTCGGCGTCGTCCTCCAAGGCCACCGCCCCCAAGTCGGGGTCGTCGACATCGCTCTCCGCTCGGTCAGGGAGGAATTCGCGGGCCGGCCCCATAGTGACGGCTGCCGGTTGGAGGAGGGGGTTCTGACCAAAGCCGATTGGTCAGATTGGACAAGACGGACTCGGCGGCAAAGGACTCAAAGAAAAAGGAAAAGAAATAACTCACCATGGGCGGAGGGTTGGCGCGTGAATACGGCTCCTTGCCGAACTGCCACTCTCCCGTGAGCTCGCAGTTCGCAAGGTAGTTCACCATGTGGGCTACCTCTGCGTGAGCATCTCCTTGGTGCACAGATGACTCGGGTCCCGATGCCCGCTCATCTGGCAAATCATGTGGGGGCGACTTTGGAGTGGGAGCACTCGGCGCGCCACGAAGGCAGCCGGCAAATCCGGCCCGGTCAAGCCCTTCGACTGCGTCTGCACTCGGAGTCATGCGATGGCGCCGGCTCCTACGGGCGTCAGCGTCCTGGCCCGATACGACCAGTTGGGCTGTCTCCCAGCCGGCGGGCCGGCCACGTAGGCCGGCAGATTGACTCAGTCGCCCTCCGCGAAGACGCTCTTCACGTAGAAGTATGACCACTGCCACATCTTCACCGACTTTATCAGCCGGATGGGGGGAAACGGGTTGTCGGCCCCCGACCTCCGCACGACAATGAACGCGCCACATTGAGCCAGCACGCCTGCGGCTTGGGTGCCGAGCTTGGAGTAGAAGAACTCCCCCCAGAGCTTGATGGTGGGGAGAATGCCGAGGAAGCCTTCGCACAAGGCGACGAAGGCGGACAGCAGCACCACCGTGTTGGGGGTGAGGTGGTGCGGCTGGAGACCGTAGAATTCGAGAAAGGCGCGGAAGAAGCCACTCGTCGGAAGGCCAAGGCCGCGTAGGCAGTGCGAGCGGAAGACGACCCACTCACCCTCCTCCAGCGCCGGAGAGATTTCCTTCTTCAGCGCGAGGCGGACCCTCACGAAGTCCTTGCCAGGCAGTCGCCGTGTCATGCAGAGGAAATCTATGTGATCATCGTGAACTTCCAAACCGTCCCAGGTGCCGGAGTGCACCACGGGGGGCGTGGCGGCGGAAGAATAGCTCATCGGGAACGGATCACCATGGCGCTCAGCGTAGCTGGGGGCACGGCGGCGAGAGGAAGAAGAGGAGGAAGCAGTGAGGAGGAGGGGCGCGCGTGCTCTGCCGCTCCCCCTCCTCCCCCTACTTATAGACCGGTGGGCTGTGAAGCCGAGGGGGCGGGTGTGGGATTTACTGCGCCCACTACCCCACGCCCCCCACGTTTATCGCGCAAAGTTACTGCACGCAGTAACTCTGCGGGAATCTCAACCATCCACCCCGGCCGCAGCGGATCCACTCGCGTGTCGAGGCGGGGTAGTGGCGGGCCCCGCATGTAGGAGTGTCCCGTCGCGCGCGTGGGTGGGCAGACTGCCTGGCCGCTCGTCACCACGTGACAGGCCCGAAATGGGCGGCGGCCTGGAAGCTTAGCTAGCACGCCACTTGGATCTTGTCGAGGCGTTCGAAAAATTTGGACAAGTCAGATTGGGTGAGTCCGACTCCTGCCAGTCGGCCCGGCAGAAGTCGAACGAAGCTTCGCCTCAAGCACTTGGAGAAAGGAAACTGCTGAGGCTCGTCGACCAGTCGCCCGTGGCGCCTCACCAGCTTCGGGGACTACTGTCAAAGTAATGGGCCACGGATAAGCTAACCCGACGCCCATAGCCTTTCGAGACATCAGGGCTGACCGTGCCCCTCAGGATGCCAAGGTAAAGAGCCTCCTTCTGGAAGCCGGCTGGAGAAATAGTCGGCTGCCTGTAGACAGCCGAGTCCAGAAGGCGAGGTTGAGACAAGCCGACTCCTGCCAGGCGGCTTCCAGAGAAGCCGGCTCCGAGGAGTCGGCCCGCGGCCCCTTCGAAGCCCGTACCCACATCAAGGGGGACGGGACAACGGGTGGCTACAGTGCGGCCCATCCCCTCCCCTTCCTAAGGGCTGGCGCGGCCACAGTGCGTTGTACCAACGAGGAGCCCCGCCCGGCGCGGCACTGTTGCCATGCCAGCCCTGACATCATTACAGGCAGGAGGAGTCCTGCTCCCACGACGGCCTGTCTGTACGGCCCAAGGATGACGGGCCCCACCAGTCAGCGAGAGTCCAAAAGACGGCGAAGAGCCCTACCAATTGGACCCGATGGGAGTCAGCCCCTAGGAGTCAGCCTGCTCATCCCACGGGCCCCACGCGCCCTTAACCAGACATGACGGGGAGTGGCTACAATAATCGCCCGCCATGACGGCGGTGCTGTAGCCATGATCCTTCGACCAAGCCTGCGTCATTAGAAGCGCGGCTATAGTGATCAGCAACCGGCAAGACCCCCAAGCGGCGGGTATGGCCTGTTGGCTCCGTACCAGACCAGTCGGCGGGGCCCCCCAATTGGTGGGCCCCAGCAATCGGCGGAGAAGTCAGCGGCCGAAGAGACTGATGGTTGGGCCTGCGCCCAGTCATATTACCCTTGTACCCCTGGGAGGTAGGCCTATATAAACCCCTCAGGACACCCATGCAAAGGGTTCGGACCCATTAGAACTAGACCAGAGATATAGGAAGGAGAAAGCTAGCCTTGCCTTCTCCTACCTCCAGCATACAGCTCGAGGAGCACCCTTGTACTCACTTTGCCTTAGTGATCATGCGGAGACCCCGCAGAGTAGGACTAGGGGTGTTATCTCCTAGGAGAGCCCCGAACCTGGGTAAAGTACGCCGGCGTTCGTGTCTACGCCTAATCCTGCTTCCGGGCACCGGCGACGTTCTACTCGCTCCCACCATGATAAGCCATCCTTTGGCATATGTCGCACCCAACCCCTGACAACAGCCAATCCATTCCTAGTATCACATCCAATCCTTGCGACTCCAGAATTATCAAGTCAGTGGGGAAAACATGACTACCTATGGTTAATGGCAACTGAAAACATCCACTGCTTGCCATATACTCGGCTCCAGTGAGGTTACTAGCATAGGTGTCTTAAGAACTCTAGTGGGCAACTTATGCTTATCCACAAATCCCCTTGATACGTATGAATGCGATGCACTAGTATCAAAAAGAACGATTGCAGTAAATGACTTAACTAAAAACTTACCGATAAGTGCATCTGGTTGCTCTTCAACCTCCTCCACGTTCACGTGGTTCACTTGTCCTTTGTTAAATGGATTGGGTTTCTTCCCAGAGCTCCCATTACCATTTCCATTCTTCGCTTCAGGGCACTCTGTGGCATAATGTCCAGTTTTCCCGCACTTGAAACAAGTAACGTGGCTTAGGTCCCTCTTGTCAGGTGTGGCTGGATTGGAACGGTTCTGATTGCTGCTTGATCCATTCCCATTCCTTGGGCCAGTATGATTATGGGTACTTCCTCCATTGTGACTGTGGCCTCCATGGTTATGGGTAAGCCCTCCCGAGTTCAGGGTAAAGCGAGGCTTCTGCTGAGCTCTTGAATTGTACTTCCCTTGTCCATATTTCCTCTTGCGGCTCTCTATCTGCTGCTGCTTCCCTTCAATCATGAGAGCTTTATCTACCAACTCCTGGTAGTTGTTAAATGTTGTCACCATTAACTGCATACTCATCTCATCATTCAGCCCTTCCATAAACTTCTCCTTCTTCGCGGCATCTGTGGCCACATCATCTGGAGCATAGTGGGATAACTTACTAAACTCCTCCACGTACTGGCCTATAGTATGGTTCCCTTAGCATAAGTTGTGAAACTCACGCTTCTTCATGCTCATAGCTCCAGTGGATACGTGGGTTGTGCGGAATGCTTGCTGAAACTGCTCCCAGGTGACATTGGCTATAGGAAAAGTGGTTGTGTAGTTCTCCCACCATGCGGCTGCTGGTCCATCCAATTGGTGTGCGGCAAAACACACCTTCTCCGCATCTGTGCAACCTGCGGTGGTCAACTCCCTTCCAATCCTGCGTGGCCAATCATCAGCAACTATTGGCTCGATGCTACTGGAAAACACCGGCAGCTGCATCCTCAGAAAACAAGCTAAGTTGTCAACTAGTGGGGGTGGCAATGGGTTGTTGTTGTTGCCTTGGTTCTGAACTAACAACTGCATCAAGGCATTCTGCTGCTGTATCAACTGAGTGAGCTCCGGTGGGAAAGCAAAACCGGGGTCACGTCTCGGAGGCATCTAATGGGTTTAGAGGGAAGAGATTAGAATAGAATAAGGTCTAATGAGAAAGCACTACCCATATGCACATGAGACAAACACAATCATATCATATCACTCAAACAATCAAGCAAGGGCATACAATCGGTCTAACTATCGTCACAGTGCTCAGACTACTAATATTTACATGGGGGGTACTACTAATAGTATGGTGGTCTACTAGAAATTTTGATCGGTGGAAGACCCCATGATATCTGCTCCAGCTTCGTCTTCATAGTCATCATCACTACTATCCGGGTCGGAATCGGTGTCGTCTATGATGATGTAGTCTTCAGAACGAATCTCCTTGGGTTCTCGTCTTCTCCTCCTGGTGCGGGGTCTCCCATAGAAAATCCTAGCTTCCTGGTCATGTCGTCATTCCTCTCCATAAGTATCATCATTTCCTCCTCATATCCATCGCGTGTAGACTTAAGCTCCTCTTCTAGCTCCATGATCCTGATCATTGCCTTCTTCAAATCTATCATGCTTGCGCACATCTGGTTCTCCTGGCGACGAATGTGGTGGTTTAATTCCTGGATGAATGCTGCAATGGACATGTCCTTCCTGGTGTTGATCATCTCCCATTGCTCATCTCAGCGTCCACATATCTGGTAGATAGTGTCCTTCAGCTCCTTGTGGTAAACTTCGCCGATGCGTCCTCTAGCGATGTGGGCTGCCATACTCTTGCCTAGACTCCAGGTGGGTGCATCAAAGGAAAACTCTATGGGTTTAGTGACTGGCATGAACGTCCTTCCTAGAACTTGAACTCGAATCATCCATCGCTCCTCTTCTGGTAAAGTGGCAGTGTAGGTCCCGGTGAAGCTTGGTATTCCAATGTTCAGGTACTTAGTGACTTCCTTCAAGTGTCGTCCAAAAGGTGTGTCTTCATCCGGTTGTGCAAATTTGTTCCTCATATCCGCCATCCTAAAGAGTAGAAAATGGAGAGTCGAAAATAAGTAGAGAAGAGTGGCCTATGGCTTTTCTTAGTGGTCGTGTCCTACATTCAGCGTGTGCTCTGATACCATCTTGTAGCGACCCGACTTCAAACGGTCAAGTCTCTGTGCTTCAGTGTCATCCCTTGATCGGTAATGCTGACACACACAGTACTCGAAGGATTTATAACAGAGTGGCAATCACACACTTATTACATCGAATGTCTCAAGAGAGAACTTATTACAATAAATATGGCTTAAGGCCATCTAATACGATGACAGCGGAAGGCTTGGAAGATAAAGTGAGTCCATCAACTCCAACGGCATAGCTGAGTGCATGACAAACGACCTATCGCACCTTACACCTCGTCTAAAAAGTCTGCAACATGATATGTTGCAGCCCGAAAATGGGTCAGCACATGGAATATGATGGCAATGTAACATAGGAGAGTAATGAACAGATAAATACTATCACTACATGCATATATGGCTGGTGGAGGCTGTATGGTTAATATGTTTTGCGAAAAGCCAATTTTTCCCTACAACAAAGGAATATATTTTATTTAACTATCATGGTAGTTGAACAATATTGAGAAGGTTCCTCCAACTCAATCCCAATTAAAAGTAATTATCAACCCAACAAATTAATTTTAGAGTGATGAGATCCATATGATAATCCAAGGGCCAGATACTCAAGATGTCCATAACCGGGGACACGGCTAACTATGATTAGTTTATACACTCTGCAAAGGTTTGCGCACTTTTCCCCACAAGACTCGATCTCCTCCGTTGTATTTCTCGCACTGCATTGTGTTTGAGAAACAGATGACCGAGACACAGTCTTTCAGAAGCATTTACTCTGTACTCCGGGCGGACCGATACACCTACAATCCCCTACATCTGCTAGTCCACCTCTTCAAGAGCTCATGCAACCTACTCAACTATGCCAGAGCCCATAATGGCTTATGGCTGCACACGGAAGTTTCTAGCATGAATAGTCTTATGATCCCTTTGAACCTGGGTGGCGGGCCGTAGGATGATCACACGGGTACTTCGGGATATCCTAGGACTACAATGGATTCTCCAGGTGCCCACAAGCAATCCACCCAGATGTGTATTAAAGTTTCCACCTTAAGTTGAACCATTAATTAACAACTCACATCTGTCATGGATACACTCAAACCCAACCACGTCTACGAGCATAGCATGGCAATATAAGCATAACGTAGAAGTAACTCCCAAGGGTTTGATAATAAAATAGGTAATAGTTTCTACCTCATTATCTACTTCCCAGACCACATGTTAAGAGATCCTACTCATGCAATGTGTGAAGGTTGAAACTAATGCATAAAAACTGGGTGATGAAGGGGTATGATCAAAGTGTTACTTGCCTTGCTGACGTTCTACAAATCCTAAAAAGACTCGTAGTAGCATGCTTTGCACTCCGGGTGTTCTATCGCAAAAAAACAATAGCATACGTAAGCAATCAAGCAAAGATGCACGGGTAAATCTCTAATAATAAGATCTAACCGGAAAGTTCAACTGAAGAACTCCGGTTTGCAAAAAGAATCAAACCAAATGGAGCAACGGAACTCAAACTGCGAAAGAAACAAGATCCGATTACTAATCTGGACTAAAGTAAAATTTTACAGTACCAAAATCTTGTTCAAGTTGATTAAACAGAAAGAGGGCTTCGAGATAAAGATCTAGGCGCTTGAATCGCCTGATTCCGATAAACGAGCGAAAAGATAAACTAAAACGAAAAACAGGGCAGAAATCACGATCGAAAATAATCACGGGAAAACCCTGGAAAAAGAAAACTGACGAACAGGCTAACAAACGAACGTTCGTTGTCTGCGGTTAACGGGTGAAAACCGTTCGTTAAAACGAACGTACAAACGGGCGTTCGCTAAGTAACTAAACCAGAAAAAACCGATCAAAAAGAAAATAACCGCGGTTCTAAAAAAACAACCGTACTGTTTTCCGGCAAAATACGGCGGTGGCGGCTACCTCGGGACGGGAGAGCAGCGGCTCTGGCGGAAGTCCGGCGGCGACGGCGAGCAACTCCGGCGGGCGGCGGAATCGGCTGCGAGGCGGCGGGCGGCGGAATTGGCTGCGAGGCGGCGGGCGGCGGCGACGGTGTT